>NW_026571515.1:2259935-2307435 GCF_026225935.1 Boleophthalmus pectinirostris | reverse complement strand
AGGACCAGACCGAGACCAGGCCGGGACCAGAGCGGGACCAGACCGGGACCAGGCTGGGACCAGACCGGAGGCTCAGAGCCTACAGCAGGGCCGGAGCTCGAAGCTGAGGGTTGGTGTCAAAGCTCGGAGTCTGCTCTGATCCCACTCTGGTCCTGGTCTCAGGTCTGATCTCAGTCCTGGTCTGGTCCCGCTCTGGTCCCGGACCTGGATCAGTCCTGCTTCAGTCCGACATCACAGTCACTGAAGTCACGTAAACGGGAAACGGTCGTTATCTGTTTTTTTCCATTCTTCATATAAACACAAAATCAAAAACTGAAAAAAATGAATCATTATCTGTTTTTTCATTTTGGTTTTGGAGACAAATAATGAAGAAAACTGTTGTTTTTTCGTTTTCTTATTTTTGGTTTTATATTGAAAAACTAATGAACAAATGATACACAAATGTTTGCGGTTACGGGGCTGAATGGATGTGTTCAGTTACAGTTTTTTAATGCTCAGAAATCCACTGAAAAACATGTATTTGGCGCACGGTGGCTGAGTGGCAAGGACTCACGCCTCACAGCAAGAAGGTTCCGGGTTCGATCACTGGGCGCCTCACGTGCTGCCCACTGCTCCTGAAAGAACGACTGAAATCCCAAATCCCAAAATGGGCCTTCAACAAAACCAAGAGAACTTAAAAAACAGGACAACAGAGAATCAGAACCCAGGAGAAAAGGAGGAAACTGTTCCCTACATGACTGATGTTTCTGAAAAACTACAGAGGATTTTCAGACAACATGAGATCCCTGTATATTTCAAACCTACAAACACTTTCAGACAGAAACTGGATGAACCAACACAGACGAGAGAGCAACACAGGACCTCAGTCTTCTGTACATCTCCACTTAGAAGCCACAGGCTCGTCTGAGGACAGCGAGGTACAGATTTTAGCCCGAGAAAAGAATTGGTTTGAGAGGAGAGAGAAAAAAGACATTTTTGTTAAAAAAGAGAATGCTTCTCTAAACAGAAATGGACTCAGACACCATCTACCTCCTATTTACACGTCCATCCTCAAACTAAAAACACAAACCAACAATAGGTGTAGTCAGGTCAGAGGTGTGGAAGCTTCATGGACATGACAGCCCATAACTGAAACAAACACAAACTGTAAACAAGTGTGTGTGTTAGTTTCAGAGTAGTTTCAGTGTAGTTAGCTCCTCCCTGCAGACAGATATAAGGAAGTGTCCACCAGCGTCTGACCAGAACTGAAGAAGCAGCTTGGATGAGCCAAGAAACGTCTTCAACCAAAAAACTTTTGTCCAGTCGACAAACTGAATTTTCTCCTCATGAAATCCTCTTGATAAAATTCACCAAACATTCTCTTTGTTCCGGCTTTAAATCCTCGATCTCGGGAATCGTTGACAACACAGAATGTCTGTCTCTTCACTGATTGGCTGGTGCCTGAACTCGCACTTCCGGGGGTTTTGCGAACCGTCTGGTGCAGACGTGTCAAACTTGGCCCACGATATCATTATATTTGGCCCATGAGATCAAATCAAACATGTATTAGAGCTGCCGACCGCACACAGACTATAGAGACATGATTTATTTAAAATGTTATTATTATTTCATATTCTGCTTGTTCTGGATTCAGTGTTTGAGCTAAACTTTTATTAAACATTTATTTGAATAAGAAAAGGTTTAACATTACATCAAGAAGAGAAAACATGCTTTTGGTCCCGGTCAAACAGAAGGAAACAACAAGGCCAAAACTTCAAGTTAATTCATCTGATATAAAACATGTATTGAACAGATACATATGTACTCGAGTTTATCAAACTGTTGACCTTTTTTCTGTACCATTTTTGGTTCTAAAGTTCCATCCGTTTTAAACAGACCATGAATGAAACATGGAACAAAAATTATTTCCCAAATTTCAAAGACCTAAAAATCATGTAAATAAATGTTTGTATTTCATCATATCTTGTGTTATTCCATCTTTGAACTGTTGATGAAGGGACAGGATTTAAAAAAATTGAAGTATTTAAAATGATAAAAATGTTCTTCGAAGGACTGACATATTTTATAGAAATTGTTTCTTTCATTTTGAAGTAATATTAAAGTTTTCAGAAGAAAAAAGCGACAAATGATGTAAAATCCTGCACCTTCTACTTGTTTGTACAATTTTCCCTCCGTTACTTTTCCCTCCGTTACCATGAACTTTCTTAATAAAAAATCTCATGAGTCAAAAAGTCAGAGGATTTTCAACCTAATCTTGTACCATATGGTAGAAAACTATATGAAGCAAATATTCAAACCAGTTTGTTAAGGATATGTAAGTGAGAACCAAGAGTTATCACTGTTTGGATTTATTGACCAAAAAGTGCTGCATATTTCATTCCCTCCGTTACCGACATGAGTTTTTAAATTTTTTGTCTTGAACTTGAAAGAATCTCACAGGTTTAACTTGACCCTGTTGGAGTGTAACTCTTTCCTACATTCTGATACTTTACTTTATTTCAATAGTTCCTCTAGTTTCTGAATAAGAGACATTTGAATGTCAAAATCTGCCCCTGTTTTTCCTCGTTAACACTTGACCAACCCAGATGGAAGTACTTTGTTTGTCCCGTGATTTACTCCCAGTTTTTTTTATTTTGTCCCTCTGTGAGTTTGAGTTTGACCCACTCGGCTCGTGTCACTCGGGTCGTGTCACTCGGCTCGTGTCACTCGGGTCGTGTCACTCGGCTCGTGTCACTCGGCTCGTGTCACTCGAGTCGTGTCACTCGGGTCGTGTCACTCGGCTCATGTCACTCTGGTCGCGTCACTCGGATCGTGTCACTCGGGTCACGTCACTCAGGTCGTGTCACTCGGGTCGTGTCACTCAGGTCGTGTCGTGTCACTCGGCTCGTGTCGTGTCACTCGGTCGTGTCACTCGTGTCACTCGTCGTGTCGTGTCACTCGGGTCGGTCGTGTCACTCGGCTCGTGTCACTCGGGTCGTGTCACTCGGGTCGTGTCACTCGGGTCGTGTCACTCGGTCGTGTCGTGTCATCTCTCGTGTCACTCGGTCGTGTCACTCGCTCGTGTCACTCGGGTCGTGTCACTCGGGTCGTGTCACTCAGGTGTCGTGTCACTCGGGTCGTGTCACTCGGGTCGCGTCACTCGGGTCGTGTCACTCGGCGTGTCGTGTCACTCGTCGGTCACTCGGCGGTGGTCGGTCACTCGGGTCGTGTCCCTCCTCGGCGGCGGCGTGATCTTTCAGGACACGTTCAGAGGTTCGGTGAGTCAGACGCGTCGCACCCGAAGCCTCAGAGTCGAGTCACACTGAGCCGATGAAAACAGACCCCGACTCTCACACCGTTTAAACTCACCGACGGAGGAAGAAGAAGAAGAAGAAGAAGAGAGAGAGCGACGATACGATCAGAGAACGAAAGAGAGAGAGAGAGAGAGAGACGACGGAAGAACGAACACGAGACGAAGAGAAGAGAGAGAGAAGGAGGAGAGAGAGACAAGAGACTACGAAAAAAAACTAACATATGGAGAAAACGTGTGAGCGACGATACGATTAAAACGAGAGACGACGGAGAAATAAACACGAAAAGCAGAGAAGGTGTGAGAGAGAGAGAGAGAGAGAGAGAGAGAGGTGACAGACGAAGAGAGGGAGTGAGAGAGAGAGCAGGAGAGGAGGGAAGAAGAGAGGAGTGAGAGAAGAGACGGAGGGGGGAGAGAGAGGCAGGGAGAGAGGAGAAAGAGAAGAGACGACGAAAAAAAATTAACACAAGACTGGAGAAGATGAGTGAGAGAAAGAGAGAAGAGAAGAGAAGAGAAGGAGAGAGAGAGAGAGAGAGGGGTGAGGGAGAGAGAGAAAGAGTGAGAAAGTGAAGGTAAGGGATAAAAAAAGAGATAGACCAGACTGTGGGAGTGAGGGAGGGAAAGAAAGAGAGAAAGAGGGAGGGGTGAAGGTGAGAAAGAGGTTAGTGTGTGACAGAGAGAAATGGAGAGAGAGAGAGGGAGAGAGAGGGAGAAGGTGAGGGAGAGAGAAAGGTTTGTGCAGGATAGAGAGAGAGGGAATAGGGGAGGGAAAGAGAGAGAGAGAAGGGTGGAGAAGGAGTGAAAGTGAGTGAAAGAATGGGGAGAGAGAGGGAGAGAGATGGAGAGAGGGAGGGAGAAGGTGGGAAGGAGAAGGAGAGAGAGAGAGAAGTAAGAGAGAGGGCGAGGGGGTGAGAGGAGAAGGAGAGAAAAAGAGAGAGAGACAGAGAGAGAGGAATGAGAGAGAGGGAGGTAGAAGGTGGGAAAGAGAGAAAGAGAGAGGGGGGGGAGAGAAGGGGAGACAGAGAGAGAGAGAGAGAGAGGAATGAGAGAGAGGGAGGAGCAAGGTGAGAGGAGAAAGAGAGAAAGAGAGAGAGAGAGGTGAGGGTGAGAAAGAGGAGGGAGGAATGAGACAGAGAGAGAAAGAGAGGAATGAGAGAGAGAAAGAGAGGAATGAGAGAAAGAGGGAGAAGGTGAGGGGGGAGGGTGAAGGAGAGAAAGTGAGTGAAAGAAAGGAGAGAGAGAGACAAAGTGAAGGTGAGGGACAAAAAGCGAGAGATGAGTTTGTGTGTGTAAAAGAGAGGGAGAGAGGAGAGAGAAAGAGAGATAGAGAGGAAAGAATAGGATGGAGGGAGGGAGAAGGTGAGAGGAGAAGGAGAGACAGAGAGAGGGAGGAATGAGAGAGAGGGAGGTAGAAGGTGGGAAGGAGAAGGAGAAAGAGAGAGAGAAAGAGAGAGAGAGAGAGAAAGGAATAAGAGAGGGGGAGGGAGAAAGTGAGAGAAGGAGAGATGGAGAGAGAGGAATGAAAGAGAGGGAGGAGCAAGGTGAGAGGAGAAGGAGAGAAAGAGAGAGAGAGGGGGGGTGGAGAGGAAGGAATAGGATGGAGGGAGGGAGAAGGTGAGAGGAGAAGGAGAGAGAGAGAGAGAGAGAGAGAGAGAGAAGAGCGCTCCCTCCTTCCCTCCCTCCTCCCTCCTTCCTCGTTCCTCCCTCCTCCCTCGTTCCTCCCTCCCTCCTCCCTCGTTCCTCCTCCTTCCTTCCTCCTCCCTCGTTCCTCCTCCTTCCTTCCTCCTCCCTCGTTCCTCCCTCCTCCCTCGTTCCTCCTCCTCCCTCGTTCCTCCTCTCCTCGTTCCTCCCTCCTCCTTCCTTCCCTCCTCCCTCGTTCCTCCCTCCTCCCTCGTTCCTCCTCCTCCCTCGTTCCTCCTCCTCCTCCCTCCTCCTCCCTCCTCCCTCGTTCCTCCCTCCTCCCTCGTTCCTCCCTCCTCCCTCCTCCTCCTCCTCCTCCCTCCCCTCCTCCTCCTCCCTCCTCCCTCGTTCCTCCAGCAGAGCGCCCTCACTACATCAGGTCACATCCCAGTGAGAACAGAACTAAATATAACAGTCGACCGAGATAAACGCAGCTCCAGAACGACTCCGACGAGAGGAACGACAAAAACACACGGGAAAGAAAAAAAAAAAACGAAAAGAAAAAGAAAAAGAAAAAGACGAATTCTGGGCAAAAAAATAATAATCACGGTATTTTTCAGAGTAAAAGTCGCAAAAAATGTGAAACGAAGAAGAAAAAAACATGTTTAAGTTGCTTTTTTTTGCCGTTTATTTGTGAAAAAAGTTCTTATATATGTGTGTGGTGAGTACCTGAGCTCGTGTGTGTGTGTGTGTGTGTGTGTGTGTGTGAGTACCTGAGCTCGTGTGTGTGTGAGTGAGCTGAGCTCGTGTGTGTGTGAGTACCTGAGCTCGTGTGTGTGTGGTGAGTACCTGAGCTCGTGTGTGTGTGGTGAGTACCTGAGCTCGTGTGTGTGTGAGTACCTGAGCTCGTGTGTGTGTGATGAGTACCTGAGCTCGTGTGTGTGTGGTGAGTACCTGAGCTCGTGTGTGGTGAGTACCTGAGCTCGGTGGTGGTCCGCTCGTGTGTGTGAGTACCTGAGCTCGTGTGTGCGTGGTGAGTACCTGAGCTCGTGTGTGTGTGGTGAGTACCTGAGCTCGTGTGTGTGGAGTACCTGATGGTGTGAGTCACTGAGTGTGTGTGTGTGAGTACCTGAGCTCGTGTGTGGTCGTGTGGTGATGTCACGGTGTGTGTGGTGAGTACCTGAGCTCGGGTGGTCGCTGGTGTGATGAGTGAGTCATGTTGTGTGTGTGTGTGAGTACCTGAGCTCGGGGTGGTCGCTGTGATGGTCACGGTGTGTGTGGTGAGTACCTGAGCTCGTGGTGGTCGCTGGTGATGGTCACAGTGTGTGTGGTGAGTACCTGAGCTCGGGGTGGTCGCTGGTGATGGTCACGGTGTGTGTGGTGAGTACCTGAGCTCGGGGTGGTCGCTGGTGATGGTCACAGTGTGTGTGAGTGAGTACCTGAGCTCGTGGTGGTCGCTGGTGATGGTCACGGTGTGTGTGGTGAGTACCTGAGCTCGGGGTGGTCGCTGGTGATGGTCACGGTGTGCGCGGTGGTGAACGGGTTCCTCAGCACGTACTCGAGGTACTCCGCGGTGCCCAGGCTGCAGAAGAGCGGGTACTCCGTGGTGATGGCCCGGCTCAGCATGTGGGCGATGCCCTCGGCTTTGCTCTGCTCCACCCCAGGCTCGGGCGCAGCGAGGTACTCCTGCGGGTACAGACGTCAGCATCAACACGCAGCGAGGTACTCCTGCGGGTACAGACGTCAGCATCAACACGGGCACAATACAATCCTCCAGCGAGGTACTCCTGACCCCACGAAGCTGCTCAGTTTAAAGGCCTGTTCATACTTCAGAAGAACAGAAGAGTTTTGTTTTAGACCCAGAACTGAACACAATGACGTCATGTTGTTGGTTCTTGAGGTTTGTTCTCCATATTTCAGCTGAGAAAAACTTTCTTGGTCCTGGTCACATTTTTCTATATCGTTTTTCCACCTTCCAGGTTCTCGCTCAAAACCCTTTACAACAAGGAACCACTCACACATTCACACATTCACACATTCACACACCAATGTACACACACACTGGGGGTGAGGTGGGTTAAGTGTCACTCATGCTCACGTGACTCGGCTCGCGTCACTCGGGTCGCGTCACTCGGCTCGCGTCACTCGGGTCGCGTCACTCGGTTGCGTCACTCGGGTCGCGTCACTCGGGTCGCGGCACTCGGGTCGCGGCACTCGGCTCACGTCACTCGGGTCGCGTCACTCGGGTCGCGACACTCGGGTCGCGTCACTTGGGACGCGTCACTCGGGTCGCGTCACTGGGTCGCGTCACTCGGTTGCGTCACTCGGGTCGCGTCACTCGGTTGCGTCACTCGGCTCACGTCACTCGGGACGCGTCACTCGGGTCGCGTCACTCGGGTCGCGTCACTCGGGTCATGGGTCGCGTCACTTGGGTCATGGGTCACGTCACTCGGCTCGCGTCACTCAGGTCATGGGTCGCGTCACTCGGCTCACGTGACTCAGCTCGCGTCACTCGGCTCGAGTCACTCGGCTCGCGTCACTCGGCTCACGGGTCGCGTCACTCGGGTCATGGGTCGCGTCACTCGGCTCGCGTCACTCGGCTCACGTCACTCGGGTCGCGTCACTCGGCTCATGTCACTCGGCTCGCGTCACTCGGGTCGCGACACTCGGGTCATGGATCGCGTCACTCGGGTCATGGGTCACGTCACTCGGCTCGCGTCACTCAGTTGCGTCACTCGGGTCGTGTCACTCAGGTCATGGTCGCGTCACTCGGGTCGCGTAACTCGGCTCGCGTCATCGGCTCGCGTCATCGGCTCGCGTCACTCGGCTCGCGTCACTCGCGCTCGGCTCGCGTCACTCGGCTTGCGTCACTCGGGTCGTGTCACTCAGGTCATGGGTCGCGTCACTAGCTCACGTGACTCGGCTCGCGTCACTCGCGTCACTCGGCTCGCGTCACTCGGCTCGCGTCACTCGGGTCGTGTCACTCAGGTCATGGGTCGCGTCACTCGGGTCGCGTCACTCGGGTCGTGTCACTCAGGTCATGGGTCGCGTCACTCGGCTCGCGTCACTCGGCTCGCGTCACTCGGGTCGCGTCACTCGGGTCGCGTCACTCGGGTCGCGTCACTCGGGTCACTGGATCGCGTCACTCGGGTCATGGGTCACGTCACTCGGCTCGCGTCACTCAGTTGCGTCACTCGGGTCGTGTCACTCAGGTCATGGGTCGCGTCACTCGGCTCACGTCACTCGGGTCGCGCCACTCGGGTCGCGTCACTCGGGTCGCGTCACTCGGGTCGCGTCACTCGGGTCATGGGTCGCGTCACTCGGGTCATGGGTCATCACTCGGTCGCGTCACTCAGTTGCGTCACTCGGGTCGAGTCACTCGGATCGCGTCACTCGGGTCATGGGTCGCGTCACTCGGCTCGCGTCACTCGGGTCGCGTCACTTGGGTCGCGTCACTCGGGTCGCGTCACTCGGGTCGCGTCACTCGGGTCATGGATCGCATCACTCAGCTCGCGTCACTCAGCTCGAGTCACTCGGCTCGCGTCACTCGGCTCGCGTCACTCGGGTCATGGGTCGCGTCACTCGGGTCGCGTCACTCGGCTCGAGTCACTCGGGTCGCGTCGGGGGCGGGGCAGTTCGGCAGCAGAACATCTCTTGACGTATGAAACGTCGTTGCCCAAACAAACTTTGTTCTTGTTCTTTTCACCTCAAAAAGAAAGTTCTTGCTTTCTTCTGAAGTATGAACAGACCTGGAGGATCTTTGGGGACCGTCCAGAGACACTGGGGAGTCTGGGAAAAAGTGTCCCCAGAACACACAGTTTCATCTCGATACACACAGCTGAGCTTCTTCTACCTCACAGGGACTGTTTTACACGATTTCATGTTTTTTCTGTTTCATAAAGACGTCATAAAACAGAAGTGATGATAAAAGACTTTACGGAGCTTTTAACCTCCCCACATTAAAATTCACACACACGATAATAATAATTTCTAAAAAGCTTCTCTCTACACTTTTCATTCTTCACTCCACACACGGTGCTGGTGAACTGTTGCTGAAGTCACATTTGCCTCGGGGCAGACTGACAAAGGTGAGGCTGACAATCTGCACCTCTGACCCCCGCCGAGCGCCCGACTTTCAAACCAGGCAGGGAGGGTGAAGTGTTGCCTCAGGGCACAACAACAGAACCTGGTCCAGCGGGACGTCAGAGGAGGTGACTCAGGTTTCTACTTAAAAAAACTCTCGTCTCACTTTAAATATCGACAAAACTGTTTCTATGTTTTTTTTACAAATTGTGACAAACCTCAAAACTATCCTGAAGTTCTGATAAAAGAGCAGGAGATTAATCAAGTCGAAATATCTTGGAGTTATTCTGGAACCAAATTGTTATGTTTTTAAAAGCAAATTAAAAAGTTAAACACTATAAAATTAAGAAACTCCCTGAGGACTGAAGCCTCAGGTCAGGTCTAAATGCAGTGATAATTCCTTTTATAATTTTTTTTTTTACTGCAGAACAAGTTGGTCACGGGCTTGTAAATCAGCCCCGAGGCCTCGAGAATCATTTTATAAAAGCCTCTCAAGACCCATGACAAGAAAAGTCGGCTGTTCCACCACTGTCATATTCTGGTGAAGCAGGATTCTAAGTTTTGAAAACCTGATAATGACTGCAAATGTTTGTCTGCTGTTTAAAGATCATTTATGATTCTGCAGGATCCACAAAAGAGCGCAGGATCCACAAACAGGATCCACAAACGCAGGATCCACAAACGTAAGATCCACAAACGCAGGATCCACAAACGCAGGATCCACAAACGTAGGATCCACAAACGCAGGATCCACATTGAGCATTAAAATGTTTGTGTTTCATATGAACTTTGAAGAGGTTTGAAGAAGTGATTTAACAAAAACTTTTAGTATCACAACCACGATTTAGCCTTTATTTTTATTGAACCGTATCAAATTAAATTGAAATATATTGATCAAAAAGCTCAGTGTATCGAGATTGTATCATGGCCTATGTATCGAGGTATCGGGAACTTCCTAATGATCCCCAGTCCTGGTCCACATACGGTAAAATATGAAAATAAGTAAAACAGAAGTATTATATTTGTCCATGCGTAGCTTCCAGTAAATAAGTTCATTAGAATAGTAACAGAATGGGAGGTGTAAACAGTCATACTGGGAGCCTGACGCTGGTGGAGCGTGTCTGGACAAATTGTCTCCAAATTGAATTGCAAAGTAAGAGTGTTGTTGGTGGTTGAGCTGCAGACTCCCGGCGGGCCGAGCTGAGAGGGAGGGAGGTGTGAAGAAGCACGGAAAGGCCACAGCTCAGAGGAAGGATGTGTAAAGAAAATCTGACGCCAAAACCGTTTAAGCAGAGAGAGGAACAATTAACACTACAGCAAAACGGTAACACGTGTCAGACCAGGGCCACACTCTGGAGACTCGCAGCCCGGCACAGAGCGCACGTCCTGGGCTCGCAGCGCCGCAGACACGCGCTCTGTGGAGGAAACTGGAAGAGTGTTTTACTTTTATTTTTTGGATGATATAAAGTGCAGTGTTTCATATTGTAGAACAGAGGTGTTCACACTTTTTCATCATGTGAGTGTGGGCTTCTACCCTGTGTTTTTAAAGTTTCATTCATGTTAATACGCCCTGTAATTTGCCCTGTTACATGCTGTGTATGTTTTTGGACTTTGGAGTGTCAATGGTGAATGTATATGGGACAGATAAGGGGTGTGTCTCCAACCTTTAGCATCTGCCAGTCTGTTATGGGACACGTGTTGGGACAAAAGTGCTGTGTATTTTTCCATAAAGATGTTAACTCAACAGTTATGCTGGTATAAAAGGCACCCAGTGTTTCTGTGCATGAGTGGGGAAACGCCGACCGCGTTGTCGAGGGACGACCGACGCACAGAGAGACGCTGCGTAGGCAAAATCATGCTGAATCAACTTGAATCTTGAGACCTGAATCTGCCTGACTCAAATAAAGAGACATGTGAGACCTGTTCTAACTCTCCAAGCCTCTTTCTTAACATCCTCTGTTCAGGCTGCCTCCAGGAGAAGCTGACATGAGCTACTTACAAAATGACCAAGTCAAAATGATCGACCTAATACAAAGTCAAACAAACTGCACTGAAACACTCTGTGCCCCTTTTTTGGACCCTCCCCCACAGTTTGAGAACCTCTTCTTTAAGAGAACTTCCTCTGGCACTTTACACAAAACTGTGAAAAAAGTGAAGGAAGATTTTTAAACCTGTTTTTTAAAGTTCCAAACTGGAGTTTCATTCTTTTTTCTGGTTTTGCAGTGATATTTACCAGCCTCTGCACGTTTACCAAACCAAACGCACATCGTGACAAACACAGATGCATTTGTCACTTTTGTTAGACAAACTTCAGCCAAATGTGGCAGTAGGTCTGTTCTGTAGATCCGCTCTATGCTGTAGACCTGCTTTGTGCCAACACTGGAACACAAATTTAGACTGGTTTTTGCTTCACGTTTGGTCTTGCTCTTCTAATCAGCCGCACTGTGGGAGGGGCTTGTGTTGGCTGTACGCAGGAAGGAGCGAGAGCGTGAAAAGGCGAGGGGCGGCGTGCTGACGTGAGGCAGGTGGACAGGTAGGATGTTTAGGAAGTTGAACCTGCCCTGTGATGCACGCTGGTACACGAGGGCACACGCTGTCGCAGACGAGCCGTGCATAGGGAGCGTGTGTGTTTGTGATGCGCCGTAGAGTCTCCGCGGGTTTCAAATGAGCGCACAGGCTGCACTGAGACGCCCCACACGCTCCTGCACCCGCTACAAGTTTATTACCAACAGCAGCGGCCGGAATGAAATATGATCACACTTGTTGAGTGTCAGACCTCGAGTGAGAGACAAGACCGAGTCAAAGGGCTCATGTGACGCTGTTTTCTGATCTGTTCTGATGTCGTTTCCTCATCGCAAACAGACCTGGAGCTGTGTTTTGTTTCATTCACATGTTTAACACACAAACCCTGCACATGTAATACAGTGCAATGTCTTGACTCAGTTGTGTCGTCTTAAAGGGATAATTCGGGTTTTTTGACATGAATCTGTATGTAGCATCCCCATGAGCAGTGTCGTGCATCCACACTGACTTACCCGTGAAAGCTTCTGGTGAACCGAGATACCGGCCACTTTCGGTGCTGACGAAAGTCGTCCGGCAAGGTGGCTGGGGACTGTAAAATAAAGTGTTTTTCTTCTCAAAATGACATGTGTTCAAAAGAGTGATACATTTGCATCACAAAACCATGTCGTCCTCCAAAAAGTCAGACCTCATAATCGCTTGGCACTATTTTCTCTCAGTTCGTATCACTGCGCGCTGCCGCCAGGTGACAGCCGCGCCTGGTTCACAGCCTGGAGAATCAAGAGTTCGCACCATTTTTTAGATATATTCTTATGGATCTTATACAAGCTTATATACTTATGGCTCTAGCTCTCACATTATCTCTCTCACGTCGCGGTGGTCTGCACATGTAAACACTGCCAAACAACTGAACAAAGTGATGGATTCGTGCGCGGCTGTCACCTGGCGGCAGCGCAGTGATACGAACGGAGAGAAAATAGTGCCAAGCGATTATGAGGTCTGACTTTTTGGAGGACGATGGTTTTGTGATGCAAACATATCACTCTTTTGAACACATGTCGTTTTGAGAAGAAAAACACTTTATTTTACAGTCCCCAGACAACTTGCCGGACGACTTTCGTCAGCACCGAAAGTGGCCAGTATCTCGGTTGACCAGACGCTTTCGCAGGTAAGTCAGTGTGGATGCACGACACTGCTCATGGGGATGACACACAGACTCATGTCAAAAACAAACCCGAACTATCCCTTTAAGACGACACAACTGAGTCAAGACATTGCACTGTATTACATGTGCAGGGTTTGTGTGTTAAACATGTGAATGAAACAAAACAGCTCCAGGTCTGTTGTGCGACGAGGAAACGACATCAGAACAGATCAGAAAACAGCGTCACACGAGCCCTTTGACTCCACACTCCGTCGCTTCGTTCGCTTCGTTCGCTTCGTTCGCTTCGTTCGCTTCACCACAATCACAAAACTCCCGGTGTGTGTGTTGTTGTTTTTTTTGCCGATCGGGTTAACGTCGAGTTAAACCGGCTCCGGGCCCTCGGGGGGAGGGGAGCGGTGATCTCACTGTTGCCGTGGTAACCTGCCGCTCGGAAACAGGTAAAAGCTCCGAAGACGTCTCCCTCCGGCTGCGGCGACGATGACGAGGAGCTGACGAGGTCCCGGGCCTCATCTCCATGGAGACGTGTGTAGGCCGAGCTGCTTTTGGCTCCGACCCACGACGAAGAGGAGAAGATACGGAACCGGAGACGACAACTCCGCCGCTGCAGCACTCAGGCTTTAAGTTTGGCACTGTGGAACTTTTCTGGAGTCCTGTTTGTTTCCGTGGAGACCTTACAAAACAACCTTACAAAAATAAAAGAGTGCTTCAATATGAATAAACTTTCAGTGAATTTGGGGAAAAAAACTAATAAATTATTGTTGGAAATAGAAAAATCAAGAATCAAATTAATATTTAAGAGTATTTGTTGATAAATTCTTGGGCATTTATAGGTGAAAAACAAATAAATATAATTCAGACAAAGCTAAAATTGTTGCTATAATGAAAAAAATGAAAATACTAATATAAATCTTTTCCTTCCTTTTCCTTCCAGACTTAAACTACCACAGTGGAAATACTTATAAATCAAATATTAATGCAGTTCTTCTACTCCAAAAGAAGGTTATCAGGATTATTAATCGTGCGAATCTCTGAGCACCAACAAATTCTCTTTTTGTTAAACTAAAAGTGCCAGAGTTTTTTGATTTTGTTGACCTGAGTTCAGCCGCAGAGATGCACAAGGTCGAGAATCGTCTGCTCCATCAATTTTGAGTTAAATAGTTCAAAGACGCTTTTAAAATATCAAGCAAAGGAGTAAAAATGTAAATACCAAATTTAAAAAATCAAACAAACAAACAAAAAACATTTAAAATAGATAAAAATGCAATACAATTATTTGTGTAATCATGTAAAATATTTTTGCCTTTGCCTCTTTTATTTTTGTTCCACATCTTTTCAGTTTTGTTTGATGCCGTTTTTATCTTTGATTATGATTCCAACCTTCTCGTTTGTGCTCTTGGACGTGGGTTCATTTCTCATTGGCTCATTCATGTTTGACGGACAGCTGAGTTTGGAGCTCCTGAAGCTGAACGTTTCCTGTTGAAGTTTTGGCGACTGAAAGAGACAAGTTTGTCCAGTACGCTGTTTCAGAAGAAGCGTCCACGAGAGAGCGCTGAATATTAGAAAAGCTCTGATCACCAAAACTTCAGCAGGAAACGTCCACAACAGCTTCAGGAGCTCCAGGCTCAGCTGAAAGGTCAAATCAGAAGGAGAAATAGAACCATCTGATTCATCAACTCCTTCCTGTGTCAAAATATTCGAGCAGAGAGAGTCAGTATAATCTTACAGAACGGGCACTTAAAAAAAAAAATGAAGAAAAAAAACTTAAAAAAAGTGAACTGTATGTCTGTTTGATGGGTGAATGTATGGAACAATCTGAGTGATGATTTTAAAAAAGTCTAAAAGAAAAGCCTTAAAAAAAGGACAGAATAAAGTGTTATTTTGACAAGATTTAGAGCTCATAAGATTAAATTTGTTTGTTTTAATTTATATTTTTCAGTCTTAAGGAGATTGTAATCAAATTTCGTTATTAACAGGAGTAGAAGTCACACAAAACTGGAGGGTTAAAATTTCAGGGTTGTTTTTAATACTAAAAAGTGTTATTTAACTCTAACGAAAGTTAAATGAGGGTTGGAGTTGGGGGTTATTTGCCAGAGTTTATATAGTAGATGTTTAAATTCAACTAAACCAGGTTAGTAGGACTAAATTTAAACCAGGTAAAACAGGACTAAATCCTAAAACCACTTCAAACTTTAACCCTCCAGAGAAAACCAGGTTCTGAAACCAGGTTTTGTTCAGGATTTAACCATCTTAATTTAAACTCAAATAAAAGTGTAAAAGGATAAAAACTAAACCTCTGTGTTTGTTGATTTGAGTTAAAATCAGGACTAACTCTACAAAGGTTAATCTAGGATTTACTCTGACTAAAACAGGTTCAGGACTTTAAAACTCTGGATTTGGTTAAACAGGAACTTTTGGTCCAGGTTGTTACTTCATGAACGGATTTTGACCACAAATGAAACTCTAACTCTACCCGACCAGAGTGACTCAGATAAACACTGAGAAAATGTTAAAATGTGTGTGTGTGTGTGTGTGTAATGTGTTAAACACGTTCACTGTGTAAACATGTATGAATGAAACAAAACAAAACACGACAGCCTCTGTTTGTGTCGAGGAAACGACATTAGAACACAGAAAACAGTGTAGTCTGGACTCTTTAACGTGAGCGGTTCACGCGGTTTAGACGTGACCTGGACGTGACCCGGACGTGACCTGGAGCTCACCGTGACCTGAGGCGTGTGCGTGTGCTCGGTGCCCTCTCTGCGGTGCACGGCGGCCATGCAGCTCAGCTTCCGGCGGCCCTCCTCGCTCTGCTGGGGTCTGAGGAGGTTCGCTCTGATTGGACGATCGACCTGGAGCCTCTGAGCCTGAGCGCTGTTCCTGTCTGTGGACGGAAAACACACACATTAAACACACATCAACACACACAATCACACACATCAACACACACAATCACACATAAAAACACACAAAGACACACAAAGAGAGTCAGGAGTGTGTTTACTCTCTCTGTGTGTTCTGTGTTTGTGCAGGGAGAAGAGGCTGAAGCGGGATTTTTAATCATTTACAACTTACAACATTTACAACTTTCTGGCCATGTTTATATGATGACAGTTTGAACAGAAAACGCAAAAGTGGGGTCGCGTCTTCACTTTTTTATTTCGCGTTTAGTCGAGTGTTTTCAGGAGTAAATCTGCTGCAGACGGTGACGCAAAAGTGTGTGGAATTGGATTGTGTGTGTTTGTACTTAAAGCAACAAGAGCGTCTTTGGACACACAGAAGTTTTCACACATTTTCTTCAGCTCCTCCTTCCACAAAGTCGTCCCACCATCCACCGGTTCTCCAGGTCTCGTCCAGATCCGTCTGACTCGACTGTGACGACCTGGTGCGTCCAGAGTCTGACAGAGGTGATTGCAGATCCTTCTCTGTTCACTAAAAGTGTCTCTGCAGGTTCTTAGGTTTGGTTACTTTGCTTTATTTGTAATCGTAGGTAAATTTGCAGATTTGAGAGGCAGGTCCCCACATTTCACATTTCACTCACTCACATTGATCCAGATTCTCGACATTTGCTGTTTTGCCTCCTGTAAGTTTATTATGAAAGTCCGACGTATGGAAATGATCCGGCATGTTTGTTTCTGTGACCTGAGCACATGTGACCAGAGTTTTGCGTCTTGGGCAGTGTAGACGGAAACACTACGGTGGAGTGTATTCAACTTTTCCACTCTTGAGGGTGGTTTCAGATTTTTGCATTTTTAAGCCCCAAAAACGCTGTCACCATCTAAACGAAAGACACTTACGATAAAATATTTTGTCGTTTTTACCCGTAAGCGTTTTCCCGACCCTTCAACAGAAGGAACTTGTTCACTTCCACTGATTCTACAATTAAAATTTTAAATCGATTTCATGACATAGATACTGTTTTATCATAACGTTAAATTAGGGTGGCCAAGTTTTTCAAAATAAAACACTGGGACATCTCTGGTTTGTGGTGGTTGGTAATAATAAAATAATGAAATGAGGAAAATTGTTCTGCACTGGGCACTAAAATGAGTCAGTATAGTCAAATTTTCTTTGTGTTTATTATAAAAACATTGCTGTAAATGTGCCAAAATAACAGTAAAATACTAATAAATGTAAAAAATTACAAAGACGGCCTTTCCTTGAACTTTGAAAGGTCTCAGTCTTGTCTCGGTCTCGGGACCTCGTGGTCTTGGACTGGTCTTGGTCTAAGTTGGTTTAATCTTAGTTCAGACCTGGTTTAGATCAAATTGGTCAAAATTAGAGACACCAGGGACATTTCTTGGATAAAACTGGGACAAATCAGTGGTTTTGGATAAATCTGTTGGGACAGAGACACAGGATCAAAACTGGGAACGTTAGAGATGTTTACAGATCTACACTAACATCTACATCCTGAAACTGATTTTGAGCTTGAGTCCTGCTCTCACACGACGCAGGGAGGAGGAGGAGGAGGAGGGTTTGATTGACAGCTGCTCCTGCTCCTCCTGTTCTCTTTCAGCTTTGGCCTGTGGCTGTCCCACTTTCCTCTGCTCTCTGTAAAGCGACGCCCACGGCACTCTCCCTCCTCCACCCGCACCCGCTCCTCCTGCACCCACATCCACACCGACACCAGCACCCGCTCCTGCTCCTGCACCTGCACCTGCACCTGCACATACATCAGCCTGCAGGGAGCGCCTGACAGCCTTCACTTACACAGATAAAGTCAGAGAGAGGAGTTCATCTGGAGCGAGCCGTGTGCGGTTTCAGATTAAAGACGGAATATTTTACTTCTATGGAATATTAATCACTAAAACATCACATATTTAGTTTATGATGTTTCCTTTTATTGTTTTGGAAATGCTAAATTAAAGGTTGTATGGAGGATTTTTTTTTGTTTCAAAATGTCAGTGAAAGGTTAAAATACCATTACAGAGACGCAGCAGCTTTGTAATTATGACGACCAAAAAAAAAAGAACGAAAATCTATCAACTGTGGACGTGTTGAGGCCAGATAAACGTCAGCCAATAGAAAACGAGGCTCCCTCATTTTCTATTGGCTGTTGGGTTGTCAATCAAACTCCCTAGTGTAACTGACTCATCGGAGCGCGGGGATTACGTGGTTTACGCAGCGGTTCTTAGAGGCTTTTTTCGAACTGTCGCTTCCTCGCATTTCGCACAAAGTTTGTCGCGACGGCGGACGAGAATCCACGACCGGTTCGCCGCAAAAGAAAGTCGGTTTTTGAGGTCGCTGAAAGAAGAAGAGAAGAGGAAAAGGAGCAAAGCCAAACTGAGGTGATTCTTGGAGATCTCGTCCAGCGATGGCGCGACCGAAGCAGACGAAGGGTCTAAAAACTGACGTGTCGGTCGCTGAATTACTTCTAGACAGGAAACTTCAACAGTGATTCTGAACGCGCACAAGGACTGTCGCTGTATTTCTCTTCCCTTAAAAAAATCCTCTATACAACCTTTAAGACTCCCACCACCAACAAGAGCTGAGAGAACGTGGGACAGCTGGAGACCACACCCAAAAAAAGAACCACTGCACGAAAATAAGAACACAAATATCAAAGAGAAGATTGAAAACACTATTAGATCAAATATCCCAGTGGACACTCTTTTATTTTTATTTGACTTGTGTCCTAGAAACTCACTCACTCAGGACAAACAGCACATGTCTCATATTCTGTCATTGACAAGGAAAATGATCTACGTTCAGACTGCAGGTCTTAACGCTCAGTTTGGATTCTTTTTGGGAAATCCGATTTTTTTTGCGAGGTCGTTCACTTTTGTGACTGATCCAGGTCGTGGACTCTGAGCCTCCGGTCTGGTCCCGGTCTGGTCTCGGTCCCGCTCAGGTCCCTGTCTGGTCTCAGTCACGGTCTGGTCCCAGTCTCAGATCTGATCTCAGTCTCGGTCTGGTCTTGGTCTGGTCTCGGTCTGGTCTCAGTCTGGTCTCGGTCTGGTCTTGGTCGGGTCCCGGTCTGATCTCAGTCCCGGTCTGGTCCCGGTCTGGTCTCGGTCTGGTCTCGGTCTGGTCTTGGTCGGGTCCCGGTCTGATCTCAGTCCCGGTCTGGTCTCGGTCTGGTCTCGGTCTTGGTCTCGGTCTGGTCCCGGTCCCTGGTCCCGGTCTGGTCTCCGGTCTGGTCTCGGTCTGGTCTGGTCTCGGTCTGGTCTCGGTCTGGTCTGGTCCCGGTCTCTGGTCTCGGTCTGGTCGGTCCGGTCTTGGTCGGTCTGGTCTCGGTCTGGTCCCGGTCTGGTCCCGGTCTGGTCCTGGTCGGTCTGGTCCCGGTCTGGTCTCGGTCTGGTCCCGGTCTGGTCTCGGTCTGGTCTCGGTCTGGTCTCGGTCTCAGTCCCGCTCTGGTCCTGGTCTGGTAGTCTAGTCTGGTCCCGGTCTAGTCCTAGTCTGGTCTCAGTCTCAGTCTGGTCCCGGTCTGGTCTCAGTCTTGGTCTGGTCCTGGTCTGGTCCCAGTCTCGGTCTGGTCTCGGTCTCAGATCTGATCTCAGTCTCGGTCTGGTCCCGGTCTGGTCCCGGTCTGGTCTCGGTCTGGTCTCGGTCTGGTCTCGGTCTGGTCTCAGTCCCGCTCTGGTCCTGGTCTGGTAGTCTAGTCTGGTCCCGGTCTGGTCCCAGTCTGGTCTCAGTCTCGGTCTGGTCCCGGTCTCAGATCTGATCTCAGTCTCGGTCTGGTCCCGGTCTGGATCCCGGTCTGGTCTCAGTCTCGATCTCAGTCCCGGTCTGGTCCCGGACCTGGATCAGTCCTGGTTCAATCCGTATGCGGCGCTAAAGTCGCAGTCACATCAACGGGAAACGGTCGTTCTCCATTTTTTCCATTTTTCATTTAAACACAAAATCAAAAACTGAAAAAACAAATCATTATCTGTTCTTTCATTTTGGTTTTGGAGACAAATAATGAAGAAAACTGTTGTTCTTTTTCATTTTCTTATTTTTGGTTTTATATTGAAAAACGAATAAACAAATGACACACGGATTGTGGGCGGAGCCTCGTACAGAACCTCACCTTAGGCGTTTGAATCGGTACCGGGGCAGATTAAGACTGAGGAAAACTTGTGTCGTGTATCTACAGGTTCACACTGAAGCGGCTCGTGATGCTGTAAAGTGTTTCCTCCGAGCTCCGAGCGGCGAGATCGATTCGCGGCTTCGTCAATTCGTTCAATGTCCTCCTCCTTCCTCCCTCATTTCACGCTTTACTGTCCCGTCTAATAAAGCCCACAGGACAAAACGACGTGAAGAAGAAACAGACGATTGGAATACACCTTTAAATGCGCCGTCTCAATGATGAGGGCGAAGAAAATAGAAAATACAAGTCACCTTTACACTAACGCTTCTCTAAATCCACTTTAACCACGTCGGAAGCGGAATTTGAACCTGCAACCTTCAGATCAGGGGGTGAGGTTCTACCTGCTCAGCTCTGACCTGCTCTGATGTTTTTGTTTTTAAAGGATCATGCTCACAAAAAAAAAAAAAAAAAAAAAAAACCTGGGACGTCCTTGGTTTGCGGCGGTCGGTGATAATAAAATTGTTAAACGAGCGTAATTAAGGAAAATTGTTCCGCGCTCGGCTCTAATGTGAGTCAGTATAGTCACATTTTCTTTGTGTTTTGGTCGTTTTGAAGCAGCGTTTCTGTATTTTACTGAAACAAATGACAGTTTTTGCTTCTCTTTAACTCGCATCAAGAATCTCGGACTTCCGGTCATCGTGCAATTCACACTGGGAAGGATTTTCCAAAAAAGTGAGCATCAAACCTCCATGTTTGTTTTCCCAGTGGGACGTGTCTATTGACAAAGTGGATCTTTTCAAGTCTTTTGAACCATGTCACTTTTGTTTCTGGTTCTGATATTGTCATATTTTAGTTTTGGATTCGGACGTCGTAATTGTTGTGGTTGTTGGATCCAAACAGCGGAAAACGACTCGAGAAATGTGTTTGTGAACTTCATAAATGCAAAAGTGAATCAGATGTGTGTGACTCAAACCTCCGTTCAAACTGTTTCTCTTCCCAACGGAATTGAAAAATAGTGAAAGGTGAAGGTGATGGGCAGGATTGATCCACAGGAAGAACCAAAAAGGAAACATTTGTCTGACTAAGAAATCATCCTGAGTTTACAGAGAACATTTTGTATGTGGAGCGACGACAAAACAAAATCCCGATCCGTCGTTCAACCTCAGTTATGAATTTAAAAAGTCGACGCCAAAGTGAAAGTCTCCAACTGTTCACCAAGAAACACCTTCCACTGCAAAGACCAAGACGTGATGTTTCTGTAAAACCACAAGAACAAGAAAGTGCAGCTCAGTCTGTTTGTCTTCTGCTCCTCTACATTAACAAACAGGATTTTGTTTTCACATACAAAATGTTCTCTGTAAACTCGGGATGATTTCTTTGTGAAGACAAATTATGCTTTATTAAGCATTTACTAAGTGTGAATCATTATTAATTAAGTCTTTATTCATGCTTTATTAAGGCTAAATAAGGTGTAGTTATTATAAAGTGTTACCCATTACACTTATTTAAATTATATTCATATTATATATATTATATATAATATAATTATGATTATAGTATCATTATATAATATAATTACTCATTTTATCAGTAGGAAATATAATTAGTGAATTTAAACAGTTTTTGTAATTGAAAAAGAATTGAAAAAGGTCTGTGGAGCCAAGAAAAAAAAAAAAAAAAGTAAGTGTTTCCATGGATATGAACACAAACTAAGTTATTTATGAGGTGAAAAACAATATTGATGATAACTGGTGTTTTTAAGTATTTTCAGGCTGAGTTAAATCACGTTTCTATCATTAGTGTTAAATCGCTGCGTAAAAACGAGGCAGAGACGTTGAAGTGTGACTGCGGCGTGAACACGAGCAGGTTCCCTTGAATAATTGATCCCGCGGCCCCGTGTTCAGCGCGAACTCATGTAAACAAACAGCAGCGTGTGGGGCCCGAGGCGTCTGCTCCTGACCGCACCTGCACAGAGGCCCGCGCCTGTCGACAGGAGCGGCTACAAAGCGCACATCAAAGCGCCTGTCGCGGCGAGCAGACGCGCCGCGCATGACAATGTGCCCGTGCTCATTAGCATACGTATGCTCGCCACCGCCGCCGCCATGTTGGAGCTGTTTATGTTTATGTGATGTTCTGACGGATTCAGCTTCAGCTTCAGCTTCAGTTCGCACACTGAACACAGGTTTAACTCTTTACCCCTTGGACGCCTACATGGAACAACCCGTACAAATATGACTAGGGCAACTCATAGAGCATAACTGCATAAAATAAAACAGATTATAATAAGAAAATGGAATATAATAATATAATAAAACTCTTCCTCGTCAGTGTGTGTTCAGTATTTGTCATCTTGGTCACTTTCTCGTGCTCAGAGCTCCACATAAGAGTTTGTTTCTGTAGTGATTCTGTCGTTCATTGCATCTCGGAAAAAAAGACTGAAATATTTCAAAGGACTCGTCTGAGCAACATCCAGATTTCGGGGCAGTTTTGGTTCATGATCGAGTATAAAGTCCTGGATAGTTTGTTGGGATCACGCAGGACTCCACACAGACTCGTCAGCGGCATTCTCCCCTTCGTAAGTTTCACTCTCTGAAAGTCCGTCGCTCTTGCTGTTTTCCACTTTATAATCGACTTCATCATCACTTTGAAATCAATAAAAGTCACTTTCTCTAAACTTATCCATAAAATGCATCCGCTCCTCATTATTTCCTAGTATTTCCGCAGTCTTTCCATCGCTCGTGTTTCGTGTTGTGTTTTTTCCGGAAGCTACAACCGTCATTACTTCGATTAACTTCGGAAAAAATCGGCGAAAACACATCCTTGAATCCTATTGGTCAGTCTGGTGTGGGCTGTAGTGGCTCCACCGATCGCAGTCTCTGTTTACATGTGAAAAACCGAGTCGTTTCTAAAGGTCGTCAAATCACGTCTTTAGTGAAACAGCGGCAGAGTCAAAACACGTCATTAAGGAAACGGGGGGATCGTTAAATGTCGTCTTCATGGGGGAAAGAGTTAACACGGGTTTGAAGGGCACTAGGGCAGTTTAAGTTTGGGTTTATCGCTTTGCCTTAAAAGTTCCACTGTTTGTAAAGTGACAGGACGTCCCCGTTTCCCCAGGACAGTCCCAGTCCTGAGTCTGTGTCTCTGTCCCAGAAGATTTATACAAAACCACTGATTTGTCCCAGTTTTATACAAGAAATGTCCCAGGTGTTTCTGTTTTGACCAATTTGATCTAAGTCTACGTTCAGACTGCAGGGTTTAACGCTCAATTCAGATTTTTTTGTGAAATCCGATGTTTTTTCGAGGTCGTTCACATTTCCAGTTAAATGTGACTTGTATGTGACTCCAGTGTGAACATTAAACGGCCCAAAAGTGTCCCACATGTGACACTGGAGACACGACGACGTCAACCGCAGCGAGCGTCTCTGTGTTTACGGAAGTTGTCCAAACATGGACGCAGCATCGAGCACCTGGAGATTTTAAAGTTCCTCTCGTACCGGAGCCACAACATGAACAACTGACTTGTTTTAAGGAGGAGATTGAGAAGGAGAAGGACGAGGTTTTTGGTCGTGGTGTTTTGTGGTGAGTGGAGATGTGCTTCACTTCAGTCACATGGAGTTTATTAACAATTTTCGTACGACGAGAAGAACGTTTGTGTACAATTGTCGCTTATTGATGACGTGTAGGTGGATGAATGCACTTTGACCGTTCAGACTGAAGTCACATGTCAAAAGATCAGATATGTATCAGTTTCAGGAGCACAGATCCAAGTGTCCTGGGTCACATTTGAAAAAATCGGATCTGTGTCATTAAAAGATCAGATACAGGAACATAGGGGCCAAAAATCAGATTTGGGTCACTTCAGGTGCAGACTGAACGTAGACTAAGACTAAACCAGAACTATCACAATTTTTGACTGATCTGATCCTCACCAACAGTGAAGAGGAGCATAAATTGTCATTTGTTTTGCCAAAATACAGAAAACTGTGTTTGGGAATGAACATAAAGTAAAAAAAATGCAGAAACAGAAGTTCCTCAGATCATGACTGACACGAGAAACACAATGTTCCACTTTTCACTGTTTTATTTACACCAAACGTCCAAACCCGAGTGTCCCAGTTTAGAATTTTGAAAAACTGATCGCTTTAACTCTTCTGGCATTAAACTTCTATCTTTCATTTGTTTAAAGGTACAGTGTGTAACTTTCTGGAGGTGGAACGTCTCAGGACTCTGTAGAATTAGAAAGTTATAACTAAACTTCAGAGAATTCTCCACGGAGACAAATCTGTTAAATATTAAAACTAAAGGAACAACATTTCCTTGAAAACATGTTTTTCTCAAATTTTCAGAGCAATAAACACAAACAAAGAAAAAATATGCTCCATTTATTAATTTTTTGAATTATTTTTCATGTATAAATGAATATTTATAAATACTGTAGCATTAATTAAAGGTATATTTTTGTTTATTAAAATAAAATGGCAAATATACAGAGTTTCAGATAAATACTGGAAAGGACCGTGTGTTGGTGTCTTTCGCTTTGGCACTGACTTTTTAAATTCGTAACCGAGGTTGAGCGAGGAATCCAGATTTTGCTTTGTTGACGTACATACAAAATGTTCTCTGAAATGTATTCAATTTTTTTTTATGAATTTGAATTTGAATTTTTTTTTTTTTTTACGTATAAATGAATATTTATTAATATTGTAGCATTAATTACAAGTTATTGCTAAAATAAGTTGAAAAACATAAATTCTTGGACTGGGTCGTCCCTCCTTTAGACATGGACCATTTGTTCTTTTGAATTTCAATTAAGAACAAAAAACCAATAAAATGGTAAAACTCTTTATTTTATTTTTCTGTTTTAGTGTCAAACAAAAAAACAGGTTTCGACCTCTATTTCAAATATTTAAAATTAATTTAAAATAACACCAATCAAAAAATTGTCTCGTGATTATTTTAATTTGGAGATTTGATTCTCTCTGGTTTTTCTGAAGTTCTGTTGCTCAGCAGAATTCAGTGTCTCTGAACAAAGACAGTTTATCGCTGCTTCCTGCTCCTCAAAAGTAAACGTGTCACTATAAAAGACGAGGACAATGAATTTTCAGGTGAGTCCTTCAGCAGCAAAACTTCCAGGACAAATAAACCAGAGAGAATAAAATATCAGAATTGAAAAAAATTTGATTGAGGTTATGTCAACTTTAAATGTCCCATCTTATATAAAATAATTCTTTTCACATTGTATCTTCTGCACATAAACAAGCACAGTTTGGGTTTTGGAACATCCATTACACAATAGTTCTGAAATCTTCCTGATTTCTTGGAGACGTCACAGACCAGGAACTATGAAAGTCCGACTATTGCTCCTCCCCCCGCCCGTCCTGAGAAAGCACAGGCTCCGCCCTCCAAACGTGACGTAGGCGACGAGTGAGCCGCCCTTCCTCCGCCGTCTCAGGGAGGGAGGGGAGACAGACGTGACCCTGACAGCGGCAGGAATAAACTTTTATTCATCGTGGAGATACAGCGCGTTCAGCCGCGTGTGTTGGACCCGGAATCGGACGAGGACTTTGAGGAGCACGAAGCTCAAGCACCGAGTCCACATCAACTGAACATTACTGATTGGTAAAGTATTAATAAAAACGAGCAGATCAACTTATTATATCGTGTAGACTGGAGGGGGGCGGGTGTGAAGCATTTTCTGTTACGTCAAACGTGTCACAGGTGAATCTGCCGCGTCATCGTTGTAGCAGCTTTAGTTCGTCGTCACGTGGGAGAAAGGCAGAAATACACTGTAATTTGTTTAAAAAAAAAACACTGAATCAATCTAAAAACCACTTCAGCGACAAATACAAGACCCACACATCACTCTTAGTCTGCGTTCAGTCTGCACCTGAAGTGACCTAAATCAGTTTTTTTGTCTCTATGTTCCTGTATCTGATCTTTTAATGTCAGTCTGAATGACACAGATCTGATTTTTTCAAATGTGACCCAGGACACTTGGATCTGTGCTCCTGAAACTGATACATATCTGATCTTTTGACATGTGACTTCAGTGTGAACGGTCAAAGTGCATTCATCCACCTACACGTTATCAACAAGACACAAACGTCACTATTCTGTGCTGAAGTAGGTGAAAATTGTTAATAAACTCCGTGTGACTGAAGTGAAGCACATCTCCACTCACCACAAAACACCACGACCAAAAACCTGGTCCTTCTCCTTCTCAATCTCCTCCTTAAAACAAGTCAGTTGTTCATGTTGTGGCTCCGGTACGAGAGGAACTTTAAAATCTCCAGGTGCTCGATGCTGCGTCCATGTTTGGACAACTTGTGTAAACACAGAGACGCTCGCTGCGGTTGACGTCGTCGTGTCTCCAGTGTCACATGTGGGACACTTTTGGACCGTTTAATGTTCACACTGGAGTCACACACAAGTCACATTTAACTGGAAATGTGAACGACCTCGAAAAAACATCGGATTTCACAAAAAAATCTGAATTGAGCGTTAAACCCTGCAGTCTGAACGTAGCGTTAGACGGTAGAAAGATCTGAAAAGTTGATTTTGCAGGAGATGGGCCCTTTAAATTAAATATTGGAAACAGAGACCAAAATCTGTTTTTTGTTCGACACTAAAATGGAAAAATTAACGTAACATAACTGTTTTCCCATTTTATAGTTTTTGTTTTTAATTGAAATTCAAAAGAGCAAACGATACCGGACCTTTAGGATTCTACAACTTTCCTTTTGCAGTAACAGTACTTTTACTTTTCCACTTTTACTTTCAGACCCTCTGTGTTCCTGTGAGCAGAAGCTGAGGCGGCTCGTGTAAACTCTCTCTTGTGTTCCCCGTTACTCGACTGGACATGAGTGAATAAATGTTTGTTGGCTCTGTACACGTGTGAGGCCGGCGTTACAGCGGGGCTAAGTGCCGCTCCCGTCTCACACGCTGGGCACCGGGACCGGGAGCTGCCAGCCGCGTTTAATATCATCATGAACCATCACGCCCTCGCCGCCTCTGCCCCCGCCGCCGCCGCCGCTCCACTCCGCTCGCCTGCCCGCCACTTAAAGTCCGCTTCTAAAGAGGCTCTGAAGCTGCTGACGGCTGATGGCCTGTCTAATTGAGGGAGAAATGAGCCTCTCGGAGCGGCGTGTGTGTGTGTGTGTGTGTGTGTGTGTGTGTGCAGGCTCGTTACACACACACACACACACACACACTGGGGCGTTGGCGTGTGTGTGTGTGTTTGGGCCGGGTTCGTTCTGCGAGGACGAGGACGGTCAGTGGAGACGCAGCTGATGCTCAGTTGGGCTGAAAACGTCGGAGGGAGAAGCTCAGAGTCTCAACATGAAACAGATGGTTTTGTCCTGGTTTATCCTGGTTTACCTGGAGTCCTGGTTTAGCAGTCCTGGTTTAGTCCTGGTTTACCTGGTTTAGTCCTGGTTTAGTCCTGGTTTAGTCCTGGTTTAGACCTGGTTTAGACCTGGTTTAGTCCTGGTTTAGTCCTGGTTTAGTCCTGGTTTAGTCCTGGTTTAGACCTGGTTTAGTCCCCTGGTTTAGTAGACCTGGTTTAGTCCTGGTTTAGTCCTGGTTTAGACCTGGTTTAGTCCTGGTTTAGTCCTGGTTTAGTCCTGGTTTAGACCTGGTTTAGTCCTGGTTTAGTCCTGGTTTACCTGGTTTAGACCTGGTTTACCTGGTTTAGTCCTGGTTTAGACCTGGTTGTACTGGTTAGTCCTGGTTTAGTTTAGCCTGGTGGTTAGTCCTGGTTTAGTCCTGGTTAGACCTGGTTTAGTCCTGGTTTAGACCTGGTTTACCTGGTTTTCCTGGTTTAGTCCTGGTTTAGTCCTGGTTTAGACCTGGTTTAGTCCTGGTTTACCTGGTTTACCTGGTTTAGTCCTGGTTTAGTCCTGTTTTACTTTCTTACTTTTTTACTTTCTTACTTTTTACTTTCTTACTTTTAACTTTCTTACTTTTTACTTTCTTACTTTTTACTTTTTACTTTCTTACTTTTTACTTATTTTTACTTTTTTTTTTACTTTCTTACTTTTTTACTTTCTTACTTTTTACTTTCTTACTTTTCTTACTTTTTTACTTATACGTTTTTACTTCTTTTCTTTCTTTCTTTCTTTCGTTCTTTCTTTCTTTCTTTCGTTCTTTCGTTCTTTCTTTCTTGTATTCTCGAAGGCGTCTCAGTTTCCCGCCTGGTTACGTCACTATAGTAACGGAGGTGGAGTTAATCCTGCCTGGAGCAGGTTAAGATCTCGGGTTAAGACTCAGATCAAACCTGTGCGTCTCTGAGACTTTGTGCACATTTTATTTCTCTGTTCATGTGGTGTTTGAGGAGCTCGTTCACCAGAGGGGGGCGCTCTGACACAGATCCTCCTTTACATCAGGAGAGTCAAACTCTAACTCACAGAGGCCAAAAGCAAAAACTGGGACTAAGTCGTGGGCCAAACTAAATATTTAATGAAACATTTCAACAACATCTGCATGTTTTCTCTTCTTTTGAGATCTGTAATGTTAAATCTTTTCTTAGTTAAATAAATAGTTTTGCTTAAACATTGAATCCAGAACAAACAGAATATAAAATAACAACATTTTAAATAAATCATGTCTATAGTCTGTGTGTGGTGAGCAGCTCTAATACAGATTTGATATGATCTTGGGGGCCAAATATAATTATATCACGGCCAAATTTGGCCCCCGGGCCTTGAGTTTGACATGTCTGATTTACAAGTTTGTATTTGTTTGGTGTTTTGAGACTCGTGTGCAGCGCGTGGAAAAACTACACTGTGCTCCTGGGTCGTCTGCACACTGACAGTGATGAGTAGAGGCCCATGCACACTAGTGTTGTACTCAAGACCAAAACCAGCCCAAGACCACAGGATCCCGAGACCAGGACAAGACCAAGACCTCTGAGGGTCAAGACTGAGACAAGACCAAGACTTTTAAAGGTCGAGACCGAGACAAGTCCAAGACCACGACCTCTCAACACCAGGTCGAGACAATCTTTGTCATCTTTGTCATTTCCAGTCGTCCGTCACTATAACGCGGTTCACCTTTCACGGTCTCACTGTTTCGTGACTTTTTTTTTTTTGCAATTTTGCCTGCTTTTTTCTACAGAGTATGAACACGCCTTACGTTCCTCCCCCTGCATCCTGATTGGCTGTAGATCATTGTCAATCAATCTCCTCCGTGCCATGTCTCCTGCACAGTACAGAATGTGTTCACTTTAACAAATTTACATACCGTATTTTTCGCACTATTAGTCGCTCTGGATTATAAGACGCACTGTCATTAAATGGTCTATTTTCGAGCTTTTTCCACAAATAAACGGCGTGGGACTTTAAATGAAACCCAACAGTGTGATGGGTGAGTGGTTTTGTTTGTTTGTTCGTTCACGGTGACTCTGGGCTTTGTTCAGTTGTGGCGTGTAGGGAGTAGTGTCTGTCGCTGGATTGTCGGCGTGTTCGCAGTGACTCAGTTGTTCACAGTGTTGGGAGTAACGCGTTATAAAAGTAACGAATTACAGTAATGCACTGCTTTTTGCTGTAACGCAGTAATGTGGCATTACAGGGGAAAAAAATAGTAATATTTTACTCGGTACAAATGTGAGTAACGCGCGTTACAATGTTTTTTTAACCTGGATTGAAGTGGTGGGTTTTTCTTCATACAAATTCGCTAAAATCACCTCGATATCAGCAGCGGTGAAACACCGGAGACGTGGCCGCGTAGACCTTCAGGTGACCGCGGGCGAAAGGACCGACACAGAACTCTACGCTGTTTAGACCTGGTTTAGACCTGGGTCAGTTCTGGTTTAGACCTGGTTTACAGTCGTCCGAAGTGCTGTATGTTTGCAAGTTTTCTCCCCGACAAAACCCACAATGTCGACAAAACATTCTGCACTGACAAAGTCTCCTGCGCTCGCACCCAAAAAGCAGAGGAAGATGAAACCATCACACAAAAAGTTGGACTTCTGGACACGCTGAAGAAGGTAGAAGTTACAGCTGTAACAGAGTCTTGCACCGGGTCGGGTCCCTGCAAACAGCTGCTGAAATCAGGACCGCGAGCCTGCATAAAGAGCGATCGGGCAACAGCCGCTCTTACCTCCGTGAGGTGCGGAGCAGAGTCGCTCCTTTCTCCTGCGTCTCCTTTGAGCCCGTCACAGTGAGTCCTGTTTTAGTCCTAGTTCAGTTCTGGTTTAGTCCTGGTTCAGTCCATATACGGCGCAAAAGTTCAACATCTTCGCAGTTATTTTGGTGAGAGTAACTTAAAGTAATGCAATAGTAATGTAATGTCTTACATTTTAAATGCAGTAATATTGTAATGTAATGAATTACTTTAAAATGACAGTAATAAGTAATAAATAATGCATTAAGTTTTTAAAGTAACTTGCCCAACAGTGGTTGTTCAGTTGTGTCTAGAAGTGGCACATTGCGCTCGCCTTTTTGGTTGGCTGTCTGCTCCGTGTGTGTTTGTGTGTTTGTGTGTGTTTGTGTGTTTGTGTGTGTTGTGTGTGTTGTGTGTGTTTGTGTGTGTTTGTGTGTCTGTGTGTTTGTAGTTTACTGAAGTCGTGCTGGGACCTGAGTGGGTTCGTGTATGGGGCGCTCTGGATTGTGGGGCACGGTCGTTTTTTGATGGGGTTGGAGCCTTTAAAGTGCGTCTAATTGCCCGGAAAATATGGTAAATGTTAGATGTTTACACTGTGTGATTCTGAAGATTCACAATGTCGACGAAACGTTCTGCACCGAAAAAGTCCCCTGCGCTCGCACCCAAAAGTCAGAGGTAAGACGTCACCCTCCACAGAAAGTTGGATTTCTGGACACGCTGAAGGAAGAGAGAAGTTACACGGTTGGAGACTCCATTACGGAATAAATGAATCTTCAGTTCGTTACATAAAGAAGGAGGAAAATAACAAAAGGACGACAGCAGCAAGAAGTTTTAAGAAGGAAGTGTGTGCTGAGGGGTTTTATACGGAAGCCGAGAGGGGTCACAACAAACGCAAACGCCGCAACAAATACAAATGCCACAACACATTAAAAAGCCGCAACGGAAGTGACCGCGGGACTTTATTTTCCAACGGACCGATCAAGCAGCGAGTGAAGAAGAAGAACTACGACGTGAAACGGATAAAGATAAAAGAATAAATTACTTTTACTTACGTTTCCAACTTCTCCGTTCCTTTACTTTTCACGTTGTAGTTCTTCTTCTTCACTTGCCGCTTGATCGGTCCATCAGAAAATAAAGTCCTGCGGTCACTTCCGTTGTGGCCGTTGTGGCTTTTTAATGTGTTGTGGCTTTTGCGTTTGTGTTGTGGTGTTTGTATTTGTTGCGGCGTTTGCATTAAAATAGAGTCCCGCGGTCACTTCCGTTGTGGCTTTTTAATGTGTTGTGGCTTTTGCGTTTGTGTTGTGGCGTTTGTATTTGTTGCGGCGTTTGCGTTTGTTGTGACCCTCTCGGCTTCCGTAGGTTTTACAGACTTAAAACAAATATAATAATCAGAAAAAATAACGCTGACGACTTCGAGGATTTCGCCTTTTGCAGGTTATTTTTAGAACGTAACCCCCGCGATAAACGACAGACGAGTGTATTTGTATTTTACTGTTATTTTGGCACATTTATATCTTCATTTTTTCTGATTAACGACCAAAACCGATCTCGAAAACTACGACACAAATGCACACTTCACATTTAAAGGTTGTATGGAGGATTTTATTTTTTTTTTTGTTTCAAATTGTCAGTGATAGATTATAGATGCAGTCGCCTTGTAATTATGATGACCAAAAAAAAGAGAATAAAAGTTCATCAACTCTGGACGTGGTGGGGCTAAACATTTGCCAATAGATAACGACACTGCCTCGTTATCTGTGAGCTGACAGGCTGTCAATCAAACTCCCTACGTTTCTAGTGTAACTGACTTGCCTGCGCCGCCGGTACGTGGTTTACGTACGACTGTCACACAGTCCACAGACGCAAGACGCACAGACGCTGTTTACTCCACCAACGCAACAGTTCTTAGCGGCTTTTTTGACCTATATCTTCCTCGCAGTTCACACAAAGTTTGTTGCGATGGCGACAAGAATCCAGGAGCAGTTCGCCACAAAAGAAAGTCCGTTTTTGAGGTCGCTGAAAGAAGAAGACAAGGGGAAAAGCAGCGAAGCCAAACTAAGGTGATTCTTGGAGATTCATTCCAGCGATGGTGCGACTGAAGCAGACGAAGAGTCTAAAGACTGAACCACTGGTCCACAAATTACTCCTGGACAGGAAACTTCTGCTTATTATGAAAACGTACTTTATTTCCAAGAGCTACACAAACGTTTTTCAGGACACGAATGTGATATCCTATGTCTGAAAAAAGAAAGAGTCCGCTTGCTGCTGCGTGTTGTAGCTAGTTCATTCGCACGGAATCTCCGCGCCCCCCTCCCCCTGCTCCGCACTTCTCCGTCTTGCCTAACCAACACTGTAGTTAGTTGTTTACAAGTCATGTGCAGCACCGGTTTCTGGCGTAAGGATGAGGCGGAAGGAGGCGTTTCTACGTAGGGAGCTGTAGTTCAACATTTGAAAAAGGACAAACAGTCGCTGGATTTCTCGTTCCTTGGAAAATCCTCTATACAACCTTTAACTCCTGATTTAAACCTGGATGACGTTCTTTTGGCAGCCGTCAGTCGATTTCACTCACCGTTGAGCTGCTGGACATTGCGAGGACACAGACTTCCTCCCCTGAAGCCGCCCGTCACCTCTCGGGGCACGACGACGCGAGACGGGGCCGAGTCTAGCGCCCTCTGCTGGTCGGGCTGGACGTGGCAACCTGCACACACAAAAAACAACCACCGTTTTAGCTTCGAAACCGTCAAAGAACTTTTAGTCCAAAAAATCTGGGTCGCCTCTGCGCAGATCTGACCTCTTGACATGTACGTTGGTCTGGTTTTGTCTCCACGAAAATAGAAGAGGTTTAATGCCATGCTGCGCGCGGCCGTTTGTTCATTTCCGTCGCCGTGATGTGTCAGACAAAAGGTAACGGGAAGCGAATCTGTAATGAATCACTTTTCCCACTGAATATTTAAAGGTATTCATCAGGCAGACTTTATTAAAACGCCACGTCGAGACAAATAAAACCAAATTATCATAACGACGCCGCAGATTACAGATATGGAAATGCAACCGTGAATATTAAAACTGATGGAAATCTTTTAAGTCTTTCAGTTGTGTTTTAACAGACGTCTGAGCTGCTCCGACCTTGGATCAGTTTGTGTTTTTTATTATTCCAACACGAGAAGATCCCACAGAAAGGTTAGACGGACGTGTTTAAAAAAGATCGATAAAATAACAGTGACAAGAGGAGGTGTTTTGACCAAGATGTTCTTTAGTCTACCAGTTTCACTTTTTTCTTAATTTTGCTGTTAAAACTCTTTTTTTTTTACTTCCTAATGAAGTGTTATACATCCTTTTTCTCAGTCAGTCCTAAAACATTAAAGATCCGTTCAGACCAGAGCGTCAAAAAACACACTGGACGCCTCTAGTTGGACGAGTTTAGATGCCCTCAACGCGTCCAGGGCGTCCGTTGTCCTGCAAACAAGAACCATTTCCTGGTCTTTTCCCGGAACGATGGCAAGACACGTCAAGAGAGACTTTAGTGTTTTTCTTACATAAACCATCAGTAAAGGCGATTGGCTCGGCAGCTGCAGCGTGTTTACTGGTTTATTTATACCCTAGTCCGTTTAAGTCCTGGTTATTTAGTCCTGTTTTAGTCCTGGTTTAGTCCTGGTTTAGTCCTGGTTTAGTCCTGTTTAGGTTTAGTCCTGTTTAGTCCTTTTAGTCCTGGTTTAGTCCTGGTTTAGTCCTGGTTTAGTCCTAGTTTTAGTCCTGTTTTAGTCCTGGTTTAGTCCTGGTTTAGTCCTGGTTTAGTCCTGGTTTAGTCCTGGTTTAGTCCTGGTTTAGTCCTGTTTTAGTCCTGGTTTAGTCCTGGTCCTGTTTTAGTCCTGTTTTAGTCCTGGTTTAGTCCTGTTTTAGTCCTGGTTTAGTCCTGGTTTAGTCCTGGTTTAGTCCTGGTTTACATATTTATTCTCCACTAATGACTCAGTGTAGATTTTCTTGTTCTGGTGTTTGTGGTTCTTGGGTTTTTCTCTTTCTTCTTGTTCTTCTGGATAATCACGTCTCTACGTCACTGGATAGTCGTCCCTGATTGGTTGACGCCACCAAAAGTTCAGCTTTTTCAAATTCAGGCGTTGAGGCCCTGGACGTGTGACCAGAGCGTCGATGCCTGAACGCTCGAGATGAACCGCGTCGACATCAGGTTTGCGCAGCTGAAACGCAGGATGCCAACTAGACACGTGTACACATAGGTTTTATATAAACTGGACGCCTGGACGCTGTGGTCTGTCGTCCAGTTTATTTGCAAAAGCCAGAGTTTATATCCTGACTGTAAAACCTGTCAAATAAAAGTGGTCATACAGGTTTGTCAGGGCCTGATCCCGTCACATCTCAGGAGCTCAGAGACCTGGTCTGGACTTGGACGGAGACACTGGGAAAATCAGGAGCCACAGGAGGCACCAGTCGTAAAAACTGTCGTTGTGTCCTTAGGCAAGACACTTCACCCACATTGCCTAGTGTGAAAGTGGTGTGTGTGTGTGTGTGTGTGTGTGTGTGTGTGTGTGTGTGTGTTGGCAGCTGCGCTTCAGTCAGTTTGCCCCAGGGCAGATGTGGCAACAACAGTAGTTTAGCACCACTGGGTTTGGAGTGACTGAATAATGATGGTGGCACAGTGGCTGAGTGCTTAGCACTCATGCCTCACAGCAAGAAGGTTCAATCCCCGGGTCAGCTGGGTCTTTCTGTGTGGAGTTTGCACGTTTCTCCTCGTGTCTGGATGAGTTTCCTCCGGTTTCCCCCATCAACCCAGAAAACATGCTCCAGGTCCAAGAACAGCTGATCGTCAAGGTCAGTTAAAACAATCAATCAATGAACCTGCCCAAGGACGACAGGTGGAAATCAGCACTGGTGCTACAGCCTGATGTCCAAACATCTCTCCTGATAAGGTTAATGCAAAAATTGTGGCTGTCCCTGCCTCAAATAAATAAATAAAAATAAATCTGTAAAGTGTCTTTGAGTGTCCAGGAAAGTGCTGTATATATAAAACTGGTGCATTATTATTATTATTATTATTATTATTATAAATCAAGAGCATAAACAGCAACATTAATACGTCAAACCAATTAAATCATTCTAAAAATAAAAATAAAAATTTAAAAAACAAAACCGATAGACCCTAAAAGGCCTCGTCCCTCTGATCTGAACGAGCACGAACTGAACAACCCAAGTCCAGTTTTGATCCAACTTATTTTTATTCTTAAACTACAAGAGACGACATGTACATCACTGAAAGGTCCGATATTACACAAAATGTAATCATCAACATCCACCTTGTGATGTCATCAAGTGGTAGTTTTCAAGGTAACAGCTGCGTTTTATCTTTAGTTCACAAGAGATCGAAAATACCAGGATTTAACCAAATGCTTCTAGTTTAAAAACACAGTGGAGCTGCTGTTTTACCACATGTTGTTTTCTGTTTGAGACGTTTTGTAAATGAAAAATGTGTGAAAGAAACAAAACACAAAACAGGTTTGTTTGTGTTGAGGACAGTGGACAGGAAGTTTACTTTTAAAATGTAATCCCCTACAGATTACAGATTACATCCCCCAAAATGTAGTTTGTAACAGAATCCATTAAATTACTTAAAGTGAGTAATGTAATCTGATTACTTTGGATTACTTGATTTGCTGTAGAGAAACAAAGACGAGGAAATCTTCACATAAGAAGTTTTGTCTGATAAAAGAAAATAAAAAGTTTAGTCCTGGTTTAGTCCTGGTTTACTGGTTTAGACCTTGTTTAGTCCTGGTTTAGAGTTGGTTTAGTCCTGGTTTAGTCCTGGTTTAGACCTGGTTTAGACCTGGTTTAGTCCTGGTTTAGTCCTGGTTTAGAGTTGGTTTAGACCTGGTTTAGTCCTGGTTTAGACCTGGTTTAGTTTCCTGGTTTAGTTTAGTCCTGGTTTAGAGTTTTAGTCCTGGTTTAGTTTAGTCCTGTTTAGACCTGGTTTAGACCTGGTTTAGACCTGGTTTAGTCCTGGTTTAGTCCTGGTTTAGTCCTGGTTTTAGAGTTGGTTTAGTCCTGGTTTAGACCTGGCTTAGTCCTGGTTTCCTGGTTTAGACCTGGTTTAGACCTGGTTTACCTGGTTTAGTCCTGGTTTAGTCCTGGTTTTGGTTTTAGTCCTGGTTTAGACCTGGTTTAGTCCTGTTTAGTCCTGGTTTAGACCTGGTTTAGACCTGGTTTAGTCCTGGTTTAGTCCTGGTTTAGTCCTGGTTTAGACCTGGTTTAGTCCTGGTTTAGTCCTGGTTTCCTGGTTTACCTGGTTTAGTCCTGGTTTAGACCTGGTTTAGTCCTGGTTTAGACCTGGTTTAAACCTGGTTTAGTCCTGGTTTAGACCTGGTTTAGTCCTGGTTTAGAGTTGGTTTAGTCCTGGTTTAGACCTGGTTTAGACCTGGTTTAGTCCTGGTTTAGTCCTGGTTTAGACCTGGTTTAGACCTGGTTTAGACCTGGTTTAGTACCTGGTTTACCTGGTTTAGTTTAGACCTGGTTTAGTCCTGGTTTAGACCTGGTTTAGACCTGGTTTAGTCCTGGTTTAGACCTGGTTTAGATCCTGGTTTAGTCCTGGTTTAGACCTGGTTTAGACCTGGTTTAGTCCTGGTTTAGACCTGGTTTAACCTGGTTTATCCTGGTTTAGTCCTGGTTTAGTCCTGGTTTAGACCTGGTTTAGTCCTGGTTTGGACTTGGTTTAGTGTCCGGCAATGAGTGGAATTACCCCCAAAAAAATAATAATAATAATTAAAAAAAAAAGGGGGGGATTTAGCCCAAAATGTGAAAACAGTAAAATCCCTCTGTGTAATCCATTTATTTCAACCAAGTAACTGTAATCCAATTACCACTCACTGAAACAGTAACTGTAACTGAATACTCTACTCAGTGAAAACTCTGGTACATGTAATCTGTTACACGAGCGTCTTTAAAAGTCAAATCTCTGTATGAGGAAGAATCAGCAGCGGCGTAAACATCAGAAACGGCTCCAAAAACCCAAACTGGACGATCTCCATTGTGCAGCAGAAACACGGGCCCCGGCGTCCGCTCGTAATGACCGTCCCCGAACGAGCCCGAGAGCGACGCACCGGGGCTGTCGGGGCCCATCCTCCCGCCCATCCATCACCTCGCGCCCAGAACACCTCATCTGTCCACATTAGAGCCGCACACGCGCAGGGGCATTACCCGCGCCATCACCACCGCACGCCACCTTTTCATCAGCCGAGGTGTGGAATAGAGGAGGATGAGGGGGCGGGGCTTACAGGAGGGGGCGGGGACTCGGACGGGACGGGGAGCTTGGACACTAAACGCTCTGGACACGTTTGAATTGGTGTTTCGCGGTTCATAACAATGCAAATGTGCGGGAAAAAAACAGGTTTAATATCAGAATACCTGCGCGTCTGTCGCCCTCTGCTGGCAACAGTGGGTCATCAAGAATTTCAATTAAATAAATAACAGTTTTATAGACTCGTGCGATTAATTAAATGTTATTAAAAGGCTCATATAACTCTGCTGAGTGAGTTTACGTGTGTTTGAGTTTCTTGGTTCTGATCAGGTTTTTTGAGTCTCCTGGTTTTGTGAGCGTCCGTCTAAACTCAGGATCCTGATTTTGGTCTCCTGGATTTGCCGGTGTCCAGACCCTAACTGAGTTTTTTCTGAAAATATCCAGGATTCTTTGGTCTGTAGACGCAGAATCCTGATTTCTCAAAACTGGAGCTGTACTGAGCACGAGCAAACTCAAGTAACAGAAACAGAAGGAGAAGTTATTTTCCCAAAATGACTCAAACTTTCATTGCTGTTGAAATGATCATATGTTTGATACTTACAAACAAAATGAAGCAGTTTAGTGTTTAATATCGTCACATTTTAACCCCAGACTCTGTGACTCTGTGTTGTATTATTTTACTTTTCCTGAAGTTGTGTCCGAGCTCCACAGTCTCATGTTTTCACCTGAATATTTGTCTTGTTTTTTTGTTGTTAAAAACCTGCACAAATAAACCTTAAGTTTCTACACGTGTCCATATCGGTTTGTCAAAACCTGATCCCGTCAGGTTTCAGAAGCTCAGAGGCCGGACCTGGTCTGGACTTGGATGGAGACACTGGGAACTTCAGGAGCCACAGACGGCACCAGTCATAAAAAACTATGTCCTGAGGCAAGACACTTCATCCACATTGACTTGAATAAAAGACGACTGTGTGAGTGATGATGTTGGTCGAAGGGGCCGATGGTTTCAGCCTCACTTCAGTCAGTCTGCCCCAGGGCAGCTGTGGCTACAGCAGTTTACACCACTGAGTGTTGAGTGACTGAATAATGAACCGTCAAGAGCTCTGGATGTATAAATGTAATGATTAATAATTAATATCAGCAAATTCAGTCTAAACTCTGATTCCTCATGTGCACAGAGACATGAGTCAGAACCAGAACACAGTCAGAACCAGGACACAGTCAGAACCAGAACACAGTCAGAACCAGGACACTGTCAGAACCAGAACAGTCAGAACAGGAACACAGTCAGAACCAGGACACTGTCAGAACCAGAACACAGTCAGAACCAGGAACACAGTCAGAACCAGGACACTGTCAGAACCAGGACACTGTCAGAACCAGGACACAGTCAGAACCAGGACACTGTCAGAACCAGGACACTGTCAGAACCAGAACACACTGTCAGAACCAGGACACTGTCAGAACCAGGACACAGTCAGAACCAGGACACTGTCAGAACCAGGACACTGTCAGAACCAGAACACAGTCAGAACCAGACACAGTCAGAACCAGAACACTGTCAGAACCAGGACACTGTCAGAACCACCAGACACTGTCAGAACCAGAACACAGTCAGAACCAGAACTGTCAGAACACTGTCAGAACCAGAACACAGTCAGAACCAGGACACAGTCAGAACCAGTCAGAACACAGTCAGAACCAGAACACAGTCAGAACCAGGACACTGTCAGAACCAGGACACTGCACTGTCAGAACCAGAAACACAGTCAGAACCAGTCAGAACACTGTCAGAACCAGAACACAGTCAGAACACAGTCAGACACAGTCAGAACCAGGACACTGTCAGAACCAGGACAGAACCAGTCAGAACCAGGACACTGTCAGAACCAGGACACAGTCAGAACCAGAACACTGACACTGTCAGAACCAGGACACCAGTCAGAACCAGAACACAGTCAGAACAGGACACACAGTCAGAACCAGGACACAGTCAGAACCAGAACACAGTCAGAACCAGGACACAGTCAGAACCAGAACACAGTCAGAACCAGAACACTGTCAGAACCAGGACACTGTCAGAACCAGGACACTGTCAGAACCAGGACACAGTCAGAACCAGACACTGTCAGAACCAGGACACTGTCAGAACCAGGACACAGTCAGAACCAGAACACAGTCAGAACCAGAACACAGTCAGAACCAGGACACTGTCAGAACCAGGAACACTGTCAGAACCAGAACACAGTCAGAACCAGAACACAGTCAGAACCAGGACACTGTCAGAACCAGACACAGTCAGAACCAGGACACTGTCAGAACCAGGACACAGTCAGAACCAGAACACAGTCAGAACCAGAACACAGTCAGAACCAGGACACAGTCAGAACCAGAACACAGTCAGAACCAGGACACAGTCAGAACCAGAACACAGTCAGAACCAGGACACTGTCAGAACCAGGACACTGTCAGAACCAGACACTGTCAGAACCAGAACACAGTCAGAACCAGGACACAGTCAGAACCAGGACTAACCGGGTTAAGGCTCATAACCGGGATATTTGTGCACATGTAAAACAAGGTTTTCAAACTGGCCCAAGTGTCTCATGACTCCAGATTCTCCTTCAGCCCGGTGAGGTTCTTCAGTGTCTCTGAGCTGATTGAACATGTGCAGTCGAGTCGTTTCTCCCATGAGCACATGCACAGAGCACCGGGTCATGTGTCATGTGATCACTTTGACCAATCAGAGCGAGAGGAGCAGAGCAGAACCAGAACAAATGATTATAAAGAGTTTTTAAGACATCTGAAGGATTTTGAGCTGAGAAAAAGTTTATGATCTTAAAAATAAGTAAAAATCACCACAAAATCCGACAGTTTTGAAAGTTGTCGGCGCCTGTCGGACGAACACGAGCAGTTTGTGATTATCTTACGCTCTATGAGAAACATCTTTTCTCGGCCGGGGGGATTTTTTCCTCTGTAACATCAGTGAGTGTCACTACATGAACTGGAAACAGCTACAAGCACCAACGTCCTCCACTTATTTTAATAGATCCATGATGTAAACACACTCACTGTCTGATTTATTATCATCCATGAATGAAACAAAACACAACTCCAGGTTTGTTTTTGATGAAGTAACAACATAAAAACTTGACTTAAAGGTTGTATGGAGGATTTTTTTATTTGTTTCAAATTGTCAATGAAAGTTTAAAATACCATTACAGAGACGCAGCAGCCTTGTAATTATGATGACCAAAAAAAAAACAAAGAAAATCTATCAACTGTGGACGTGTTGAGGCCAGATAAACATCAGCCAATAGAAAACGAGGCTGCCTCATTTTCTATTGGCTGTCAGGTTGTCAATCAAACTCCCTACGTTTCTAAGGTAACTATGCAGCGGGTCTTAGAGGCTTTTTCTAATTGTGACTCTCTCGCAGTTCACATAAAGTTTGTTGCGATGTCGGACGAGAATCCACGACCAGTTCGCCGCAAAAGAAAGACGGTTTTTGAGGTCGCTGAAAGAAGAAGAGAAGGAGAAAAGGAGCGAAGACAAACTGAGGTGATTCTTGGAGATTCCTTTCAATGACTGTGCGACTGAAGCAGACAAAGGGTCTAAAAACTGAGGTGTCGGTCTCTAAATTATTTCTAGAGGCTGTGGAGGAGGAAGGTGGTGTCACGCATGCGCGACATTTGAAAAAGGACTGTCGCTGGATTTCTCTTTCCTTAAAAAAAAAATCCTCTATACAACCTTTAAAATCTCACACGAGTCCATGTTGTGTCATATGGGACCTTTAATTCTAAAACATCACAACACTTCGCCCCCACCTCAGTTTTTATTTACTCGTTGTCCTTCTGCCTGTGCCTCCGTCGTCACTCAGGTCGCACGCTCTCGTTTACCGTGTCCATCTGGAGCGTCCAGGCCCTTTAAGTGTCTCTTTATTGACTCGTCGTCGCTCCTGCGGGGAGCGGCTCGGACCGACTTTAATGCACCGACTCGTGGCTCGGGCGTCCGTCCTCCTGCCCCCGGGCTCCGCGGGCACCTCCGGGGGGGGGGGCGGGGTTAAGGCCGCGGTTAAAACGCCTGATCCGCTGACCTCCGGAACAAATGGGAGCGCGCGCCGGGGGGACTTCCGACGCGCTCCGCAATATTCGATTTCTCTGCCTCACCGTTCCGGGGCCGGCGACCTCTCGGAATAAGCAGATTGGCTGTCACCCCGGGGCCAAAGCGAGTAGATAAACCGCGCCTTTAAGAGCCCGCCACACCGTCCCTTTAATGAGAGGAGGGAACGACGGGGGCGAGACGGGGCCGAGGAGGAGGGAGCGCTCGCCTGATACTTCACAGCGGCAGAGCACCGGGGCGCGGGGGGGCAGGGCGGCGGGGGTGCCCGTCCGTGGGGGCTTATCTCGGGGATGCAGCAGAGGAGGAAGAAGAGGAAGAAGAGGAGGAAGAAGAAGAAGAGGAAGAGGGCCTCAGATGGAGCAGCTCTGATCCGGTTTGTGTCAGATTCAAAGCACCGTCACGGAGCCGACAGTAAACACCAGCGATGTGAGGACGGGTTTCACTTTCACTTTCTATTAAATGAAAGTACTGAAGATCATTTCTCATCAGATTTGAATTTTTAAGGTGAATTCTGTCCATTTTCAGGTCAAACGCTTTTCTTTATGGAGATTTTATTGCTGTGTTTGGAATGTTTTACAGTATTTACATTGAACAGACAAGAAATAAATGAAAAGCAGCAGAAAGAAGCGTCGTCTCTGCCCTTATCGGCCTTTTCCCTTTTCCAGACCTTCACACTGAGAGTTACTTTCAAACATTTCAAATCAGTACATTTCGTTTCAGTCACAAATATGAATCAGTTGCAAACAGAGATCTTCACTTTTATGCACAACACTTTAGTTTCCTTTTTCGTACAAACACATCGCGCTGGATTTTATGTGTTTTTTTTCAAATGCCGTCGTTGAACTTAATCCTTTGATTTCTTTGTCAAAACGATTCCATAAATTAAATCCTTTCACAGTGATGGTCCTTTCCATTAGTCACGCTGGCGCCACCTAGTGCCTCCGCTCAGTTTCATTTCTCTCCAGCTCTAGGTCAGGAATCAGAAAACACCAGACGATTTGTAAGAACCCTGAAAGTGTGAGTCCGGGAACCAGCCAATCAGCAAAGAGACAGACTTTCTGTGTTGCAACGATTCCCGAGATTGAAGATTCAAAGCCGAAACAACAGAAAACTAAAAATGTTTCATTCTCATCACCGTTTACTTTGTACGATCATAAACGATAAACTTTGTGCCTGTGATAACATTATTATTAGTTTGTACGACCGTTAAAGAAAATATGTCTCTGCATGTGTGTTTATGTGCACTATGCAAATGTGCATAAACATTTTTTTGAGTATATGTACTGGATATTTAGGATGTGTATATGTTTGTGTATATTTCTGCATAATGACAGGTGACACTCCAGAGGTGTGAATCACATGATTATGTAAAACAACTGGGGCAGGACTCCATAAGTTTTTTAAACTTCATCCTGCTCCTTTTGGGCACCAGGTCCCAAATATGTTCATGTACATATCACTATTTTTGTTATTGTTTTTGAATTTTTGTTGTACCTGCTCAAACAAATAAATAAATGAATGAATGAACAAAGAGAATGTTTGGTGAATTTTATCGAGGGGAAAGACGTTATTGTTCTTCTTTCTACTCCAAGTGAACCGACTCCAACTGGACCGAGACTTTTTTTTTTTTTTTCAGGTCTCAGTCCAGATTTAGTGCAGATCCGAGTCCGACTGAAGCTTTCACACCAACGAAAACAAACTGAACTAAGAGCTTCTGTTTCAAATGGAACTTTTGCTGCACCAACTGCTGTCGGCACGAAAGAACCTTTAGAGTCATCCATGTTTGAGTAATTTAGTGATCTTTCATGAGCACTATTCAGACCTAGCCAGGCTGGCGCCACCTAGTGCCTCCTCTCAATTTAATTTCTCTCCAGAGACTAGGTCAGGAATCAGAAACACTAGATGGTTTACAAGAACCTGGGAAGTGTGAGTTAGGCACCAGCCAATCAGCGAAGAGACAGACATTCTGTGTTGTCAACGATTCCCGAGATCGAGGATTTAAAGCCGAAACAAAGAGAATGTTTGAATTTTATCTCGGGGAAAGACGTTATTGTTTTTCTCCCTACAGGATTTGGTGCATTACAATCGTCACGACCAAACAGCAGCGATTGGTTAAATAAAAAAAGTCCCCGCCTACTGTCGAGCGAACGAATCCTAATGCTGCGAGGTCACACGGTTTCCACCAAGTGAAACCAGCTCATGAATCAGACTCGAGCTCCATACCCCTGGTTCTGAATCCGGGTTTTTTGAACATGACGGTTCCTTTTAAATGGTCCTGTTTTTTTCTCATCTCAAAAAGTCTTTGAATATTTACAGGTGACACTGGTCAGATCTGTGGAGAGGCGACCCCGCTCACACTCACACTGTTTTTCTTGGGATTCTGAGCCGTAAAACCACCTGTAATTAATAAATGTAAAGTCGAGCTGTTTAACGTCAAACTGTGGAGAAACAAAGTCAATTTCTTGGAGTGATACTTTTACTTGAGTACTTTTTTTTTTGCACTTTTACTCGCAAACCGTTGTACTTCTGCCCTCGCTTGTTCCTACTCCACCGTTCATATCTTAATTCGTCGTGAGCGTCGTCCTCCTGCTTCAGACCGAGCTGTGACCTTCTCTGTAAATAAGTCCATTATAAAACCATCATGTTTCCACGGCGACGGCCAGAGCCTCATCGCTCCTCAGCCGCCGCCGCTGCCGCCGCCGCCGTCGCTCCACAAAGGCACTTCTGTTTCTCCTTTCAGGGCCCGCGCTGGTGCAGTGGGTTAAGCGAGCGCCTGGCAACCGCGCGGTGTCTCTGCAGAAACATTTACGCACGATATGTCACAAAACTGTTTTCAGGTTTGTGATAGAAAAAGCTGAAAACCCAGTGCGTCTTTATGTTCATTCATTTCTGTTTTTCAGTTTTATTTCAGTTCACTTTTATTTTAAAGATGGTCAGAGGGAAGAACATTTAAAGGTCTTAGGCCCCGTTCACACTAGTTTGTATGTGAGTTGTTTTGGTTGTGGGTGCAGTGTTTGTTCACATTAATCCGACTGAAAACGGCTCCAGAGACGGAACGATCTGGTGCCTCCAACTCCCACGAATTCATGTTGGTCCAGATGTGATGGGGACTCCTGAAAATACTGATACTCTGATGTAGGTTCTGTGCACCGCCAAGTCATTCACCGACAAAACACTAAAGGGCCGTTCACACCAAAGCGTCAAAAAACGCCTTGACGCCTCTATTTAGACGCCTTTGCATTTGAGTTTAGACGCCCCGACGTGTGTCTTTGACGCCGTGGATGAACTGGGGAAAAATACTTGACGCGCGTCCGTTGCCCTGGAAACAAGAGCCCGGTCCCGGTCTTTTCCCGAAACAATGTCAAAACTGAGAGAGACTTTAGTGTTTTTAAGACATAAAACATCAGCGGAGGAGATCGGGTCGACGACTGCGGTGTGTATATATATTTATACTCCGCTAATGACACTGGATCAGTCCTGGTTTAGTCCCGGTCTAGTCCTGATCTAGTCCCGGTCTAGTCCTTGTTTAATCCTGGTCTAGTCCTTGTTTAGTCCCAGTCTAGTCCTGGTTTAGTCCTGGTCTGGTCCTGGTGTAGTCCTCGTGATCGGCTCGGTGATTGTGGTGTATATATTTATTCTCCATTCATGTTTGTGGTTCTGGTTCTCAGGTTTTTCTTCCTGATAATAAAGTCGCTGAGTCTCTGGATACTCGTCCCTGATTGGTCGACGCGACGCATCTGACGCGAAAAGTTCAGCATTTTCAACTTCTTGATGCTGACGCCTTGGACGCGCGTCTAGACCTCCGACGCCAAAACGCTCAAGACTCGCCGCGTCGACGGCAGATTCGCGCCGCGCTGACGCCGAAGACGCGCCGCAAAAACGCAGGACGCTCTAGTCGCGTCCACATCGACTTTACTTAGAAACTGGACGCTTTGACGCTTTGGTGTGAACGGCTCTTGAGAGTCTAGAATATGTGTCCATTCATATAAACGTGTGTCTGTGTGTACGAGCTGCACACGTATAATCTCTGAAAAGTTTCACATGAACCATCTCCAACACGACAGAAACACAGAACAGACTCACCATCAGCAGAACACCCCTCTGTCACAGAAAGAACACTCATATTCCACTGAGTCACTGTGTCCTTTAGTCCGACAGAAGCTGAACCACATCAGCGACACAAGGAAAGAGCTGTTTATGCAAATGAGTCATGTGGTTTTATGTTTTGTATCTGTTAAACGTAAACACGTGCGCAGAACTTCATTAAACACATGATAATGTCAAACGGGCTGATGTGGACCACAGGATCATCTCTTCTGTTCAAAGATGATGTTGTTCTGTTGGCGTCATCAAACCAGGACCTGCAGCTCTGGGGCGGTTTGACCTGAGTGTGAAGCATCAGGGATGAAGATCAGCTCTTCCAAGTCCAAGGTCTTGGTTCTCGACCGGAAAAAGGCGTCTTGTCGTCTCCGGGCGGGTGGAGAGTCTCTACCTCAAGTGGAGGAGTTCAAGTATCTCGGGGTCTTGTTCAGAGTGAGGGGAGGACGGAGCGTGAGATTGACAGGTGGATCGGTGCAGCGTCTGCAGTGATGCGGTCGCTGTATTGGTCGTTGTGGTGAAGAGGAGCTAAGTCGAAAGGCGAAGCTCTCGATTTACCCTCAGTCTTCGTTCCTCCTCTCACCTCTGGTCATGAGCTCTGGGTAGTGACCGAAAGGACGAGATCGCGGATACAAGCGCTCGAAATGAGTTTCCTCCGCAGGGTGTCTGGGCGTCTCCCTTAGAGACAGAGTGAGGAGCTCAGTCACACGAGAGGAGCTCGGAGTAGAGCCGCTGCTCCTCCACGTGGAGAGGAGCCAGCTGAGCTCGGGCATCTGTTCTGATGTCTCCTGGACGTGTCCCTCAGGAGGTGTTCATGTCCCACCAGGAGGAGGCCCCGGGGAAGAACCAGGACACACTGGAGGGACTATGTCTCTGGACTGGCCTGGGAACACCTCGGGGTCCCCCCGGAGGAGCTGGAGGAAGTGTCTGGGGTGAAGGAAGTCTGGGAGTCCCTGGTTAGACTGATGCCCCCGCGACCCGACCGCGGGTAAGCGGAAGAAAATGGATGGATGGATGGATAACACCCAACCCTATGTAGTATCCGATTTACTGACATAATCTTACAAATGTGCAAGTGCAAAAATTATATATTTAATAAAAATTGTAATTAAACACTGCTGCTCATGGAAAAAAAGAACAAAAACAACAAAGGACTGAGAAACAGCAGATTTATACAGAATGAACAATCAAAGCTCCAAACTTTGTCTTATCTCAGGTTAAAAAAAAAAAAGTTATATATTTTGTTCTGAATGTTAACAAAGTTTTGGAGAGAAGATTTCTTCTGCATTGGAGGGACACTTTATACAAATTAACAGCTGTGGCTGGATCATCTCAAGTTTGGACAGAAGTTTTTCTCGCTCTCTGGTCCAATTCCAGTGTCTTCTGGATTTGAACAGAACACAGAAGGAACAGGCTCCTCAGACAAACTCCGAGATGAAACTGGATCGAGTGTCTGTTGAAGTCTGGTTTTCCCCAAAAGTCTAAAATAACCTCAGGACTCAAACTCCATGCTCCTCTGAAGCTCCTGCAGAAGAAGAAGGAGAGCGTCTCGTCTGGGTCTTTGTGAAGCTGAGGCTCGGTCTGATCCAGTCTCATTACGAGCAGGAACATCTCTGCACTGAGGAGGAACATCACGCTCCAAACAAACCACAGGATTTTGGGTAAAATATGAGGAAAAGAGAAGCTGCTGAAGTTGAAATCACAAGTCTTTATTTGTGAGTTTGAGTCTGAGGATCTGTGTGTCGTTCGTTCATTCGTTTTTCAAAATAAAACCAAAAATACGAAAACGAAGAAAAAACGATTTTCTTTTTTTTTTTTTTTTTTTTTCATTATTTGTCTCCAAAACCAAAATGAATCAACAGATAAAGATTTGTTTTTTTTTTTTTTTTGATTTTGTGTTTAAATGAAAAATGGAAAAAACAGATAACGGACTAAACCAGGTCTAAAGCAGGACTGAGACCGGGACCAGACCGGGACTGAGACCAGAAATGAGACTGGGAAAAGACCGGGAGAAGACCGGGACCAGACTGGGACTGAGACTGGGACTGAGACCATTACTGAGACCAGAAATGAGACTGGGAAAAAACCGGGAGAAGACCGGGACCAGACTGGGACTGACACCAGGACCAGGACTGAGACCAGGACTGACACCAGATCGGGACCAAGACCAGGACTGAGACAGGGACTGAGACCGGGACCAGACTGGGACCAGATCAGGACTGAGACTAGAAATGAGACCAGGACTGAGACCA
>NW_026571515.1:2174935-2257435 GCF_026225935.1 Boleophthalmus pectinirostris | reverse complement strand
TATGTATGTATGTATGTATGTATGTATGTATGTATGTATGTATGTATGTATGTATGTATGTATGTATGTATGTATGTATGTATGTATGTATGTATGTATGTATGTATGTATGTATGTATGTATGTATGTATGTATGTATGTAATGTATGTATGTATGTATGTATGTATGTATGTATGTATGTATGTATGTATGTATGTATGTATATGTATGTATGTATGTATGTATGTATGTATGTATGTATGTATGTATGTATGTATGTATGTATGTATGTATGTATGTATGTATGTATGTATGTATGTGTATGTATGTATGTATGTATGTATGTATGTATGTATGTATGTATGTATGTATGTATGTATGTATGTATGTATGTATGTATGTATGTATGTATGTATGTATGTATGTATGTATGTATGTATGTATGTATGTATGTATGTATGTATGTATGTATGTATGTATGTATGTATGTATGTATGTGTATGTATGTATGTATGCATGTATGTATGTATGTATAAAAGACTGCTCTTGGCACTTTCTGAGTAAACTCTGTTTTCTTTGTTTGCATCTTTCTGAGTCGTGTTTCCTGGGGCCTCTGCAGTTTCATGTACTTGGTGACATCACATAAGACTGTCCTGATTACAGCAGGTGTTTCTGATACAAACAAACACATTTAGCTCCTCGGCCGATGCCTCACATGTGCCTGAGTGTCTGTTGCCGCGGTGATATCTCTCCTCATTTACATAATGTTGACCCAAGTTAAACCGCGCGACGCTCTGGTCACATTTGTCGTGTTGTCGTGTTTGTTGGCGTCGACCCAAACCCCCTGGGCCCAACGAGTCCGCAGACCCTGTGACAGGAGCAAACGCTTCAGCCGCAGCCAAACAAGAAGGATCCAGAGTCTATGAACTCACAAAAATCACTAAGATTAAACTTGGTGCTGCGGCCACAGCAAAACACCAAAGTCATTTTTTGGTGAAATTGAGTTTTGTGTCTCATTCTAGTCTCCAGATCCGGTTGTGTCTGTGTCATTGGCCCCGAGCTCCAACTAAACCCATAAATACAAACCTGTCACTAAACACACTACAGCACAACAGGGGATTTTTACTTTATCTTCATGAAAAGCTTGAAAATGGACTTAATGATGCTAACGATTTGTGACAACGCAAACCCGAGCTCTGTCCTGGAGCTCAGGGGTCTCCAACCTGTAACTCAGGAGCTTCCAGCGTTTTCCACCTCCTTCCAAACAGCCAGTGTTGGGAGTAACGCGTTTTAAAAGTAACAAATTATTGTAATACATTGCTTTTTGCTGTAACCCAGTAATGTGGCATTACAGGGGGAAAAAAATTATATTTTACTCGGTACAAATGTGAGTAAAGTGCATCACAATGCATTTTTAACCTGGATTGAAGTGGTGGGTTTTTCTTCATAGAAATCACTGCGATATCAGCTGCGATGAAACGCCGGAGACGCGGCCGCCCACACCGTCAGTTAACCACGAGCAAAAGGACCGACACAGAACTCCACGCTGTTTAGACCTGGTTTAGACCTGGGTCAGTTCTGGTTTAGACCTGGTTTACAGTCGTCTCTTGCTCTATCGCGCTTTCACCTTTTGTGGTCTCGCTGTTTCGCAGATTTTTTTAGTGCAATTTTGCATGCTTTTTGTTTTTACAGTGTATGGACACGTTCCTCCCGCTGCGTCCTGATTGGCTGAGGGACTCCTGTCTCCTGTACAGTACAGAATGTGTTCAGCTGCCAAATTTAAATAAATGTTGGATTCTGAAGTGCTGTATGTTTGTAAGTTTTCTCCGTGACAAAACTCACAACGTCGACAAAACATTCTGCACTGACAAAGTCTCCTGCGCTCGCACCCAAAAGACAGAGGAAGATGTAACCATCACACAAAAAGTTGGACTTCTGGACACGCTGAAGAAGGTAGAAGTTACGCGCTGTAGCAGAATCTTGCACCGGGTTTGGTACGAGCAAACAGCTGCTGAAATCAGGATCTGGAGCCCCACAGCAGAGTGTCTGTAAAGTACGATCGGGCGACAGACGCTTTTACCTCCGTGAGGTGCGGAGCAGAGTCGCTCCTTTCTCCTGCATCACCTTCAAGACCGTCACAGTGAGTCCTGTTTTAGTCCTAGTTCAGTCCTGGTTTAGTCCTAGTTCAGTCCTGGTTTAGTCCTAGTTCAGTCCTGGTTTAGTCCTGGTTCAGTCCATATATGGCACAAAAGTTCAGCATCTTCGCAGTTATTTTGGTGAGAGTAACTTAAAGTAAAGTAATGTAATAGTAATGTAATGCCTTACATTTTAAATGCAGTATGTGTATTTATATATAGGTTGTCCTTTTTATTGTATGTGTATTGTTTATATATGTATGTATATATATATTTTCTGTGCAGGTGTTCTGTTTGGTTTTGTTTTTTATTTATTTTTTCAAATTTTATATATCTTAATTTTCTGTCTCTGAATAATTCAAATGTAAAAATTGTGAAATATGTTGTTGGAGATAATGCTATGTATATTTTGAATATCTTAAAATTATAATAAACAGAGTTAAAAAAAAAAAAAAAAAAAAAAAAGAAAAAGTTAAATGTGGGTCTGGTCAAGGTTTAACGGAGGGAAACAGGGTCAGATTTTATACATTCAAATGTCTCTTATTCAGAAACTAGAGGAACTATTGAAATAAGTAAAGTATCAGAATGTAGGAAAGAGTTACACTCCAACAGGGTCAAGTTAAACCTGTGAGATTCTTTCAAGTTCAAGACAAAAAATTTAAAACTCATGTCGGTAACGGAGGGAATGAAATATGCAGCACTTTTTGGTCAATAAATCCAAACAGTGATAACTCTTGGTTCTCACTTCCATATCCTTAACAAACTGGTTTGAATATTTGCTTCATATAGTTTTCTACCATATGGAACAAGATTAGGTTGAAAAACCTCTGACTTTTTGACTCATGAGATTTTTTATTAAGAAAGTTCATGGTAACGGAGGGAAAAGTAACGGAGGGAAAATTGTACAAACAAGTAGAAGGTGCAGGATTTTACATCATTTGTCTCTTTTTTCTTCCAAATACTTTAATATTACTTGAAAATGAAAGGAAACCATTTCTATAAAATATGTCAGTCCTTCCAAGCTAATCTTTATCATTTTAAATCCTTTTTTTTTTTTTTTTTAATCCTGTCCCTTCATCAACAGTTCAAAGATGGAATAACACAAGATATGATGAAATACAATCACATTTATTTACATGATTTTTGGGTCTTTGAAATTTGGGAAATAATTTTTGTTCCATGTTTCATACATGGTCTGTTTAAAACATATGGAACTTTAGAACCAAAAATGGTACAGAAAAAAGGTCAACAGTTTGATAAACTAGAGTACATATGTATCTGTTCAATACATTTTTATATCAGATGAATTAACTTGAAGTTTTGGCCTTGTTGTTTACTTCTGTTTGACTGGGCTCACAGAAGAAATAAAAACTAAGAGTAAAAGTACAGTTCTAAAAACGCTGATCTCTTCTCTGGTCTAGAATCAGGCCGTGAGTCTCGGCTCCAGGCTGCCGACGGGCGATAACGAGCTTTTGTCCCGTGTTAAACGTGGCTGTGGCGAGCGGCCGGCGGCGAGCGGCGTTCAGACTTACAGCTTTAATGAATGACTGTCGCTTCATCTCGTCTTAATTAAATCAGAGAAAGACATGAGTTTGAGTCTTTCACTGGAGCTGACAGTCTGCTGCTCACACACTCATTAAACACACACAAACACACACACACTTACACACACACACACACACACGTCACACAGTCATTTCAGCACAATATGTCTTCTTTAATGAGGAGGTATTATGTATAAACTGTGTTCTAACATTGTTTCCTCGTCAGAACTGGCCTGAAGAGATTTTAAACGTCATCTGTGCATGTTTGAGTAATCTAGTGATCTCTCCAGGGCCCTATTCAAACCCTCTTTGTGTTCAGCTGTGTGATTCTGTCCAGTGCTCAGCAAACAAACCAAACCAGGTACCAACTAAAACTCCAGAGAAGCGGAACAGCTCGTCTTTAAAGTGCAGATGATCGTCGATCGTTTATCAGTTCAACATTTACAGAATAAAGTTCAGTAAAACAAGTAAAAGGTCACGTAACCCTAACCCTCACACAGTCACTCACACACTCACACAGTCACTCACACACTCACTCACTCACACAGTCACTCACACACTCACCCAGTCACTCACTCACTCACACAGTCACTCACACAGTCACTCACACAGTCACTCACACACTCACACAGTCACTCACACAGTCACTCACACAGTCACTCACACAGTCACTCACACAGTCACTCACACAGTCACTCACACCCTCACACAGTCACTCACACACTCACACAGTCACTCACACACTCACACAGTCACTCACACACTCACTCACTCACACAGTCACTCACACACTCACCCACAGTCACTCACACACTCACACAGTCACTCACACACTCACACAGTCACTCACACACACTCAGTCACTCTCACACAGCACTCACACCTCACACAGTCACTCACACACTCACACAGTCACTCACACTCACAGTCACTCACAGTCACTCACACAGTCACTCACACACAGTCACTCACACAGTCACAGTCACTCACACACTCACCACACTCACTCACTCACACACCACTCACTCACACAGTCACTCACACAGTCACTCACACAGTCACTCACTCACACAGTCACTCACACACTCACACAGTCACTCACACAGTCACACAGTCACTCACACTCACTCACACAGTCACTCACACACTCACCCAGTCACTCACACACTCACCCAGTCACTCACACAGTCACCCAGTCACTCACCCAGTCACTCACACACTCACTCACACACTCACTCACACACTCACACACTCACACTCACTCACACACTCACACACTCACTCACTCACACACACTCACACAGTCACTCACACACACTCACACACACACAGTCACTCACACACTCACACATCACACTCACACAGTCACTCACACACTCACACACTCACACAGTCACTCACTCACACACTCACACAGTCACTCACACACTCACTCACACCAGTCACTCACACAGTCACTCACACACTCACACAGTCACTCACACACTCACCCAGTCACTCACACACTCACCCAGTCACTCACACACTCACCCAGTCACTCACACAGTCACACAGTCACTCACACACTCACACAGTCACTCACACAGTCACACAGTCACTCACACACTCACACAGTCACTCACACACTCACCCAGTCACTCACACACTCACCCAGTCACTCACACAGTCACCCAGTCACTCACCCAGTCACTCACACACTCACTCACACACTCACTCACACACTCACACACTCACACACTCACTCACACACTCACACACTCACTCACACACACAGTCACTCACACAGTCACTCTCACACACACTCACACAGTCACTCACACACTCACACACACAGTCACTCACACACTCACCCAATCACTCACACAGTCACTCACACACTCACACAGTTACTCACACACTCACACAGTCACTCACACACTCACCACACTCTCACCACACACACTCACACACTCACACACTCACACAGTCACTCACAGTCACTCACACAGTCACTCACACACTCACTCACACACTCACACACTCACTCACACACTCACACACAGTCACACACTCACACAGTCACTCACCACACTCACACACACTCACACAGTCACAGTCACTCACAGTCACTCACACACACTCACTCACACACTCAGTCACTCACACAGTCACACACAGTCACTCACACACACTCACTCACACACTCACACAGTCACTCACACAGTCACTCACACAGTCATTCACACACTCACACAGTCACTCACCCACTCACTCACACACTCACACAGTCACTCATACAGTCACACAGTCACTCACACAGTCACTCACACACTCACACAGTCACTCACACAGTCACACAGTCACTCACACAGTCACTCACACAGTCACACAGTCACTCACACAGTCACTCACACACTCACACAGTCACTCACACACACAGTCACTCACAGTCACTCACACACTCACACAGTCACTCACACACTCACCCACTCACTCACACACTCACTCACACACTCACCCAGTCACTCACACAGTCACTCACACACTCACACAGTCATTCACACACTCACACAGTCACTCACACAGTCACTCACACAGTCATTCACACACTCACACAGTCATTCACCACACTCACACAGTCACTCACACACTCACACAGTCACTCACACAGTCATCACACACTCACACAGTCATTCACACACTCACACAGTCACTCACACAGTCATTCACACACTCACACAGTCATTCACACACTCACACAGTCACTCACACAGTCATTCACACACTCACACAGTCATTCACACAGTCATTCACCCAGTCACTCACACACTCACACAGTCACAGTCACTCACACACTCACTCACACACTCACACAGTCACTCACACACTCACACAGTCACTCACACAGTCACTCAAACACTCACACAGTCACACACTCACACACTCACTCATTCATACACAGCATTGGGGAAGTTACTTTACAAAAGTCTTGTTTGCTCGTTACTTCTTTAAAAAGTAATCCCTGACTTTACTTAGTTACCCTCTATGGAAAGTTACTTTTTAAGTCACTTGTTACTTTGGTACTTTTTGGTGATAAACTTGTGAGGTAAACGTTGAGAGGTAAACGAGTGAGGGCGGGGCGAGGGGCGAGGGGTGAGGGGCCCGAGGACCAGAGGCTGCAACGGCGCCGCATGGTCTAGACCTGGTTTGGTTCTGTTGTAGTCCTGGTTTAGACCTGGTTTAAGTCCTGTTTTAATCCTGGTTTTAGTTCTGGTTTAGTCCTGGTTTTGAGATGCATATGGGAGCGGGGGTTTGCGCTTTTGGTACCAAACCACACACGGTCCTGGTCCTGGTCCTGGTCCTGGTCCGCGGCTCGGGGGTTTTGGTGACCCCTGACTCACTGGGATCAGAGCGCTTCACCAACACGAGACAGAAAATCTACGTGAACGCACAAAACCATGTCAGTCATCGTACAAATCTGTACAAACACGTCCTGAAACTCTGGTGGTTCTTTTCTCGCGTCGGCGGCTCAGGTTCGTGTCGTCGGCGTCTCAGGTTCATGTCAGTGGCTCAGGTTCGTCGGCGTCTCAGGTTCATGTCAGTGGCTCAGGTTCATGTCAGTGGCTCAGGTTCATGTCGGTGGCTCAGGTTTGCGTCGGCGTCTCAGGTTCATGTCGGTGGCTCAGGTTCACTTCGGCGTCTCAGGTTCGTGTCGTCGGCGTCTCAGGTTCACGTCGGCAGCTCAGGTTCATGTCGGCGTCTCAGGTTCGTGTCGTCGGCGTCTCAGGTTCACGTCGGCAGCTCAGGTTCATGTCGGTGGCTCAGGTTTGCGTCGGCGTCTCAGGTTCATGTCAGTGGTTCAGGTTCACTTCGGCGTCTCAGGTTCGTGTCGTCGGCGTCTCAGGTTCACGTCGCAGCTCAGGTTCATGTCGGCGTCTCAGGTTCGTGTCGTCGGCGTCTCAGGTCAGGTTGCATCGGCGGCTCAGGTTCGGTTCGTGTCGTCGGCGGTCTCAGGTTGGCATCGGCGGCTTCAGGTCGGTCTCTTCACGTCGGTGGCTCAGGTTCGTGTCGTCGGCGTCTCAGGTTGGCGTCGGGCTCAGGTTCGTGTCGTCGGCGTCTCAGGTTCACGTCGGCAGCTCAGGTTCATGTCGGCGTCTCAGGTTCGTGTCGTCGGCGTCTCAGGTTGGTCGGCGGCTCAGGTTCGTGTCGTCGGTGGCTCAGGTTGGCGTCGGCGTCTCAGGTTCGTGTCGTCGGCGTCTCAGGTTCACGTCGGTGGCTCAGGTTCGTGTCGCTCGCCGCAGGACTCAAGTCTGATTGGACGGAGGAGACTCGTTCACCTTCAGAGTTCATCATGGAGAGTTTTATAATGGGATGAGATTAACCGGCAGCGTGGAGTTTGCTGAGTCGGCGTGAACGTCGGCGCTGGGCTACGACGGCGAGCTCACGGGTCCGGCCGGAGCGGATCAGCGGAGCGGCGACGTCAGCTCCATCCTCATTATATTTACACACACAGAACATAGAGTAAAACGAGCTTTAAACGGACACATCAGGGATTATTTTACTCACACTGGTTCAAAAGGAAACAGTGATTATATCTACGACAGTGCGCCCTCTGCTGGCAGCAGGACGCACTGTCTGTGTTTAAAGAGACGATGTAAAATCAAGGTTTAGTCTAAAACCAGGACTAAACCAAAACCAAAAGCAGGACTAAAAGAGGTCTAAAACAGGTCTAAAACCAGGACTAAACCAAGTCTAAAACCAGGACTAAACCAGAACCAAAACAAGGTCTAAACCAGGACTAACCTGAGACTAAAACAGGACTAAACTACATCTAAAACCAGGACTAAACCAGGCCTAAAACTAGGACAAAACCAGGTCTAAACCAGGACTAAACCAGGTCTAAAACAGGACTAAACTACGTCTAAAACCAGGACTAAACCAGGTCTGAACCAGGCCGTTCCTGGTCCTCGAAATATTGTCGGACATAAACTCGTCTGTGGAGATTAAAGTCTGAGGATCATTGGTTTAGATTTGGTCCGTGCTTCATTAATGGGAAGCATGCAGATTGTGTTGTGATGTCGCTCTGAAGGGGGAGTGACTTAGCATGGGGAGAGAACACTGTCACACTGTCCCTGTCACAGTGCCCCTGTCACACTGTCCCTGTCACACTGTCCCTGTCACACTGCCCCTTTAATTGTCTCTTTCACTGTCCTGTTCAAATACACAAACCAGATTCACCATCACTTGTCTCGTTCAGTGGATTATTTTGAGAATAAGTCACTTTTGCTTTAGGACTGGAGCAGAAAAACTGGACTCTGGTCTTGGTCCTGGTCCTGGTCTTGGTCCTGGTCTTGGTCCTGGTCCTGGTCTTGGTCCTGGTCCTGGTCTTGGTCTTGTCTTGTTTCTGGTCCTGGTCCTGGTCTTAATCTTGGTCCTGGTCTTGGTCCTGGTTTTGGTCCTGGTTTTGGTCCTGGTCTGGTCTTGGTCTTGGTCCTGGTCTTGGTCCTGGTCCTGGTCTCTTAATCTTGGTCTGGTTTTCTTGGTCCTGGTCTTGGTCCTGGTCTTGGTCTTGGTCTTGGTCTTGGTCTTGGTCTTGGTCCTGGTCTGGTCTTGGTCTTGGTCTTGGTCTTGGTCCTGGTCTTGGTCTTGGTCTTGGTCTTTGTCTTGGTCTTGTTTCTGGTCCTGGTCCTGGTCCTGGTCTTAATCTTGGTCCTGGTCTTGGTCCTGGTTTTGGTCCTGGTTTTGGTCCTGGTCTTGGTCCTGGTCTTGGTCCTGGTCTTGGTCTTGGTCTGGTCTGGTCTTGGTCCTGGTCTTGGTCCTGGTCTTGGTCCTGGTCTTGGTCTTGGTTTTCTGGTCCTTGGTCCTGGTCTTGGTCCTGGTCTTGGTCTTGGTCTGGTCTGGTCTTGGTCTTGGTCTGGTTGTCTGGTCTGGTCCTGGTCTTGGTCCTGGTCCTTGGTCCTGGTCTCCTGGTCTGGTCCTGGTCTTGGTCCTGGTCTTGGTCCTGGTCTTGGTCTGGTCCTGGTCTTGGTCTTGGTCTTGGTCCTGGTCCTTGGTCTGGTCTTGGTCTTGGTCTGGTCTTGGTCTGGTCTGGTTGGTCCTGGTCTTGGTCTTGTCTGGTCTGGTCTTGGTCCTGGTCTTTCTGGTCTTGGTCCTGGTCCTTGGTCCTGGTCTTGGTCTGGTCTGGTCTTGGTCTTGGTCTTGGTCTTGGTCTTGGTCCTGGTCCTTGGTCCTGGTCTTGGTCTTGGTCTTGGTCTTGGTTGGTCTGGTCTTGGTCCTTGGTCTTGGTCCTGGTCTTGGTCTGGTCCTGGTCTTGTCCTGGTCTTGGTCTTGGTTTGGTCTGGTCTTGGTCCTGGTCTTGGTCTTGGTCCTGGTCTTGTTTCTGGTCTTGGTCTTGGTCTGGTCTTGGTCCTGGTCCTGGTCCTGGTCCTTGGTCTTGGTCTTGTTGGTCTTGGTCTTGGTTGGTCTGGTCTTGGTCTTGGTCCTTGGTCTTGGTCCTGGTCTTGGTCTTGGTCCTTGGTCTTGGTCCTGGTCTTGGTCCTGGTCTTGGTCTTGGTCTTGGTCTTGGTCTTGGTCTTGGTCGTCTTGGTCCTTGGTCCTGGTCTCCTGGTCTTGGTCTTGGTCCTGGTCTTGGTCCTGGTCTTGGTCTTGGTCTTGTCTTGGTCCTGGTCTGGTCCTGGTCCTGGTCCTGGTCTTGGTCCTGGTCTGGTCTTGGTCTTGGTCTGGTCCTGGTCTTGGTCCTGGTCTTGGTCCTGGTCTTGGTCTTGGTTCTGGTCCTGGTCTTGGTCCTGGTCTTGGTCCTGGTCTTGGTCTTGGTCTTGGTCTTGGTTCTGGTCTGGTCTTGGTCCTGGTCTTGGTCCTGGTCTTGGTCGTTTCTCTCGGGTCAAAGGTGCAGTTTCTCTTTCACACACAGATGACCAGACTCATCCCGGGCTCTGACAGGGCTGTCACCTGTCAGTGTGCACAGCCGACTGCACCTGTCAGTTCACATAAAGCCGTGCGGTGAGCGCCTGTCGGACTCACCCCTGTCACGTGTGATGGACGGGTGTTCACCTGACGGACACACTCAGGCTGTGACAGGCGCTCGCACCCGTCGGTCCGACTGCTCTGAGCGCAGCCGACACTGTATCCACGGCAACGACATCAAACCACTGTAACCACGGCAACGACATCAAACCACTGTAACCACGGCAACGACATCAAACCACTGTAACCACGACAACACACAACAAACCACTGTAACCACGGAAACAACACCAACCATTGTAACCACGGCAACGACAACAAACCACTGTAACCACGACAACCGCACCAACCACTGTAACCACGACAACGACAACAACAACTGTAACCATGGCAACACCAACAAACCACTGTAACCACGACAACGACACCAACAACCACTGTAACCACGACAACAAACCACTGTAACCACGGCAACGACATCAAACCACTGTAACCACGACAACCGCACCAACCACTGTAACCACGACAACGACAACAACAACTGTAACCACGGCAACAACACCAACCATTGTAACCACGGCAACGACAACCACTGTAACCACGACAACTGCACCAACCACTGTAACTACGACAACAAGAACTGTAACCAGGGCAACGACAACAACAACCACTGTAACCATGGCAACAACACCAACAACCACTGTAACCACACCGACATTTGTAACCACGGCAACCACTGTAACTTGTGTAACCATGGCAACAGTTAAAATAGCACCAACCGCTGTATCAGCTCCCACAGCTCCAGTCACTAAAATAAAAAATAAAAAACTCGACACACTGGACGATCTTGAACTTTCTCGACACACGTGTAGATGTTTTTAATCAGGATCCAGTTAAATCCAGATGTTTCAGCAGAAGTTTCTCCTCGGGGTTTTTCCTGAGCTCTGGTCTGGTTCAGTTTGAGTCTCTCACACTGACGGACGAATGAAAGATCCAAAGAGCCGAAGAAAACGAGAGAAAAACACTTCAGAGTAAACGAAGAAGAGACAGAAGAGAGAGAGCGGAGGAGAAGAGAGGTGGAGGAGAGAGAGAGAGAGAGGAGAGAGAGGAGGAGGAGAGGAGGAGGAGAGGAGAGGAGGAGAGGTGGAGGAGAAGAGAGGTGGAGGAGAAGAGAGGAGGAGGAGAGGAGAGGAGGAGGAGAGGAGAGGAAAAGAGGAAAAGAGGAAGGATGGAGAAGGGGAGGAGAGATGGAGGGTTAGAAGAGAGATGGAGGAGAGAAGGAGAGATGGAAGAGAGGAAACGAGAAGAAGAGGAAGGATGGAGGAGGAGGGATGGAGGAGAGGAGGGGAGATGAGGAGAGGTAGAGGAGAGGAAGAGGAGAAGAGGAGGAGAGATGGAGGAGAAAAGGAGGAGGAGAGGAGGACAGATGGAAGAGAGGAGGAGAGAAGAAGGAGAAAAGGAGAGATGGAGGAGAGGAGGGGTGGAGGAGGGGTGGAGGGGAGGGGGAGGGGTGGAGGTGGAGGAGGGGAGGAGGGTGGAGGGGTGGAGGGGTGGAGGAGAGGTGGAGGGGAGGAGGGGTGGAGGAGTGAGGCGGCGGGGTGGGTGGTGGCGGTGGTGGTGGTGGCGGTGGTGGTGGTGGTGGGATCTGGGCAGATGAAGCGTGAGGCAGAGGGAGATAAGGAGCAGAAAAGCGGTCGTGCCAAACCCAGAGCGACGCTGCCCGTCTGCCAACACAACCCACTGACCTCACAACAACACAACAACACAACACAACAACACAACACACAACACAACACAACAACACAACAACACAACAACACAACTCCACAACTCCACAACAACACAACAACACAACAACAACACAACTACACACACAACAAACAACAAACACACAACAACAACAACACAACTCCACAACAACACAACTCCACAACAACACAACAACACAACAACACAACTCCACAACAACACAACAACACAACTCCACAACAACACAACAACACAACTCCACAACAACACAACAACACAACACCACAAACAACACAACTCCACAACAACACAACTCCACTCCGACTCAAAGCACAGATCACAGATCTTCAACAACTCTGGAACATTCTAATTTAAAAAAAATATAAAACATTAAAAAATAAAAAAAAAAAGTAGGACATATGATTCTGTTTTCTGTTCTGTTTTGTGTTTTGTTTCATTCACACATTTTTAAACTCACAAACTCGGCACATTTAGGCTGAGCTCTTCTCTCAAACTGAAAAAAAACAACACTCTGTTCCACCTTGTGATGTCATCATGTGGTGATAGAGGAAGTGCTCCACTGTGTTTTTAAACTCCACACATCTTCACTAGAATCACCTGGATCATTTCAGCCTCTGGACATTTTCAAACTTTACAGAAATAAATAGATTTTTGGAGATGTAGACAAACTGATCATTTATAAAAAACTTGACCTGGTTTTAGTCCTGGTTTTGACGTGGTTTAGTCCTGATTTAGTCCTGGTTCAGTCTTGGTTTAATCCTGGTTTTAAACCTGATTTAATCCTGGTTTAGGACTAAATCACTAAACCAGAAGGTTTAGTGGTTTAGTCCTTTTATAGTCCTGGTTTAGTCCTGATTAAATCCTGTTTTAGTCCTGGTTAGTCCTGGTTTTAGTCCTGTTTTAGTCCTGGTTTTAGACTTGTTTTAGTCCTGTTTCAGTCCTGGTTTATTTCTGGTTCAGTCCTGGTTTAGTTCTGGTTTAGTCCTGGTTTTAGTCCTGGTTTAGTCCTGGTTTTAGTCCTGGTTTTAGTCCTGGTTTAGTCCTGATTAAATCCTGTTTTAGTCCTGGTTTAGTTCTGGTTTAGTCCTGGTTTTTGTTCTGGTTTTAGTCCTGGATTAGTTCTGGTTTTAGACCTGGTTTAGTCCTGGTTTAGTCCTGGTTTTAGTCCTGCTTTAGTCCTGATTAAATCCTGTTTTAGTCCTGGTATAGACCTGTTTTAGTCCTGGTTTAGTCTTGATTTAGTCCTATTTTTAGTCCTGGTTTAGTCTTGTTTTAGTCCTGATTAAATCCTGTTTTAATCCTGGTATAGACCTGTTTTAGTCCTGGTTTAGTCCTGGTTTAGTCTTGTTTTAGTCCTGGTTTAGTTCTAGTTTGGGGGGGTTGGGGACCCCTGGGTAAAAGTGTAATATAGGACCTTTAAATTTATTTTAATTATAGAAATAAGTTTTTTTTTAAAAACAAACACTCTGACAGTTTGAGCTCGACGTCGCCCTCTGGGGAGCAGGTCTAAACACGACTCGTGTGACGTTCTTGTCTCCACAGAGTGAAGCAGGAGAGACGTACGTGAAGATCCTCCAGCGCCTCCAGCGCTGACGGTTTAGACGAGTTCCTCTGAGCCTGGAGCTCGTTCTGTTCTCTCACGTTCATTTAACCAGGACGAGAAGAACATGAATGAAAATGTGTTTGTAGAGACTGAAACACACACAAACTGTTGGATTTACAAATGAGCAAAACGAGGCAAAATCCAACTTCCTGCTCCAGTTTCTACAGTTCACATTCACAAAGTACATTTATTTGCATGTTTAGCAGAGATTTGTCCAGCACAAGGCGCTTTCACTCCGTTAGTTTGATTATTTGGTCCACATCAGGTAATAAAATATTTCTTCTGTAACATCTAGACTCCAGTTTGCTCCTTTCACACCTGCAAACCAAACAAAACTGGTCCAACTGACTTATTTCCAAGCAGGTTCGACTGCGTGTGGCTCGGGGACGCTGAGGTTCTCCCACACACCAGACCAAGATGTCAGTGCACGGAGCCCTGACCTGATGCATCAGCCAGGTTCACTTTGAAGAAACTGTGTGACCTCGCAGCATTAGGATTCATTCACTCGACAGTAGACGGGTCATTTTTATCATTTAACTCATTTATGCCGGATGCTGCGCAGCGCTGAGTCTCCTGTCGGTGTTTCAGATTGTCTGGTGATCAGCGTAACTGGTAAAGGCGGAGCCACATCTGGAAGCATGGGGGGCGTGGCCTCCTCTCGCTTCCATTCACTCCCATAGAGACACAAAACTGCCGGAGCTGTACTGTCGCGTTAAACCTTCTTTATCGTGGCGTATTATTTCTCCATTGAAAAATAATCCAAATGTTTCCCGCACGTTTCCATCAAGACCTGGTTTGAAGTAACAAACGTTGCTCTTTACTGCAGAGCATGAACGCACTCAAACACTTGATCTGGTTGCTGCTCCAGACGCTCCTATAACAGGTGCCATGTCACTATGTCATGTAACAAATAAACATGGTCAAACACAAAAATGTTGTGCTTGACCATGGACAACAAATGGAAGTGAGAGGAGGACACGCCCCCCATGCTTCCAGATGTGGCTCCGCCTTTACCAGTTACGCTGATCACCAGACAATCTGAAACACCGACAGGAGACTCAGCGCTGCACAGCATCCGGCGTAAATGAGTTAACCAATCGCTGCTGTTTGTTCGTGACGTTTGTAAATGCTCCAAATACTGTAGGAAGAAGGACAACAATGTCTTTTCCCGAGATAAAATTCACCAAACTTTCTCTTTGTTCCAGGTTTAAATCCTCGATCTGGGGAATCGTTGACAACACAGAATGTCTGATTCTTAACTGATTGGTCAGTGTTTGGTCTACAACTTCTGGGGTTCTTGCAAACCATCTAGTGTATCTAGTCGCTGAGAGAAATTAAACTGAGCAGAGACACTAGGTGGCGCCAGACTGGTTAATGGAGCCCCTCTGCTGCATTTATGCAAAGCAAAGCACATTTTATATTTTATTTGGCCTCTACACACCCTCAAAATTATACTCAGGATTTAAATTAAAACCTGTAAGATAAAGTAATTAAAAATAATGACTGACATTCAAAACTTCTAAATGAAAATGATAACAAAATAATATGGTCATTTAAAATAATGACATTTAAACCAATAATATTAAATGGTAATAAAAAAAGAAGGAAAGACAAAAGAATGATCAGGTCAAATAAAATATTCTGAGAAAGAAAATGATATATATGGATATGAAAATGTGTTTGGATAAAGTTATTTTGTGATTATGATTTACACTGAGTCACCTAAAGAAAAGAAAAAGAAAATTGCAAAAAAAAAAAAAAAAAAAAACAGTGTGTCTTTGTTTAAATTGTGCAGGTAAACGGAAACGTCTCCAGAGAAACTGAAGAGGAGCTGCGTCCTGAGGAGACGTCGCCCAGAGTCGAGTCTTCGAGCTGCCAGTCTGCGTTTTAAACAGAGTCGCCGATGGAAATCTGCTGCTTCTCCGGGATTGAGACGCCGAGCACAAACTCCTCCGCTCGCCCACGACAGGAAGAGGGGGAGGAGGAGGGGAGGAGGAGGAGGAGGGGAGGGGAGGAGGAGGGGGGGAGGGGGGAGGAGGAGGAGGAGGAGGAGGAGGAGGAGGAGAGGAGGGGAGGAGGAGGAGGGGGAGGGGAGGACGAGGGAGGAGGAGGAGGAGGAGGGGGGAGGAGGAGGGAGGAGGAGGGGGGAGGAGGAGGGGAGGAGGGGGGAGGGGAGGAGGAGGGGAGGAGGGGGAGGAGGGGAGGGGGAGGGAGAGGGAGGAGGAGAGGAGGAGGGGAGAGGGAGGGGAGGAGGAGGGAGGAGGAGGGGAGGGGAGGGGGGAGGAGGAGGGAGGAGGAGGAGGGAGGAGGGAGGGGAGGGGGGGGAGGAGGGAGGGAGGAGGAGGAGGAGGAGGGGAGGGAGGGGAGGAGGGGAGGGAGGAGGAGGGAGGGAGGGGAGGAGGAGGGGAGGGGAGGGGAGGGGAGGGAGGAGGAGGAGGAGGAGGGAGGGGGAGGGAGGAGGGAGGAGGGAGGGGAGGGAGGGGAGGAGAGGGGAGAGAGGGAGGAGGAGAGGGAGGGAGGGAGGGGGGAGGAGGGGAGGAGGAGAGGGAGGACGAGGGGAGGAGGGAGAGGAGGGGAGGGAGGAGGAGGGAGGAGGGGAGAGGGGAGGAGGAGGGGAGGAGGAGGGGAGGAGGAGGGGAGGGGAGGGGGGGAGGAGGAGGAGGAGAGGAAGAGGGGAGGACGAGGGAGGAGGAGGGGAAGGAGGGGAGGCAGGAGGGGAAGGGAGGAGGGGGAGGAGGAGAGGAGGAGGAGAGGGGAGGGAGGGGAGGGGAAGGAGGAGGGGAAGGAGGGGAGGAGGAGGGAGGACGAGGGAGGCGAAGGGACGAGGAGAGAGGGGAAGACGAGGAGGAGGAGAGAGGGAGGAGGAGGGGAGAGAGGAGGGAGGAAGGGAGGAGGAGGAGGAGGAGGAGAGGGGAGGAGGAGGGGAGGAGAGAGGAGAGGAGGAGGAGGGGGAGGCGGGAGGAGGAGGAGAGGCGAGAGGAGGGGAGAGAGGAGAGGAGGGGAGGACGAGGAGAGGAGGAGGACAGGAGAGGAGGAGGAGGAGAGATGGAAGAGGAGGGGAGGAGGGGGAGGGAGGAGGAGGGAGGAGGAGGGGAGGAGGAGAGGGAGGGGAGGGAGGATGAGGGGAGGAGGGGGAGGGAGGAGGAGGAGGGGAGGAGGAGGAGGAGGGAGGACGATGGAGGGGAGGAGGAGGGAGGAGGAGGGAGGAGGAGGGGAGGACGAGGGGAGGAGAGGGGAGGAGGAGGGGAGGAGGAGGGGGGAGGAGGAGAGAGGAGGAGGGGGGGGAGGAGATGGAGGAGGAGGAGGAGGAGGGGGGAGGAGCGAGGAGGGGAGAGGAGGGAGGAGGAGGAGGAGGAGGGGAGGAGGAGGAGGAGGGAGGAGGAGGGAGGACGAGGGGAGGAGGAGGGAGGAGAGGGAGGAGGGTGAGGGAGGACGAGAGGACGAGGGGAGGAGGAGGAGGAGGAGGAGGGCGAGAGGACGAGGGGAGGAGGAGAGAGGAGGAGGGGAGGAGAGGGGAGGAGGAGGAGAGGACGAGAGGGGAGGAGGAGGAGGAGGAGGGGAGGAGGAGGGAGAGGAAGGGGAGGGAGAGGAGGAGGAGGATGAGGAGGAGGAGGAGGGGAGGAGGAGGAGGAGGGGAGGAGGAGGATGGGCGAGGACGAGGGGGGAGGAGGAGGAGGAGGGGGTGAGGGGGAGACGAAGGAGGGGAGGAGGGGGAGGGGAGGGAGGAGGACGGGGGAGGACGAGGGGAGGATGAGGAGGAGGGAGGAGGAGGATGAGGAGGAGGAGGAGGGGAGGAGGGGGAGGATGAGGGGAGGAGAGGAGAGGAGGAGGAGGAGGAGGGAGGGAGGAGGGGAGAGAGGAGGAGGAGAGGAGGAGGGGAGGAGGAGGGAGGGAGGGAGGGAGGGGAGGAGGAGAGGAGGAGGAGGAGGGGAGGAGGAGGAGGAGGAGGGAGGGGAGGAGGAGGAGGAGGAGGAGGAGGAGGGAGGAGGAGGAGGGAGGAGGAGGGAGGAGGATAGCGAGGAGGAGGGGAGGGAGGGGAGGGAGGAGGGGAGGAGGGGAGGGAGGAGGAGGAGGGGAGGAGGAGAGAGGAGGGGAGGGGAGGGGAGGGGAGGAGGGGAGGGGAGGAGGGGAGGAGGAGGAGGGGAGGACAGGGGAGGAGGAGGAGGGAGGGAGGAGGAGGGAGGAGGAGGGGAGGAGGAGGGGGGAGGAGGGGAGGGAGGAGGAGGGAGGGAGGAGGGAGGAGGGAGAGGGAGGAGGAGGGAGGAGGGGAGGAGGAGGAGGGAGGAGGAGGGAGGAAGGGAGGAGGGAGGGGGAGGAGGGGGGGTGAGGGAGGATGAGGGGAGGAGGGAGGGGAGGGAGGAGGAGGAGGAGGAGGAGAGGGGAGGAGGAGGGGAGGAGGAGGGGAGGAGGGAGGAGGAGGGGGAGGGGAGGGGAGGAGAGGGGAGGACGAGGAGGGAGGAGGGGAGGAGGAGGGGAGGAGGGGAGGGAGGGAGGAGGGAGGGGGGTGAGGGGAGGAGGAGGAGGGGAGGAGGAGGGGAGGAGGAGGGGAGGAGGAGGAGGAGGGAGGGAGGAGGGGAGGAGAGGGAGGAGGAGGAGGGAGGGAGGAGGGAGGAGGGAGGAGGGGAGTGAGGGAGGGGAGGAGGGGAGGGAGGAGGAGGGAGGAGGGAGGGGAGGACGAGGGGAGGAGGGGAGGGGAGGGGAGGGGAGGAGAGGGAGGAGGGAGGGAGAGGGAGGAGGAGAGGAGGGAGGAGGGAGGAGGAGGAGGAGGGAGGGGAGGAGGAGGGAGGGAGGGGAGGGGAGGAGGGAGGGAGGGAGGAGGAGGAGGAGGAGGAGGAGGAGGGGAGGGGAGGGGAGGAGGGAGGGGAGGAGGAGGGGAGGGAGGGGAGGAGGAGGGGGGGTGAGGGGAGGAGGAGGAGGGGAGGGAGGGAGGAGGGAGGGGAGGAGGAGGAGGGGAGGATGAGGGAGGAGGAGGAGGAGGAGGAGGAGGGAGAGAGGCGCGGCCAGGTGGAGCGGTGGCGCTTTGTTTGTTTGTTTGGAGTTTGGTCGGTTGATTAATGGTCGGGGACGTATCGTTGGGCAGAATCACTCCGGAGCAAATTGGACGGAGAAGAGACGAGTCACTCTGTTTGGGTTTGTGATTTGGAGCAGTCTGAGCTCCAGAGACGCCCTGTCATCCCGCTCCTCTCACCTGTCTGTCCTCTCACCTGTCTGTCCTCTCACCTGTCTGTCCTCACCTGTCTCTCTCACCTGTCTGTCTCTCTCACCTGTCTCACCTGTCTCTCTCACCTGTCTGTCCTCTCACCTGTCTGTCCTCTCACCTGTCTGCCCTCTCACCTGTCTGTGCTCTCACCTGTCTCTCTCACCCTGTCTCTCACCTGTCTGTCCTCTCCCCTGTCTGCCCTCTCACCTGTCTGTCCTCTCACCTGTCTGTCCTCTCACCTGTCTGTCCTCTCACCTGTCTGTCCTCTCACCTGTGTGCTCTCTCACCTGTCTCTCTCACCTGTCTCTCTCACCCTGTTCTCTCACCTGTCTCTCTCCTCCTCTCACCTGTCTGTCCTCTCACCTGTCTGTCCTCTCACCTGTCTGCCCTCTCACCTGTCTCTCACCTGTCTGTCCTCTCACCTGTCTGTCTCTCACTGTCTCTCAACCTGTCTGTCCTCTCACCTGTCTGTCCTCTCACCTGTCTGTCCTCTCACCTGTCTGTCTCTCACCTGTCTGTCCTCTCACCTGTCTGCCCTCTCACCTGTCTGCTCTCACCTGTCTGTCCTCTCACCTGTCTGTCCTCTCACCTGTCTGCTCTCACCTGTCTCTCTCACCTGTCCTCTCACCTGTCTGTCCTCTCACCTGTCTGTGCTCTCACCTGTCTCTCTCACCTGTCTCTCTCACCTGTCTGCCATCTCACCTGTCTGTCCTCTCACCTGTCTGTGCCTCTCACCTGTGCTCTCACCTGCTGTCCTCTCACCTGTCTGTGCTCTCACCTGTCTGCTCTCACCTGTCTGCTCTCACCTGTCTGTCCTCTCACCTGTCTGTGCTCTCACCTGTCTGTCCTCTCACTGTCTGTCTGTGCCTCTCACCTGTCTCTCTCACCTGTCTCCTCTCACCTGTCTGTCCTCTCACCTGTCTCTCTCACCTGTCTCTCCTCTCACCTGTCTGTCCTCTCACCTGTCTGTCCTCTCACCTGTCTGTCCTCTCACCTGTCTGCCCTCTCACCTGTCTCTCCTCTCACCTGTCTGTCCTCTCACCTGTCTCTCTCTCTTTTTCTGTTTTTCTTTTGTTCTACTGGAAATTCCTGAAAGTGTTTTTTTTTTTTTCTCTGAGAAATTAAATCCCTGAGTCCAGTTTCTCTGCAGAATCAGATTTGGATGATTCTGAAATCTGTTTAATATTGCTGCGTTTCTGACCGCGACGTCAGGGCGTCCAGTTCACAAAACAAAGTCTATGTGGACGTGCGTCCAGGGAATAATGTGTTTTTGCAGCGCTTCTTCCAGAAACAGCCACTGAGGATCTGGTGTCTTCAGTGTTCAGACGTCCACAGCATCTGATGCCTGAGTTAAAAAGGCTGAACTTTTGGCATCAGAAATGCTGCGTCAGCCAATCAGGGACCGACCTCCAGTGACGGAGCAACGTGGATTATAAATATATAAACACCGCAAACATGATCACCTCCACTGATGGTTTATGTACTAAAAACCAGTGTTGAGCAAGTTCACACTTTTCATGAACTAGTTCAAAGTTCAGTTCATTTTATTTTTAGGTGAGATCTGTAAATGAACGGCTGCACTTATTTTTCAAACTGACTTGGAGTTTACAACAACCATACAACATATAAACTATGTTATATACGACTCTCGAGTCACATCAGTCCGTTTGACATTATAATGTGTTTAATTCAGCTTTGACACATTTGTCTTACAGAAGCGAAAACTTAAAACCACTTGGCTCATTTGCATAAACTGAGCTGATGCATCAGCTTCTGTGGGACTAAAGGACACGACTCTGTGTGTTGTTTCTGTGTCAGAGGGACGTCAGAATGTACTGAAAGTGAATGAGGACGGCTCCTCTGCACACGCTCGGTGTGTGTGTGGAGCAGCTCTTCAGAAAACAGGATCCATCCTATTTTTTGAGGCTCTACGTGAGCGTAGGGAGAACATCTATTGTTGTGTTTGTGCTTTTACCATCAGCACATCGAGCTCCTGAGGCAGATCTGTGTCGTATCGACTGTTCATTAGTGCTTTGAAATAAACTTTTGAAATCCTGGTGTTTGCCGTGGTCAGTCTGTACAGAAGGTAAAAACAAGTCTGTTCAGCTGTTAGTTTCACTGAAGCTGATACAAGCGACTAAACGCCTCAGTCAAGTCTGATCGTCTTTACATTGACAAACACAGAGTCAGAGCCGCTCGTGTTCGTCCTGCTGCAGTCGCCTGTGGAGCCGCCTTCGTTACGCGCGACGACGCTGACGAGTGCCTTATTACTGGACGTTTAATTTAACCCCAACAGTGACGTACGTCGTTCATCTCACATAATTTGAACAAATTCACGTTCAAGTTCTTGATTTACAAATGTGTTGCCTTCAGTTCAAAGTTCACTGAAAAATGAACGTGTTCTTTTGAACTCGTTCATGCACAACACTGATAAAAACACTAAACGACACTCTGTTGACCGGGAAAACAAGGCACTCGCCGAGTGCAGCGGACGTCCTGGACATGTGTCGGGGACGTCTGAACTCAAACACAAAGGAGTCTATCTAGAGGCTCCCAGCACATTTTTTGATGCCGCAGTCTGGACACAGTTTTAGAGACACATGTAGAACTCCCCCAGCACGGTGTCACTGCAAATGACTCCATGGAGACAAACCAATGACAGATCATCAGCCAGAAAAGTTACATGGAGTTCCTTTAAAACATTCAACTGCCACTTCACTGATGTAAAACTGTGATAAATATTCACCACCGAAACCAGCGACCGAAACAAACCAGAAAACAAAAACACAACACACGCACAAGCTCCATGTGATTACAGCAAACAGGCGAGTGTCAGGCAGACGTACCTATATTTGCGGTGCGGACGTGCAGTCGGCCCCGGAGCACGGTGTGGACGCTGAGGGACCAGTCGGGGCCCCGGTCTTCGCTCGGCCCCTGCGGCTCTTCTCCCACGTAGTCTGTGGTCAGGACGTCGAGCTCGTGCAGCGTCTGGACCGCCGCCCTCCCCTGACGCAGCAGACACTGACCACACACACGCACAAACACAATAAACACACTGTCCTGTCCAGTACTGATACTTCCTGTCCTACATAGGTCTCTATGAGTGGAATGTTCAGCAGTTACCATGGTGACGCAGCGCAGATAATAGAAAATACAAGAAAAACTTGAGAAAAAAAACACAAAATGGATTTAAAGAGCGTGTTTTCAGGAGCCTGTGATCAGTCCGAGCGTTCGTGGTCGTGTTTAGGAGTTTGAATTTCAACAAAAAAATCTTTCTATCTTCATGGAACTCAAACCAGACCAAGTTTCAGGTCAGATCTGTGGAGAGGCGACCCCCACTCACAGTCAGTCAGTCACCACCTGTAACTGAATAAACGTAAAGTAGAGCTCTTTAACTGATATTTATTATTTTTTATAATTTTTTTAAATAATTTTCATAGATGAACAAATTTCTATTGATTTTAACAGATTTTTATTGATGTTTATTGATTGTCTGAACTAAATTCAAAAATTTTGTAAGTTGTTTATTCAACAAAAATAAGCAGCATTTTTTCATTTCCAGGTTAGAATTTCAGCTCATTTTCCAATCACAAAAGGATTTTCTAGGCTCAAGGTTGAATTTGAGTTTCTCTAAAACTACGTCGTTAACAATGTCGTATAAATGTACATTAAAAAAAATAAAAAATAAAAACTTTTGTGCTGTGAGATTTTGTCCAGTGACAGATAAAAACAGGATTTTCGTCTAAACTCCTCTACAGATGGAAAATAGACTCTAATTCTTTTAAATTTTAAGGGTTTTTTTCCTTTCTAATGACATTTTTACATAATTTTTAAAGTAAAAAGTGTAATTTAATTCCCAAATTTGGTTTCAGAATTTTAATTTACTTCACTTAAAATGTGTGTTATCATTCTGTCAGTCTGTCTTTTTGGGAACTGCAGCTTCTCAAAAGACGCAACTCACAGCACTTAATCTTTTTTTTATTTATTTATTTTTTGTCCAATCCAAACGGAGAGATGAAATGTGTGCACAATCTAAATTTTTACAGAATAAGTGCGTGTGGCTGGAGACAGATTAAGTGAATTAGTGCAATATGTGGCGCAATATATCTGTTTTGAAATGTTTGAAGTGTATTTTGTGTTCTGCTTTTTACTTTTTTCCTCCTTTTTTATCTTCTGTCCGAGTTTCAAAAGAGTCAAAACGAGCTCCTTCTTTTAAAGTTCCGGGCTGGACCACGTGTATTATTTTGTACGGGGGTTTTAGGTTTGGTGTTTTATTGGTTTAGGGGTTTTAAAGTTTCATTGGTGTTATAGTTTTAGGAGTTTTATGTACATAGTTGGTGATTTTAATAGTTATTTGGTTTTTGGTTTATTTTATGGAGGTTTAGGTCAAGATTTTAAGCTAATAATAATTTACCGCCCCTGTTTCAGCTCTAGTAGTTTCATCCAATTAGTCAGACCAGTATAAAAGGCGCCTCAGTACATCAGTCTGTGTCCTGCCCAGGGAATAAGAGTTTTAAAATTTTATTCAAGTTTCTCAGGGAGTGAGTTCTGCTGCCGCTGGAGAGGAAACATTTCGCACCCTGCACTTTTTGCACTTGCACTTTTTTGTGTGTAATGACTGAAAAGAGAAAGTAAACTGTGGACCACTGCTTCCCGTCTTTGTCTGGATTTTTCGGTAACACTTTATAATAACTACACCTTATTTAGCCTTAATAAAGCATGAACAAAGACTTAATTAATAATGATTCACGCTTAGTAACTACTTAATTACTACCTGAATTAGCACTTAACTTGCACTTAATTCACCTGTGCTGTAAATAGTTACTCAATACTTTTTAATCACTCATGAACTAACCATTTGCATGTTTACAAATGTATATTTAAGTACAAATTTGAGCATTTATTAATCATTATTAAGCTATGAGCGAATGATTTACTAATAATGCAATACAATGATCATTCAGCAGCTGTTATCTGTTAGTTAAATCTTTCTGAGAGTTTTTCTAAAGTGAAGACTAATCATGCTTTATTAAACATTTGTTAAGTTTGGTCAAATTCCAGAGAAACAATAATGCATTATTAGTAAATCATTCTCTCATGGCTTAATAATCATTAATAAACACTCAAATTTGTATTTAAATATACATTTACAAATGCACACACAAAAGGTTAGTTCATGAGTAATTAAGTAAGAAATATTTATGAGTAACTATTTACAGCACAGGCGAATTAAGTACAAGTTAAGTACTAATTAAGGTAGTAATTAAGTAGTTACTAAGCGTAAATCATTATCAATTAAGTCTTTGTTCATGATTAATTAACCCTTTGTTCATGCTTTATTAAGGCTAAATAAGGTGTAGTTATTATAAAGTGCTACCAAAAAAAAAAAAATCTATCTTCATGGAACCCAAACCAGATCAAGTTACAGGTCAGATCTATCAGCGGTTCTTCCTGGAGCATGTTTTGGGGGTTTAGTGTCACTGTCATGATTTAGCCTTTATTTTTTATGGAACTGTATCGAATCAAGTTGAAATATCTCGTACCGAATCCTATCAACTTGAAAGCTCGCTGTATCGTATCACGGCCTACGTATCGTATCACAGCCTACATATCGTATCACGGCCTATTCATAGTATCACGGCCTACGTATCGTATCACGGCCTACGTATCGTATCACGGCCTACGTATCGTATCACGGCCTACGTATCGTATCACGGCCTATTCATAGTATCACGGCCTACGTATCGTATCACGGCCTACGTATCGTATCACGGCCTACGTATCGTATCACGGCCTACGTATCGTATCACGGCTTCATAGTATCACGGCCTACGTATCGTATCACGGCCTACGTATCGTATCACGGCCTACGTATCGTATCACGGCCTACGTATCGTATCACGGATTGTATCATGGCCTACGTATCGTATCACGGCCTACGTATCGTATCACGGCCTATTCGTATCACGGCCTACGTATCATATCACGGCCTACGTATCGTATCACGGCCTACGTATCGTATCATGGCCTACGTATCGTATCATGGCCTACGTATCAATATCACGGCCTACGTATCGTATCACGGCCTACGTATCGTATCATGGCCTACGTATCGTATCACGGCCTACGTATCGTATCACGGGCTATATAGTATCATGGCCTACGTATCGTATATCACGGCCTACGTATCGTATCACGGCCTACGTATCGTATCATGGCCTACGTATCGTATCATGGCCTACGTATCGTATCACGGCCTACGTATCGTATCACGGCCTACGTATCGTATCATGGCCTACGTATCGTATCACGGCCTACGTATCGTATCACGGCCTACGTATCGTATCATGGCCTACGTATCGTATCACGGCCTACGTATCGTATCACGGCCTACGTATCGTATCACGGCCTACGTATCGTATCACGGCCTACGTATCGTATCACGGCCTATGTATCGTATCACGGCCTACGTATCGTATCACGGCCTATCGTATCGTATCACGGCCTACGTATCGTATCACGGCCTACGTATCGTATCACGGCCTACGTATCGTATCACGGCCTACGTATCGTATCACGGCCTACGTATCGTATCACGGCCTACGTATCGTATCACGGCCTACGTATCGTATCACGGCCTACGTATCGTATCACAGCCTATGTATCATATCACGGCCTACGTATCGTATCACGGCCTATGTATCACGGCCTACGTATCGTATCACGGCCTACGTATCGTATCACGGCCTACATATCGTATCACGGCCTATGTATATCGTATCGTATCATCACGGCCTACGTATCGTATCACGGCCTACGTATCGTATCACGGCCTACATATCGTATCACGGCCTATCATAGTATCAGGCCTACGTATCGTATCACGGCCTACGTATACGTATCATCGTATCACGGCCTACGTATCGTATCACGGCCTACGTATCGTATCACGGCCTACGTATCGAGATATGTGTCATTTCAGCAACTTCTTAACAATATCTAGCCCTCGGTTTGGGGGCCGGGGGCAGGTGCAAGTTGGGGGCAGGTGCAGACAGGTGTGTGCTGTCAGTCTGTGTTGTGTTGTGTTGTGTTGTGTTGTATCTGCGTTGTGTTGTGTTGTATCTGCGTTGTGTCTCTCTGTTGTTTGTGGGACAAGACACAATGTCCACAAGACACGAGATTGACTCCACGAAACAAAACAACATTTTTACATAATTTTTAAAGTAAAAAGTGTAATTTAATTCCCAAATTTGGTTTCAGAATTTTAATTTACTTCACTTAAATGTGTGTTATCATTCTGTCAGTCTGTCTTTTTGGGAACTGCTGCTTCTCAAAAGATGCAACTCACGGCACTTAACCTTTTTTTTTTTTTTTTTTTGTCCAGTCCAAACAAAGAGATGCTTTTTTTTCTGATTTTGTGTGATTGTGTTCACAGACGGACCTTGAGGGGCAGAGCGCTGGAGCCGAGCAGCAGCAGAGACTCGCCGTCCCACACGTCCACCTGCAGACTGTGGACGCCCAGGTACCTCCAGAACCAGCTCTGCTCGCCGGGCCTCAGGACGGAGCGGTCCACCCGGAACTGCAGCTCCAGACCCGGAGAACCTGCCGGAAAAACACAGGGTCCACGTCAAAAGGCCGGATTACACAAAAGAGACCGGAGCTGTGTTTTGTTTCATTCACGTGTTCGTTGTTTTGCGAGTCTCGATTAAATCTCAAGTTTTTGACCTCAAGTCCGAGTCAAGTCCCAACAAGTCCAAGACGAGGCTCGAGTCACTGGCTCCATGATCCAAGCCAAGTCCAAGTCGTCTGCTTTGAGCTTCATTTCAAGTCTTTAAAACATTTGCAATTTATATGAATTTTAAACTAAATTACCGTATTTTCCAGGACAATAAGTCGCACCAGCCAAAAAATACAAAAAGAAGAAGAAAAAAACATTCATAAGTCTCACTTTTTGGTTGGGGAAATGTATTTTATAAAATCAGAGACCGGGACCCGACATTTCATCTTTAAAGGCAAGTTACAGTAAAAACAATAGAAGAGAGAACAACCGATTTTATTGATCCACAAGGGAAATTGATTGATTGATTGATTCATTCATTCATTCATTTTTATTTTGAGTTTGTGCCAAGAGAGAAACAATAATCATGAACCCACCTCTGTTCATGACATAGTTTCAAAAATGATGTGGCTGCTTCTGTACATTGATCACGGAACTTTACAAATGTTTACATATAGCAAAATAAATTACATATTATGCATAGAAAATATAATAAATGACTTGGACACAGTCGCTCACACATCACATTATATTACAATAACAAAGAGTTAAAAAAAAAAGGTGATAAAGTGCTAAATAAGTAGCAATAAAAAAATAGCAAGCGCCTGGTATCAATAAATCTTAAAAAATTATCTTAAAATGTTTGTATGAAGCCGCTCTACATGATCCTGGGGTTTTTATTTCACAATTTTGTCCGTAAATCAAGATATAAACATTAATAACAGACGAATATATAAGTCACAGGAGCCAAAACATGAAAAAAGTGTGACATAAAAATCTGAAAAATATGGTGCTGTGAGAAAAATGTAGAAAATAACATTCTAGAGTGTTTTTTTTTTTTTAAAATTATTATCATTGTCGTATCAGAATCGGTTTTGAGTATCGAGTGTTTTCTTTAGTATCGAAATCAAGCCTGAAGAGAAACCGTGTGGTGTGAGAAAACGAGACAAATGTGTTTTTGTGAGTGTGTTCTGTCCGAGTGTCACTGACCCTGCGGCCCTCGCTGTGTCTCTGTGTCTGTCTGAACCTGTGTCTGTTTCTGCATCTGTGTCTCTGTCTGTGTCTGTTTCTGTGTGTCTGCGTCTGTGTCTGTGTCTGTGTCTGTGTGTCTCTGTCTGTCTGTGTCTGTGTCTGTGTCTGTTTCTGTGTGTCTGCGTCTGCGTCTCTGTCTGCGTCTGTTTCTGTGTGTCTGCGTCTGTGTCTGTGTGTCTGCGTCTGTGTTTGGGTCTGTGTCTGTTTCTGTGTGTGTGTCTGTGTCTGTTTCTGTGTCTGCGTCTGTTTCTGTGTGTGTGTCTGCGTGTCTGTGTCTGCGTCTGTATCTGCGCCTGCGTGTCTGTGTCTCTGTGTCTGTTTCTGCGTCTGTGTCTCTGTCTATATCTGCGTGTGTGTCTGTGTCTGTGTCTGTTTCTCTGTCTGTGTGTCTGTCTGTTTCTGTCGTCTGTCTGTGTCTCTGTCTGTGTCTGTCTGTGTCTCTGTCTATATCTGCGTGTGTGTCTGCATCTGTGTCTCTGTCTGTGTGTCTGTCTGTTTCTGTGTCTGCGTCTGTGTCTCTGTGTCTGCGTGTCTCTGTCTGTGTCTCTGTGTCTGTCTCTGTCTGTCTGTCTCTGTGTCTGTGTGTCTGTCTCTGTCTGTGTCTGTCTGCGTCTGTGTGTCTGTCTGTTTCCGTGTCTGTTTCTGTGTCTCTGTGTCTGCGTGTCTCTGTCTGTGTCTCTGTCTGTCTCTGTCTGCGTCTGTGTGTCTGTCTGTTTCCGTGTCTGTTTCTGTGTCTGTGTCTGTGTCTGCGTGTCTCTGTCTCTGTGTGTCTCTGTCTGTGTCTGTCTGTGTCTGTGTGTCTGTGTCTGCGTCTGTGTGTCGTGTCTGTTTCCGTGTCTGTTTCCGTGTCTGTGCTGAAGCCCGGCGCCGCACAACAACAGTTTTCCTTTGAGCGAGCGGAGGGATACGCTCGGCTCTCCCTCCGGCGGGGGTGATTAGGCCCGATGACTCCGCCGCGTTGAAGTCCAGCCGCGGCCGAGATGAGCGCGAGCACCCGAGGGCCCCGTCGCCCACGCCGTAATGGGCACTAACCCGGGTGAAACCTGCAGCCACTCGAGCCGAGGAGAGTGATGGATTTAATCATCGCAGGAAAAGAAGAAGAGGAGGAGGAGAGGAATACGGCGTTTCCTGTCTTTCCTGTTTACGTGTGAGGACAGTAACAACATAAGCAACAGAAAACATCCCCGTTAAAACAGATGACTCACAGTTTGTACGACTCCGCAGGGGAAAAGACGAATCTACAATAAAAACTCAATAACACACTGCCCCTCTGCCCCGACTAGTGGACGCTCCAGGTACTGCAGCTCCCGGACGTTTGGGTCCAGGATAAATTCTCCCGTAAAGTGAAACGGTAAAAGGAGAAATTCAAGTTTATTTCCGTCGAAAACGTTTCTCAGCTCATCCAAGCGGCTTCTTCATTTCTGATCAGTTCTAAAGACAGAAAATAAGTGTGTCATTCGTTCATTTGTTTTTCAAAGTAAAACCAAAAATAATAAAACGATTCTTTATTTGTCTCCAAAACCAAAATGAAAAAACAGATAATGATTCATTTTTTGTTTAAATGATTAATGGAAAAATCGGATAACGACCATTTCCCGTTTCTGTGAATTAAACTGTGATGCTGGACCGAACCAAGGACCAGGACTAAACCAGGACTGAACCAGGTCCAGGACCAGACCAGGACTGAGACCGTGATTGAGACCGGGACAGACACCAGGACTGACACCGGGACCAGACCGGGTTCTGTCCATTATCCGTTTTTTTTCCATTATTCATTTAAACAAAATTAAAAATTGAAAAAACAAATCGTAAACAGGAGGCACGGAAACGGACGATGCTCGAGTTTGCAGTGACCATTTTGTAACCTGACGGTCAGGTTTCTCTCTAACCTCTGGGTTTCTCCAGGTTTCTCCAGGTTTCTCCAGGTTTCTCCAGGTTTCTTTCTCCAGTTTCTCCGGTTTCTTCTCCAGGTTTCTCTTTCTGTTCTTTCACCTCCAGTTTCTCTCTGACCTCAGTTTTCTCTGAGTTTCTCTCTGACCTCAGTTTTTCTTCAGGTTTCTCTCTGCCCTCCAGGTTTCACTCTGACCTCCAGCTTTTTCCGGGTTTCTCTCTAACCTCTACATTTCTCTTGGACCTCCAGGTTTTTCCGGGTTACTCACTGACCTCCAGGTTTCTCCGAGTTTCTCTATAATCTCCAAGTTTCTCCAGGTTTCTTAGTGACATCCAGGTTTTTCCAGGTTTCTCTCTGACCTCCAGGTTTCTCTCTGACCTCCAGGTTTCTCTCTGACCTTCAGGTTTCTCTCTGACTTTCAGGTTTCTCTCTGACCTCCAGGTTTCTCTCTCTCCAGGTTTCTCTCTGACCTCCAGGTTTCTCTCTGACCTCCAGTTTCTCTCTCCAGGTTTCTCTCTCCAGGTTTCTCTCTGACCTCCAGGTTTCTCTCTGACCTCCAGGTTTCTCTCTGACCTCAGGTTTCTCTCTGACCTCCAGGTTTCTCTCTGACCTTCAGGTTTCTCTCTGACCTCCAGGTTTCTCTCTGACTTTCAGGTTTCTCTCTGACCTTCAGGTTTCTCTCTGACCTCCAGGTTTCTCTCTGACCTCCGGTTTCTCTCTGACCTCCAGGTTTCTCCCGGTTTCTCTCTGACCTCCAGGTTTCTCTCTGACCTCCAGGTTCCAGGTTTCTCTCTGACTTTCAGGTTTCTCTCTGACCTCCAGGTTTCTCTCTGACCTCCAGGTTTCTCCAGGTTTCTCTCTGACCTTCAGGTTTCTCTCTGACCTCCAGGTTTCTCTCTGACCTCCAGGTTTCTCTCTGACCTCCAGGTTTCTCTCTGACTCCAGGTTTCCCGGTTTCTCTCTGACCTCCAGTTTCTCTCTGACCTCCAGGTTTCTCTCTGACCTCAGGTTTCTCTCTGACCTCAGGTTTCTCCAGGTTTCTCTCTGACCTCCAGGTTCCTCTCAGATTTGTGTGGTTCTGCTTGATCCTGTGGGCTTCCTCTGGGCTGTGAGCTGTGCTTCCTCTTCCTCCGTCTCTCCTGCAGCTCAGACAGATCTCCTCGCGGACTCTTAATCACGATTGTCTGAACGAGACTTTACGAGGAACCTTTAAGAGCCGCGCTGTCGGCTTCAATCTGACTCATTTAAAGGATCTGATCGGAGCTCCTGACCTCCTTCGAACGGTTTTCGCTCGTCGTTATCTTCCTCGCGGCCGGATCTGGTCTGACTCATGCAAACGTGTGTGAGTAATCCTCTGCTGCGTTTGCCTCTTCCACCTATCCCCGCCCACTTTCCCTCAGCCGACGGCTCCGGGTCATGACACACGACGCTCAGAATAACATCATCGCTCCGTCACGTCAGACTCACTCCAGCTGATTGGAAGTCGTAGTTTTTCTCGTGAAAAGCTCAGATCTTAAGGTAATGTTAACAGCAACTAGCATGCCAATTGTACTTCCTGATTCTCTGACAATAAAACTCTTTGGGACGGGACACAGCAGAGACATGAAGAGCTGATTATTATGTCTGTACAAGAGAAAGATCCAAGAGAAAGTCCTGGTTTAGTCCTGGTTTAGTCCTGGTTTAGTCCTGGTTTAGACCTGGTTTAGTCCTGGTTTAGTCCTGGTTTAGTCCTGGTTTAGTCCTGGTTTAGTCCTGGTTTAGACCTGGTTTAGTCCTGGTTTAGTCCTGGTTTAGTCCTGGTTTAGACTGGTTTAGTCCTGGTTTAGTCCTGGTTTAGTCCCTGGTTTAGTCCTGGTTTAGTCCTGGTTTAGACCTGGTTTAGTCCTGGTTTAGTCCTGGTTTAGTCCTGGTTTAGACCTGGTTTAGTCCTGGTTTAGTCCTGGTTTAGTCCTGGTTTAGACCTGGTTTAGTCCTGGTTTAGTCCTGGTTTAGTCCTGGTTTAGTCCTGGTTTAGTCCTGGTTTAGACCTGGTTTAGTCCTGGTTTAGTCTGGTTTAGTCTGGTTTAGTCCTGGTTTAGTCCTGGTTTAGTCCTGGTTTAGTCCTGGTTTAGTCCTGGTTTAGTCTGGTTTAGTCCTGGTTTAGTCCTGGTTTAGTCCTGGTTTAGTCCTGGTTTAGTCCTGGTTTAGTTCTGGTTTAGTCCTGGTAGTTTAGTCCTGGTTTAGTCCTGGTTTAGGTCTGGTTTAGTCCTGGTTTGGTTTAGTCCTGGTTTAGACCTGGTTTAGTCTGGTTTAGTCCTGGTTTAGTCCTGGTTTAGTCCTGGTTTAACCTGGTTTAGTCCTGGTTTAGTCTGGTTTAGTCCTGGTTTAGTCTGGTTTAGTCCTGGTTTAGACCTGGTTTAGTCCTGGTTTAGTCCTGGTTTAGACCCTGGTTTAGTCCTGGTTTAGTCCTGGTTTAGTCTGGTTTAGTCTGGTTTAGTCTGGTTTAGTCCTGGTTTAGTCCTGGTTTAGTCCTGGTTTAGTCTGGTTTAGTCCTGGTTTAGACCTGGTTTAGTCTGGTTTAGTCCTGGTTTAGTCTGGTTTAGTCTGGTTTAGTCTGGTTTAGTCTGGTTTAGTCTGGTTTAGCTGGTTTAGTCCTGGTTTAGTCCTGGTTTAGTCCTGGTTTAGTCCTGGTTTAGTCCTGGTTTAGACCTGGTTTAGTCCTGGTTTAGTTCTGGTTTAGTCCTGGTTTAGTTCTGGTTTAGTCCTGGTTTAGACCTGGTTTAGTCCTGGTTTAGACCTGGTTTAGTCCTGGTTTAGTCCTGGTTTAGACCTGGTTTAGTCCTGGTTTAGTCCTGGTTTAGTCCTGGTTTAATGTTCACACTGAAGATCACACACAACTTGCATTTAATTGGAAGTGTGAACGACGTCGCAAAAAATCGAACTTTCTTCATGAAAAGATCTGATCTGAGCCTTAGTCCCTGATGACGATGACGATGATGATGATGATGAAGGAGCATCAGAGCAGAAGTCGCATTTCTTCAAACACTTTTCATGTGTTTCATTTTCACACAGATGATGTTTCATATCCACGACCAGAGACCGATGAGGCTTTATCAGATCTGTGGAGAGGCGAGTCCGCTCACTAATGCACGATTTTTGAGTTTTTTTGGAGTAAAACTTACAACTGTAATGAAATAAACGCTACAGGTTTGAATCAGAGGCTCGGTGTAGTTCTGACGCCGCTCGATGGAGGAATTATACAGGTTGAACGAAAACGATGCTGTGAGCACGATGTTATTTTGGAAAACAGACGAAGGGAAATATTCGTTTCTCAACAAACCCGGCTCTGTGTAAATGTAACCTGGAGGTGAGGTGGCAGCGTCGGCAGTGATGCGGTCGCTCTATCAGACCGTTGTGGTGAAGAGGAAGCCAAAACTCTCAATTTACTGTCAATCTTTGTTCCTCCTCTCACCTGTGGTCACGAGAAACGACTGTAACGTGGTTTAAATCTGTGAAAAGCTCTGATTTAAAGGTTGTATAGAGGATTTTCAAAGGAACGAGAAATCCAGCGACTGTTTGTCCTTTTTCAAATGTTGCGCATGTGTGAAACCACCTCCCCTCCCCTACAGCTCCTACGTAGAAACGCCTCCTCCCTCCTCCTCCTTACGCCACAAACAGGTTTGTTTACAGCCGCTGCACATGACTTGTAAACAACTAACTACAGTGTTGGTTAGGCAAGACGGAGAAGTGAGGAGCGGGGAAGAGTGGAATCGGGCAGCGGGGAGAGGAGCAGGAAAGGGGTGCAGAGAAGGTTGCGCGGAGATTCAGTGCGAATGAACTAACTACAACACGCAGCAGCAAGCGGACTCTTTCTTTGCATTGAAAATTATGTTTTCAGACATAGGATATCGCATTCATGTCCTGAAAAACGTTTGTCTCGCTCTTGGAAATAAAGTATGTTTTCATAATAAGCAGAAGTTTCCTGTCCAGGAGTAATTTGTGGACCAGTGCTTCAGTCTTTAGACCCTTCGTCTGCTTCAGTCGCGCCATCGCTGGAATGAATCTTCAAGAATCACCTTAGTTTGGCTTCGCTGCTTTTCCCCTTGTCTTCTTCTTTCACCTCAAAAACGGACTTTCTTTTGCGGCGAACTGCTCCTGGATTCTTGTCGCCATCGCAACAAACTTTGTGCGAACTGCGAGGAAGATATAGGTCAAAAAAAGCCGCTAAGAACTGTTGCGTTGGTGGAGTAAACAGCGTCTGTGCGTCTTGCGTCTGTGGACTGTGTGACAGTCGTACGTAAACCACGTACCGGCGGCGGCGCAGGCAAGTCAGTTACACTAGAAACGTAGGGAGTTTGATTGACAGCCTGTCAGCTCACAGATAACGAGGCAGTGTCGTTATCTATTGGCAAATGTTTAGCCCCACCACGTCCAGAGTTGATGAACTTTTATTCTCTTTTTTTTGGTCATCATAATTACAAGGTGACTGCATCTTTATAATGTAATATAATATATCATTGACAATTTGAAACAAAAAAAAATCCTCCATACAACCTTTAAAGGTCAGATCTGTGCAGAGGCGACTCCACGCTGTAGCTGTGTTTTTGTGTTTAGAAACGACTGTTACATAAAGACAGAAACTGAGAACAGAACAAGAGTTTTTTGTCCTTGTTTTCCCTGATACGTTGAGTGTTTCAGTTGGTGCTGGAGGCCTGTGAGCCGCTGCGCTGCAGAGTGAGCGTCTGGAGGAGCTTTAGGAGAACGTGTGGGCGTGTGCAGTCACATCTCCTCATCTCCTCATCTCCTCTGATCACGAGCTCCAGCTCCACTCCGCGTCCTTCCACAGTCTCACTGGATTAAAACACAAAGGCCACAACCAGAACACGGCTTAAAGACCAAGAGCATTATGCAAAATCCACTCTTTTTTTTTTTTTTTTTTTTTTAAAGCTTTCTCCGTGTTATAACATTGTTCCCTCGTCAGAAAACTGCCTGGAGGGGTTCACAGTCTTCCATGCGTGTTTGAGTAATTTACTGATCTCTCTCCGTCCTTATGTTTAGATCTAAGACTCTGTACGAGGCTCCGCCCACAAGCCCACGTCCCCCACATCCCCCAGGCTCCCACATGACAATTCTGCACAAATACACAAAAACACGACACAAAACTGAACACAAAGACTCCACAAACCTGATGTGAAGTGAGGAGTTTCTTTAAATGTTCCATCTGATGTAAAATGACTCTTTTCACATTGTATCTTCTGCACAGTTTGGGTTTTGGAAAATCCATGACACAATAGTTCTGAAATTTTCCTGATTTCTTGGAGACAGTCACAGACCAGGAACTATGAAAGTCCGACTATTGCTCCTCCCCGCCCGTCCTGAGAAAGCACAGGCTCCGCCCTCCAAACGTGACGTAGGCGACGAGTGAGCCGCCCTTCCTCCGCCGTCTCAGGGAGGGAGGGGGAGACAGGCCTAGTGATGTTATGAGACGTGCCGAGGCTTCGAAGCCTGTGTTGAGTAACGAAGCGGGTGTTTCCACGAAGGTGTTTCTATCGAGGCTCGCTTCATTTGGGGGAGGAGCCAAAAATGATGACGTCTGAAGCCTCGCTGTCCGACTCGACCACGTGACTGCTTCAGGAAGTGGTTCGCGGATTTGGTGCGATTCGAAACATAAGGGTCAGTGAAACACAACAGATTCACCCAAAACATTTGTGGTTTTGGGTTATTGCGAGTTTGGTACATTCTATTTGAGATTTTTTTTTTTTTTTTTTGCGATGGAGCAGGCCTATTTCATCTGAGCTGTGAAAGTTTTTTTTTTGTTTTTTTAAAGCAGGGGAAATTCTCTGTAAAAAAGAAACCGTCCTTATTGTGGCATAAGCACAGACATAAAGTAGTAACACGAGCACAGTCACATTACATCCTGATCTACAATTAGTTTTTAACCCGACTGTTTTATCATGAACACAAACTCCAGGTTAAAACATTCACACTTTATGTTGAAATCACAAACATTCAAATATTTAATCGTTCATTTATTCAGTATAAATCTTTCTATCAGAACCACAATGATCATGTAGTTCGTCCTATTTTCACTCTGCCTGTTATATTTTTTTTGTCCTCTTGATGGCGCTGTGGAGCAAATGAAGCACCTTGAAGTGTCGACTCAAGAGTCGAGCAAATGGATGAAACACTTCAGAGCTTCACGGGGCATCACTAGTGCGCCCTGACAGCGGCAGGAATAAACTTCTATTCATCATGGTGATACAGCGCGTTCAGCCGCATGTGTTGGACCTGGAATCGGACGAGGACTTTGAGGAGCACGAAGCTCAAGCACCGAGTCCACATCAACTGAACATTACTGATTGGTAAAATATTAATAAATACGAGTAGATCAACTTATTATATCAGGGTAGAACAATGAGCTTCTGCTGTCGCTTTTGTTGAGGTTCATGTGGTAAACTTACAGATGTAGGATCGTCATCACTGGACTCTGGTCTCGTGGGAACAACATCCTTTTCCAAAGTGTCGCTTCTGCTTCGTTGTAAGTCCAGTTTTAAAACACCCGTAGTTCTTCTTTGGTGAGGTGTCGCTCGCAAACAAAAACATTCTTGGGGACCTTTTTGTCTGTGTTCTCAGAAATAAACTTCAGCCACTTCGCACACCTTGATTCTTCTGTCGACATGACAAATAATTTGGACTTCGCAGCCACTTTCTCCATGAGGAGTTGGTTACAAAAAGCGTGTTTGAAGCGAAAAATAAATATAAATAATGCAGAACAGCAGATCTGTACGGTGCAGACGCAGGACGGTGTGTGAGTGGGTGGAGGTGGTGGAGGCGGAGGTGGTGAAGTGTTTTCTGTTATGTCAAACGTGTCATAGGTGAATCTGCCGCGTCATCGTTGTAGCAGCTTTAGTTCGTTGTCACGTGGGAGGGAGGCAGAAATTTGTTAAAAAAAAAAACGCAGAATCTAAATCTAAAAACCACTTCGGCGACAAATACAAGGCCACACATCAGAAGGTAGAAAGATCTGAAAAGTTGATTTTGCAGGAGATGGTCCCTTTAACAGGACGCACGCTGATGTGTGTTGTAACAGTGCCCTGAAGGGGGAGTGACTTAGCGTGAGAGGCAATTCAAACACATAGAGCACGAAAATACTAGCCAGGGTTTGCACCACCTAGTGCCTCAGCTTAATTTCATTTCTCTCCAGCGACTAGATCAGGAATCAGAAACACTAGACAGTTTGCGAAGAGACAAACATTCTGTGTGTCAACGATTCCCGAGATCGAGGATTTAAAGCCGGAACAAAGAGAATGTTTGGTGAATTTTATCACAAATTCAAAAGCCCCCACAGTGGAGAGTTTTAAGCCTCATTTTAAAACACACTTTTATTCTCCAACTTCTCCTCTGTCTTTTTTATTTATTTTATTTATTTTTAATGTATTTTTATCGTTTTTATTTGTTTATTGCTATTCTGTGATTTTGCTCTTATTTTATTTTACTGGTTTTATTATTTTAAGACTAAGAGTGTTTATTTAATCATTATATTATTGTTGTTATTATTACGTTTTTGTGCAGCACTTTGGAAACTGTTTGTGAAATGTGCGACAGAAATAAAGTGGATTCTTTCAACGGGATTTGGGAAAAGCTTTAAAATACCACACGTCACGACCAAATGTCAGCGATTGGTTAAATAAAAAAAGTCCCCGCCAACCGTCGAGCGAACGAATCCTAACGCTGCGAGGTCACACGGTTTCTACAAAGTGAAACCGACTCATGAATCTAAAGCTGCTAAAATAAAATAATAAGAGAAAAGCTCAAACAGAAGTGTCCGAGCAGCTGCACAGGTCGAGTCAGATCTGTGTCAGGGCAGTTTGCTCAAGTCACACAATCCCATAATCCTCAACTTCCATCCTGAATCCTGAACTACTCCAGCTGCACTTCTCTCAAATATTAAATGAAAAAATGTAAAAAGTTTAAAAACTGCTCAGTGTGTCATGTAAACACTTAATTCTTCATGAAAACCATTATTTGGAATTGAACTTAATTCTGAAGTAAGTGATTTTTTTATTTTATTTTTTTTTCAGATTTTAAAGCTGAATTATTTTATTCCTATTATTTATTTATTATTTTATTTTATTGAATTATTTTATTACTGGATCATGTATTATTTTATTATTTATTATTTTATTTTATTTAAGATGAATTATTTTATTCCTGGATCATGAATTATAATTTTTTTTAAATTATTTTATTTTATTTAAGATGAATTATTTTATTCCTGGATCAGGAATATTTTATTATTTATTATTTTATTTTATTTATGAATTATTTTATTCTGATTATTTTATTATTATTATTTTATTTTATTTAAATGAATATTTTATTCCTGGATCATGAATTATAATTTTTTTTTATTTTTTATTTTTTTTATTTAAGATGAATTATTTTATTCCTGGATCCCGAATTATTTTATTATTTATTATTTTATTTTATTTAAGATTAATAATTTTATTCCTGGATCATGAATTATTTTATTATTTATTATTTATATTTTATTTAAGATTAATAATTTTATTCCTGGATCATGAATTATTATTTATTTACTTATATTATTATTAATTTTTTTTTTTTTCTCAGAAATAATGTTGGTGGTTCCAAGAGCGACGAGACCACACCCAGGTACCACACAGAACATACAAACATACAAATACTGAAGGTACAAGCGGTAAAACAAACGGGCAGTGCCAGACGAGGTGGAGCCAGACCACGAGCCGTAACAACCTCCATTCATGATTATTATTTCCACATAAATTTAAAGAAGAAGAATTAAATTCTGAACTATTTAATTCAGAACAATCAGATTCAATTCAGAATAAAAAAAAAAAAAAACATCATGTAAACGTGTCCGGTGAATCAAAACAAAACTCCAGGTCTGTGTGTGATGAGGAGACGACTTCAGGTCCCTTCGGGTCCTTCAGGTCCCTCAGGTCGGACTCGGTGAGGAGCAGATGTTTCTGGTGTGGTCGGTCGTGCTTGGTCGGTCGCTCTCCACAGATGTTTACAGACAGGAGCATCGACAGGAGCGTCAGGGGAGCACCTGTCAGAGCCCGAGCCTCAAATCTCCTCTGTTTCATTAGACGCCGTGTGAGCAGAGCCGCCGGCGTCTGCCCCCCTGTCACGCTCCCACTCCTCCTACTCCTCCATCCCTCCATCACTCCCTCTCCTCCACTCCTCCCTCCTCCTCCTCCTCTCCCTCTCTCCTCCTCTCTCTCCACTCCTCCCTCTCCTCCCTCTCTCCTCTCTCCTCTCCCTCCTTCTCTCCCTTCTCTCTCTCCTCCCTCTCCTCCACTCCTCCCTCTCCTCCCTCTCTCCTCCTCCCTCTCTCTCCTCTCTCTCCTCTCCTCCCTCTCCTCACTCCCTCTCTCCTCCACTCCTCCCTCTCTCCATCACTCCCTCTCTCCCTCTCCTCTCTCCTCTCTCCTCTCTCCACTCTCCTCTCTCCTCCTCTCTCCTCTCCTCCTCTCCTCCATCCTCCCTCTTCCTCCCTCCTCCCTCTCCTCCTCCTCCTCTCTCTCTCTCTCTCTCCTCCTCTCCTCTCCTCTCCTCCTCTCTCCCTCTCCTCCCTCCTCCCTCTCCTCCCTCCTCCTCTCCCTCCTCCCATCTCTCCCTCTCCCTCTCCTCTCCTCCCTCTCCTCCTCTCCTCCCTCTCTCTCCTCTCTCCTCCTCCTCCTCTCTCCTCTCCTCCTCTCTCCTCTCCTCTCCTCTCTCCCTCTCCTCCCTCTCTCTCCTCCCTCTCCTCCCTCTCCTCCCTCTCCTCCCTCTCTCCTCTCCACTCCCTCTCTCCCTCTCCTCTCTCCACTCCCTCTCTCCCTCTCTCCCTCTCCTCCCTCTCTCCTCCTCCCTCTCCTCCCTCTCCCTCCTCCCTCTCCTCTCTCTCTCCTCCCTCTCCTCCATCACTCCCTCTCCTCCTCCCTCTCCCTCTCTCTCTCTCCTCCCTCTCCTCCCTCTCTCTCCTCCTCCTCTCCCTCCCCTCTCCTCCCTCCTCTCTCCCTCTCTCCTCTCTCCTCTCCTCCCTCTCCTCCCTCACTCCTCTCTCTCCTCTCTCCTCCCTCTCCTCCTCACTCCCTCTCCTCCCTCCTCCCTCCCTCCCTCTCCTCCCTCTCCTCCCACTCCCCTCTCCCTCCTCTTCTCTCCCTCCCTCCCTCCTCCTCTCCTCCCTCTCTCCTCTCTCTCTCTCTCTCCTCTCTCTCCTCTCCTCCCTCTCTCCATCGCTCCTCTCCTCCTCTCCTCCCTCTTCCTCGCTCCTCTCCTCCATCACTCCCTCCCTCCCTCTCTCCCTCTCTCCATCGCTCCCTCTCCTCCCTCTCCTCCCTCTCTCCTCCACCTCTCCTCCCTCCTCCCCTCCTCCCTCTCCTCCCTCCCTCCTCCTCTCTCCCTCTCCTCCCTCTCCTCCCTCTCCTCCCTCTCCTCTCCCTCTCTCTCTCCTCTTCTCCATCACTCCTCTCCTCTCTCCCTCGCTCCTCTCTCCTCCCTCTCCTCCCTCCTCTCCTCTCCTCCTCTCCTCTCTCTCCCTCTCCTCCCTCTTCTCCTCCTCCTCCTCCCTCCATCATCTCCTCTCCTCCCTCTCCTCTCCTCCTCCACTCTCCCTCTCTCCTCCTCCCTCTCCTCCCTCTCCTCCCTCTCCTCCCTCTCCTCCATCGCTCTCTCTCCATCGCTCCCTCTCTCCTCTCCTCCTCCCTCTCCTCCCTCTCCTCCCTCCTCCCTCTCTCTCCATCACTCCCTCCCTCTCACTCCTCTCCTCCCTCTCTCCTCGCTCCTCTCCTTCCTCTCTCCCTCTCTCCTCACTCCTCCCTCCATCGCTCCCTCTCCTTCCTCTCTCTCTCTCCTTCTCTCCTCTCCTCCTCCTCCCCTCCTCGCTTCTCTCTCCTCTATCGCTTCCTCTCTCCCTCTCTCCTCCATCCTCTTCCCTCTCCATCGCTCCCTCTCCTCCCTCATCGCTTCTCTCTCCTCTCTCCTCTCTCTCCTCTCCTCCCTCTCCTCTCTCTCCTCTCTTCTCTCTCTCCATCGCTCCCTCCTCTCTTTCTCTCCCTCTCTCCATCTCTATCTCCACCACTCTGTTTCTCCTCACTCTCACGTCTCTCCCCTCTCTAAATCTCCATCTCTCCCTCCTCTCTTTCTCTCTACCAGTCTGTTCCTCCTCTTTTTCTCTCTCCCTCCTTTTTTTCTCTCTCCATCCCGTGCTGCTTTTTCTCTCTCTACACCACTCTCTTTCTCTCTTTCTCTCTTTCTCTCTCCACTGCCCTCACTCTCTTCTCTCCTTCCTCTCTCTCCATCTTCTCTCTCTTCTCTTTCTCTTCCTCTTTTCCTTCTCTTTTATCACTCGGTTCTCAATTTCTCAAAATCACACCAACTTTTTCTTTGCAAAACTACAATAAATATGAAAATATTAATATAAAAAAATCTCTCCATCCAAACTTCACACCAAAGCCCTAAACCAGAACTAAACCAGAACTAAACCAGAACTAAACCAACTAAACCAGAACTCTCTTAAACCAGACTAAACCAGACTCTAACCAGGACTAAACCAGGACTAAACCAGGACTAACCAGGACTAAACCAGACTAAACCAGAATAAACAACTAAACAGAACTAAACCAGGACTACCAACAAACAGGATTAAACAGGAATAAACCAGGACTAAACCAGGTCTAAACCAGACTAAAAGGACTAAACCAGAACTAAACCAGGACTAAACCAGAACAAACCAGGTCTAAAACAGGTCTCAGGACTAAACCAGGTCTAAACCAGGACTAAACCAGGTCTAAACCAGGACTAAACCAACCAACTAAACCAGGTCTAAACTAAACCAGGAAACCAGGTCTAAACCAGAGCTAAACCAGACTAAACCAGGTCTAACCAGGTCTAAACCAGGTCTAAACCAGGTCTAAACCAGGTCTAAACCAGAACTAAACCAGGTAAACCAGTCTAAACCAGGTCTAAACCAGTCAGGTCTAAACCAGGTCTAAACCAGGTCTAAACCAGGACTAAACCAGGACTAAACCAGGACTAAACCAGGTCTAAACCAGAATAAACCAGGACTAAACCAGGTCTAAACCAGGTCTAAACCAGGTCTAAACCAGGACTAAACCAGGACTAAACCAGGTCTAAACCAGGTCTAAACCAGGTCTAAACCAGGTCTAAACCAGGTCTAAACCAGGTAAACCAGGCTAAACCAGACTAAACCAGGTTAAACCAGGTCTAAACCAGGTCTAAACCAGGTCTAATCCAGGTCTAAACCAGGTCTAAACCAGAGCTAAACCAGATCTAAACCAAGTCTAAACCAGAGTCTAAACCTAAACCAGGTCTAAACCAGGTCTAAACCAGGTCTAAACCAGGTCTAAACCAGGTCTAAACCAGGACTAAACCAGGACTAAACCAGGTCTAAACCAGAATTAAACCAGGACTAAACCAGGTCTAAACCAGGTCTAAAGCAGGTCTAAACCAGGACTAAACCAGGTCTAAACCAGGTCTAAACCAGGTCTAAACCAGGTCTAAACCAGGTCTAAACCAGGACTAAACCAGGTCTAAACCAGGTCTAAAGCAGAGTACTCGTGGCAGTGCAGTTGGAGCAGACGTGTGTGTTTTGTTGGGAGGAGCAGACAGATGTCCGGGTTTTGGACCAGTGCTCTGTGAGAGTCTGTGTGTGTGTGTGTGTGTGTGTGTGTGTGTTGTTGTGTGTGATTGTGTGTTTGTGTGTGTGTTGTGTGTGTTTGTGTGTGTGTTTGTGTGTGTGTGTGTGTGTGTGTGTGTGTGTGTGTGTGTGTGTTTGTGTGTGTTTTGTGTGTGTGTGTTGTGTGTGTTGTTGTGTGTGTTGTGTGTGTGTGTGTGTGTGTGTGTGTGTTGTGTGTGTTGTTGTGTGTGTTGTTGTGTGTGTTTGTGTGTGTGTTGTGTGTGATTGTGTGTGATTGTGTGTGTGATTGTGTGTGTGTTGTGTGTGTGTGTTTGTGTGTTGTTGTGTGTGTTTGTGTGTTTTTGTGTGTGTTGTTGTGTGTGATTGTGTGTGATTGTGTGTGTGTTTGTGTGTGTGTGTGTTTGTGTGTGTGTGTGTGTGTGTGTGTGTGTGTGTGTGTGTGTGTGTTTGTGTGTGTGTGTGTGTGTGTGTGTGTGTTTTTGTGTGTTTGTGTGTGTGTGTGTGTGTGTGTTGTGTGTGTTGTGTGTTGTGTGTGTTTGTGTGTGTTGTGTGTGTGTGTGTGTGTTTGTGTGTGTGTTGTGTGTGTTGTTGTGTGTGTTTGTGTGTGTTGTTGTGTGTGTGTGTGTGTGTGTGTGTGTGTGTGTGTGTGTGTGTGTGTGTGTGTGTGTGTGTGTGTGTGTGTGTGTGTGTGTGTTTGTGTGTGTTTGTGTGTGTTTGTGTGTGTTGTGTGTGTTGTGTGTGTGTGTGTGTGTGTGTGTTTGTGTGTGTTTGTGTGTTGTGTGTGTTGTGTTTTGTGTGTGTTGTTGTTGTGTTTTGTGTGTGTTGTGTGTGTGTGTGTTGTGTGTGTGTGTGTGTGTTGTGTGTGTTTTGTGTGTGTTTGTGTGTTGTTGTGTGTGTTTGTGTGTTGTTGTGTGTGTGTTTGTGTGTTGTTGTGTGTGTTTGTGTGTGTTGTTGTGTGTGTTTGTGCGTCTGTGTCCGGTTCTGGTCTCTGCTTTGGTCCGACTCTGACTCTTTTACACAAATGTTTCTAAAATGGATCGAGGAAAACTGACTCTTCCACTGAACCACAAAACACCAACAAGACTTTAAGAACAAGAATGAACAAAACAAGGATATTTTTTAGTAAATTTATCTTCACCTGGATTTTTTTCTTAACTCACCAAGGGTTTTCTGAATTACATATATTGTTCTGTATAACACAATGTTGGTTAATTAAAAGGCCGTTACCATTATAAATGTTTGATGGTTTTAATGCCAAACTTTATGCAGTAAGAAATGTTTTATGTTTTAGAAGCATCAAACTGTACCATCTAAGGCCGTGGCTCTTTTATTTACTAAGTTTCTTGCGATCGCTAAAATGAGAAGCTCCCTGGTATTTTCATTTTGTAAAGGAGCTCAGCGGAAGAAAAAGGTTGGAGACGCCTGCACTACGTCATCACGCAGCGTGCGCCTGACGTAGGACGATGCTGGAAATATGTTCGGAAAGCTGCAATTCTCTAGCCTGAAAAAAAAGAAAGTTTATGTCTTTTTTACGGTTGGAAAGTTCTGCGCGGTTCTATAAAACATATTCCCAGGTGTTGTGTACGATACCGTCAGTCTGGAAGGGCTTCAGAGGCTTTGAAGAACGGGTCAGATGCAGAGTAGGGTTGGGTGGGATCCAAATTTTGATACCGTTAAACTTTCTCAGGATTTTACCAGGGTTTACAGTTTTACCATGTTACCAAAATGTTTTAGTGCAACTTTGATAAACTACGAAGTCGCACCGCTGTACAGTCTGTGTGTACGACCTGCACACGTATAATCTCTGAAAAGTTTCACATGAACCAGAAACACAGAACAGACTCACCATCAGCAGAACACCCCTCTGTCACAGAAACAACACTCATATTCCACTGAGTGCGTTTACATGCACATCAATAACCCGGTTATGATCGGGTTTTTTGAGTATCCCGGTTTCTTGATGGTGGCATGTAAACGCATGTAATCCCGGTTACTGCAACATAAAGTTGAGTCACATGCGTCCAAAAGACACTTTCCAGCCTTTCACCACAACAGTAGTGACATAAATAAATTGACCAACATAAATAAAGTGACCAAACGAGTGAAATGACGTAAAATAAAGAGCTGCGCTAAACCTGCACTCGTACGACCTGCACTCGTACGACCTGCACTCGTGTGACGCTGAAAAGCTAAAACATGAACTATCTCCTATACACTATACGCACAGAACACACTCACCATCATCAGCACCTCTTCTGTCACAGAAATAACACACATAATCCACAGAGTCGTGTCATTTAGTCCAAAAAGAAACTGATCGCATCAGCGGCACAAGGAGCGAGTTGTTTTTATCGCCGCTAACAGTTTATGCTAATTAGCCAAACGGTCTTAAGTTTCGTTTCTGTAAAACGTAAACAAATGTGATCAGAGCTGAATGATCTGATCAAACGGGCTGATGTGTCTATAGTGTTTATGGTTTATATGTTGTAAAGTTGAGTTTATTTATGCAGAAGATTTTAATGAAGAATCTGCACAGTGGATTGTGGGAGATCTCGTAGCTCCTTAGCTTCTTATGCTAAAGGAGCTCACGGTTTGTATTTTTCCTGGTTTATGAAATTGATTTAAGTTAATTTTTGCGCCTGCGCATTTGTAAGATTATGTCAAGAAACCGGGACACTCCATTTGATCATGTACACGTGGATATGAGTGTCCCGGTTTCTCAGTGAACATGTAAACACAGTAACACGAACACTGACAGAACCGGGATATGGCTAATAACCGGGTTACTGATGTGCATGTAATACGCACTCACTGAGTCACTGTGTCCTTTAGTCCAACACAAACTGAACCACATCAGCGACATAAAGACTGTTTGTAGTTTATGCAAATGAGTCATGTGGTTTTAAGTTTCACTTCTATAAAACTGAAACAATTGTGTCCTGAAGTCAAAATGCTGCCAAACTGTAGAAGTAGTATTTATTTTTTGGGACCAATTCTCTTGTGGTCGGACTTGTCGTCACGTGACAACAGAACAAAACTCATCAAACATCGTCTCCCCGCACACAGTTAAAAGAAACATTATAGACACTATTAGTTTTAAATCGTGAAAGCATTAAATTGAAAATAAAACCATGAGTCGTGTCCTTTAGTCCGACAGAAGCTGAACCGCATCAGCGACACAAGAAGCGTTTATAGTTTATGCAAATGAGTCATGTGGTTTTAAGTTTCAATTCTGTAAAACGTAAACAATGTGTCCTGAAGCCAAAATGCTGTCAAATTGCAGAAGTACTACTATTTTTTTGGGGGGACCAACTCTCTTGTGGTCGGACTTGTTGTTTTGTCTCATTCTCTTATGAGCGTCACGTGACAACGGATCAAAACTAATCAAACGTCGACTCCTCACTCTAGTTAGGAGTTAAAAGAAACATTATAGACTTTATTAGTTTTAAATCGTGAACCATTAAACTGAAAATACAACCACACATTCATCTGTGCTGAGCAAACAAATGTAGGGATCAATAAATGATAATATTATATTAGGTCCTTAAACGCTACAGATTTTTTTACCGCGGGAAACTGTAGAACTGTGTTACCGCCCGACACTAATGCAGAGAATTAATTTGACTTTTTCCAACAGTGAATAAAATGTCAGATTGTAAAACAGTTTGCAGAACCGAGAAAAGTTCCACACATATTAAAATATTTCCGTACTTCACTCGTGCGTCTCTCGTACCTGAGTTGGTGGATCCGTCTCGGTTGGCGGTGGCGAGGAGGCAGAGGGACTCGGCTCGGCTCTGCGATTGGTCGTTCTGCCGGGCGGCGGGCTGCGATTGGTCGGGGAGCAGGGTGAGGGGCTGCGTGGTCACCGGGGGAAACCTGTACAGCTGAAAGGTGAAGTAGACGCTGCGGGGCCAGTCCGGGGCCAGTCCGGACTCCGGGACCCTGCGGGAGACACGAGGGACGGACCGGGATCAAAATCAAACCTTTTCAACAGACGAACAGGTAAATTTTATTCCAGAAATGTCCCAAGTCTATTTTTTTGACCAATTTGATCCACGTGAACAGTAAAGAGGAGGAAGTATTTGCATTTGTTTTGCAAAAATACAGAAAATCAGTCCTTGAAAATGACCAAAAGGCAAAAAATGCACCGACAGAAGTCCTCCAGATCATGAACGGACAATGTTACACTATTTTCACAATTTTATTTATACTTTTTATTTTAAATATCCCTACTCTGGTGTGTAGTAGTAGTTTATTCTGTCATTTTGCAGCACTACAAAAAAAAAAAAAAATAAATAAAAAATAGTCCACAACCCCATGGATCAAGACTGAAAGGTTTAAGGCTGAAGTTCTTATAAAGCCAAAAAAAAAAGACAAAATTCCAAGAAAGAAAAGCAGCATATGAACAACAAATTTATATTTACAATTTCACTTATAACTTTAATTATTTATTTAATTATTAATTAATTATTAACAAGAATAAAGTCAGGTACTTTGGCTTTCATGACACTCCCAGGTAAAACAGGTGAAGTGTCTTGCCCAAGGACACTACAGCAGTGAATATGTTTCGGGTTCAGCTGAAGAACGTTCAAGTCTCGTTAAAAATCATGTCTCTCTGTTAGATCTGTGTCCTCAGTACCAGAACAGCCAAGAACAGCCACAGAACATTCAAGAACAGCTGAGAACAGACAAGAACAGTCCTAGAACAACCTCAGAACAGAAACCAACAGCCAAGAATATCTTTAGAACAGCCAAGAACCACCAAGAACAGCTAAGAAAAGCCAAGAACAGCCCCTGAACAGCCAAGAACAGCCACCAACAGCCAAGAAGAGCCAAAGAACAGTCAAAAAACAGCTCAGAACAGCCCAAGAACAGCCAAGAATAACCAAGACCATCCAAGAACAGCCAAGAACATCCAAGAACAGCTGAGAACAGTCAAGAACAGCCCCAGAACAGCCAAGAACGGCCCAGAAAACAGCCAGGAACAATCACAAACAGCCACAAACAACCAAGAACAGCCGAGAACAGCCCAAGACTAGTCCCAGAACAGCCAAGAACAGCTTCAGAACAGCCCCCAACAGCCCAGAACAGCCTAGAACAGTCCCAGAACAGCCAGGAACAGTCATGAACATCCAAGAACAACCAAGAACAACCAAGAACAGCCCAAGACTAGTCCCAGAACAGCCAAGAACAGCCAAGAACAGCTTCAGAACAGCCGAGAACAGCCAGGAACAGCTTCAGAACAGCCCCCAACAGCTCAGAACAGCCCAGAACAGTCCCAGAACAGCCGAGAACAGCCAGGAACAGTCATGAACATCCAAGAACAACCAAGAACAGCCCAAGACTAGTCCCAGAACAGCTGAGATCAGCCCAAGAACAGCCTCGAAGAGCCACAGAACAGCCAAAAACAGACCAGAAGAATCAAGAACAGCCCCAGCACAACTAGAAAACAGCGCAGAATGGCCAAGATCAGCCCAGAACAACCCCAAAACACCCACAAATCAGCCCCAGAACAGCCAAGAACCAAATATTAATGAAAAACACAAGTCTAAAATGTAATCTGAATATTTATACTCAGTGTTCATGTGAGCTCTTGCAGCTTTAATGGACCTACACTTCAGATTTACAGCTGGAGGACAGTTTAAGTGTCAGAAAAGCAGATGATATGAACTGGTTCAAGGTTTAAGTCTGCGTAATTACTCTGCCCGTCCACATGTACATTTTACCGTGGGCACGACTCAACCGTGATCCTTAATTGGAAACGTGTGATTCGCAAACGATGTCGGCGTCATTAAAACCGCCGCAGGTCTGAGGAGCTTCGCGTTTCATCTGACGGTTTGGGTTTCGTCGTTAAACATGTACGGCAGGTTCTTCTTCTTCTTCTTCTTCAGAGCGAAGACCCGGAGCGAAATGAACCCAAACGAGCCCGAGCGGAACCAGCGCCGCACTGCAGGGGGCGACGCGACTCCAGTCCGTCCATCGCCCGCCGAAAGGAGCTCGTCACGCGGGAGAAACGGGATCAAATATTCATGTTTCTCTTAAAATAGCATCAATTTCCTCCTGTTCTGTCTTTTACACCAAAATGTTTTCTCGTGTTTCACCCACAAACTGAATAACCCTTTAATTATGATTAGATATTCATATATAAATAGACAGATTTGTGCAGTTTGGATGCTACAAATGTTCACAGATTACATTTCTAATCTTCAAACTCTATGCTAATATCGACATCATGAAATCGATTTTTAATTTAATACTTATGTTTTATTCATGATCATGATGTTAGTTTTGCTCAGTAGGAGATTCGGAGGAGTATCGTAAATTCCGCGGTTGTCGTGAAGAGAACCTACGCGAGGATTTGTGCGTAAATGAGGTTTATAAATGAGGCCCCAGAACAGCTCCTATACATCCCAGAAAAAAATAAAAACAGCACCAGAAAAGCCCCCAACCCTGTATCAGCCAAGAACAGAATCAGAACAGCAAAGAGCAGCACTGAACAGCCCAAAAAAGTCTGCATCAGCCTAAAACACCCACAGAGCAGCCCAGAAGAGCCACCAAGAGCCCGGAACATCAAAGAACAGCCAAGAACAGCCAAGAACAGCTTAGAACAACCCCAGAACATTCAAGAACAACTCAGAACAGCAGGGAACAACCCCAGAACAGTAAAGAAGAGCCCAAGAACAGCCAAGAACAGTCAAGAACAACCGAGAATAGCTCCAGAACAGTCAAGAACAGTCAAGAACAGCCAAGAACATCTTAGAAGAGCCAAGAACAGTCAAGAATAGTCCAAGAACAGTCAAGAACAACCGAGAATAGCTCCAGAACAGCCCAGAACAGTAAAGAACAGACAAGAACAACCAAGAATAGCCCAAGAAAAGTCAAGAAAAGCCAAGAACAGCCCAGAACAGTTGGGAATAGCCTCAGACCAGCTCAAAACAACCAAAAACAGGTTAGAACAGACCAGAACAGCCTCTACATAGCCCTATACGACCTAGAACAGCCCAGAACAACCCCAGAAAAACTAAGAACAGCCCCAAACAGCTCAGAACAATCTAGAACAGCCCAAAAAGTCTGCATGAGTCTAGGACACCCCCAGAACAACCCCAGAAGAGCAAATAACAGCCCGGGACCTTTATTTTTCTCTTTTTTGTGCATTTAGGAGTTGTATTTTGCTTCATTCACACATGTTTAACAAATTAATCCTGCAGATTTATCCTCAGTTCCTCTTTCTAAAGTCTCTAAAATGAGCTGTTCACTTGAAAACCACCACTTCGTGACATCACAAAACACAACTCCAGGTCTGTTTCTGAGGAGGGAACGTTAGAACACGGCTTAAAGCTCACAAACATCATTTTTATGTAATATATCAGCTTTAATCCACAAACCGGCAGCGTGAACAGAGCCAAACTTCGCACACAGCTCCTGGTTTTCCTCCAGCCCCGAGCGCCTCCAGCCGCGATCTTAATTCTCTCCAGAACCTTAATCTGGTGCTTCTTGTTTTCTTCTCTTCCACGGCTCCATTGAACCCTCTCAATAACACGCCTTTCTATTTTTACCTCGTCTTATCTGGCCCATTTTCTGACACCATTCCAGTCTTCCTCTGAGGCCCGCACCATCGCAGCTCTGAGCCAAACGCAGCAGCTCCAACGTCTTCAACGTCTCCAACCTCCATTCTGCTCGTACAGAGTCGCTGTAAACACACCGCCGCGTTTACACCGACTCGGACTGAACCAGGACTAAACCAGGACTAAAACAGGTCTAAACCAGGACTAAAACAGGACTAAAACAGGTCTAAAACAGGAGGTCTAAAAACTAAAACAGGACTAAAACCAGGAAAACAGGTCTAAAACAGGTAAAACAGGTCTAAAACAGGACTAAAACAGGTCTAAAAAGGACTAAAACAGGACTAAACCAGGACTAAAACAGGTCTAAACTAAAACAGGACTAAAACAGGAAAACAGGACTAAAACAGGACTAAAACAGGACTAAAACAGGACTAAAACAGGTCTAAAACAGGTCTAAAACAGGACTAAAACAGGACTAAACCAGGTCTAAAACAGGTCTAAACCAGGACTAAAACAGGACTAAACCAGGACTAAACCAGGTCTAAAACAGGACTAAAACAGGACTAAAACAACTCTAAACCAGGACTAAACCAGGACTAAAAACAAGTCTAAAACGGGTCTAAACCCAGGACTAAAACAAGACTAAACCAGGACTAAACCAGGACTAAAACAGGACTAAACCAGGTCTAAACCAGGACTAAAACAGGTTTAAGACAGGACTAAAACAGGACTAAAACAGGACTAAAACAGGTCTAAACCAGGCCTAAACCAGGACTAAACCAGGACTAAACCAGGACTAAAACAGGACTAAAACAGGACTAAACCAGGTCTAAACCAGGACTAAAACAGGACTAAGACAGGACTAAAACAGGACTAAAACAGGTCTAAACCAGGACTAAAACAGGTCTAAGCCAGGACTAAAACAGGACTAAAACAGGTCTAAACAAGGTGTAAACAAGGTCTAAACCAGGTCTAAACCAGGACTAAAACAGGACTAAACCAGGTCTAAACCAGGTCTAAACCAGGTCTAAACCAGGACTAAACCAGGTCTAAAACGGGACGGAGACGCTGTGAGAGGAGACGACACGAGGACAGTCAGAGGAGGAAAACTGTCCACACTCACACATCTGATGTTTATGATGCGTCACCACGGCAACAGAGCGAAGTCTAATGTACTGAAGTGTCCTGTACCGTCCTGTACTGTCCTCCTGACAACAACGAGAACGAACAGATGTACGAGAGAAGGAGAGAAAGACGAGGAGAGAGGAGAGAGGAGAGAGAGAGAGAGAGAGAGAGAGAGAGGAGGGAGGGAGAGAAGAGAAGAGACAAGTGGGAGGGAGAGAGAGAGAAGGAAAGAGAGAGAGGAGAAGGAGAAAGAGGGAGGAAAAGAGAGAGGAGAGAGAGGGGGAGAGAGGAGAAAGAGAGGGGGAAGGGGAGGAGAGAGAAAGAGAGGAGAGAGAGAAGAGAAGAGAAGAGAAGAGAAGAGAGGGAGTGAGAAGGAGAGAGACAGAGGGAGAGAAGAAGGAGAAGAAAGGGAGAGGGAGAAGAGGGGAGAGGAAAGAGAGAGAGGATAGAGAGAGGAGGAGAGAGAGAGAGAGAGAGAGAGAGGGAGAAGGACTTAGAGAGAGAATATTCTGCACAGTCAGTCTGTCAGAGTGAGGGGGTTGGGGTTGTGTCAGACATGACAGGAGCTGACAGGACGGGGACAGAGGAGGGGACAGAGGAGGGGACGAGGAGTGGAGGAGGAGTGGACGAGGAGGGGACGAGGAGGGGACAGAGGAGGGGACGAGGAGTGGAGGAGGAGTGGACGAGGAGGGACGAGGAGGGGACAGAGGAGTGGGGACAGAGGAGGGACGGAGTGGAGAGGAGTGGACGAGGAGGGGACAGAGGAGGGGACGAGGAGGGAGGAGGAGTGGACGAGGAGGGGACAGAGGAGTGGACAGAGGAGGGGACGAGGAGGGGACAGAGGAGTGGACAGAGGAGGGGACGAGGAGGGGACAGAGTGGGACAGACGTAAGTTTCTGAATGCTTTGGAACAGCGTGTCCGGTCTGTGTGAATCAGAGTCTGGGTGGTCCGGGTCGTCGTCGGGGGTCGTCAGGGTGGTCAGGGGTGTTCGGGGTGTTCGGGGTGGTCGGGGTAGTCGGGGTCATCGGGGTCGTCGTCGGGGTCGTCGGGGTGGTCAGGGGTGGTCGGGGTCGTCGTCGGGGGTCGTCGGGTGGTCAGGGTGGTCGGGGTCGTCGTCGGGGGTCGTCGTCGTCGGGGTCGTCGGAGTCGTCGGGGTGGTCGGGTCGTCGTCGGGTCATCGGGGTCAGGGGCGTCGGGGGGTCGTCAGGGTGGTCGGGGGTCGTCGTCGGGTGTCGTCAGGGGTGGTCGGGGGTCGGGTCGGGGTCGGTCGTCGGGTCGTGGGTCGTCGGGGTGGTCAGGGGTGGTCGGGTCGTCGGGTCGTCGGGTGGTCAGGGTGGTCGGGTCGTCGTCGGGGTCGTCGGGGTGGTCGGAGTCGTCGGGGGTGGTCGGGTCGTCGTCGGGGTCGTCGGGTGGTCAGGGGCGTCGGGGTCGTCGTCAGGGTGGTCGGGTCGTCGTCAGGGTGGTCGGGGTCGTCGTCAGGGTGGTCGGGTCGTTGGGTGGTCGGGGGCGTCGGGTGGTCGGGGTCGTTGGGGGTGGTCAGGGTGGTCGGTGTCGTCTGGGTTGTCGGGTTTGTCGGGGTCGTGTAAAGACTCAGATCAACACAATGAAAAATAAATGAACTCTTCACATGAAACTGAAACATCTGAGCCGAACAAACTCTGACTTCAGTTTGATCACGGTTCATATCACAAACCCGAGACACACGACGAGCGCCGAGACCAGAGACAGAACCGACAGACACAGAACCGACAGACACAGAACCGACAGACACAGAACCGACAGACACAGAACCGACAGAACCGACAGACACAGAACCGACAGACACAGAACCGACAGACACAGAACCGACAGACACAGAACCGACACAGAACCGACAGACAGAACCGACAGACACAGAACCGACAGACACAGAACCGACAGACACAGAACCAACAGACACAGAACCAACAGACACAGACACACGCTGACAACACGCTGACCGCGGTTTTACACACAGGAAGTGAACGTGGACGTGATTCTGACTCCATCAACCAACTGACTTTACACTGAACAACTGTCTCGTCTCTGTACCTGCTGCTGTCTGAAAATCTTCACATTCACCAGTTCTACATGATCCTGGTCTTTTTATTTCATGTCCATATTTTTTACTTCCATAAATAAATTCCTGTTCCTCATGTGGGACTCGGCTCTAAACTGCAGACCTCATGAGCTTCATTTGACTGACTCAAACTCCCTTAGTGCAGTTTTTTACACAGTCTGTGGCAGAGACAGTGAACAGAAGCACCTTCAGACGTCACGTGTGTCCTGTGTCTGTCCCTCAGAGCCACAGAACTGTCTTCAAATCAAATCATTGTTGAATCCAAGATGCGTCGTGTTGTTTTCAGGGGTCTGTGCTCGTTGGCTCATGGGTTTTCTCTTCCGCATTTACTTCCTCAGTCCAGATGAGCTCCTCCCACTCGTGTGACGTCTTTAACGAGCACGACGTGGAGCGTTTGGACCAATCAGAGCGAGAGCTGCTAGAGCGGAGAGACGCGGCTCAGAGCGGCTCAGAGCGGCTCAGTCTGACAAACTTTTATGTGCTTTGAGGATTTAATATTTTTTAAAAGTTTATGTTGTGATAATAGAAAAGAATCCTACAAAATCTGACCTTTGTGAAAGCCGGACCTTCTGCCAGAACATGGACAGTTTGAATTCCAAAAATGCATTGTGCTTCTGTGGGAGACTTGTTTCTGGGCTGGAGCTCCTGGGAGCTGCAGTACCTGCAGCGACCACTAGTCGGCCTCGAGCCGGGACAGAGGGGGAGGGGCTTATAAATGTTTTTCTTATTATATTTATATTATTTAATTATAGATCCATGCTCAGAGCTCCTCAGTTCTGCTGAGTCTGTCTTTAACAGGAAACAGCGCCTCACCTGGTGAAGCCCTGGAACTGCAGCAGGAGCAGGTTTCCCTGCAGGGGGTCGTTCTCCTCCCGCTGAGGGTCAAAGGTCGTAGGCTCCGTGGGGTCCAGGGTCTCGGCCGGATGCCCCCTGTAGTCCAACACCTCCGAGAACCCGGCAGAAGTGAGGCGGGCGAGAGCGCGACGCGAGCTGACCGCGCCGGAGCTGTGGAGAGGAGAGCACAGGTAAAACACACAAAGTAAAACAAAATAACTTTTATTCTTTCAAAGTTGTTCAGTGATTGAAAGTTCCTGAACTGGTATCGGTCGATATCGATATCACCACTGCAGAGTCCCCTCTCTGTGATGAGGTCCCCACGTGTCCCTCTGTGGTCCTTGTCCCTCTGAGGTCCCTCTGAAGTCCCCGTATGTCCCTCTGAGGTCCCAGTGTGTCCCTCTGAGGTCCCTGTATGTCCCTCTGAAGTCCTCGTATGTCCCTCTGAGGTCCCAGTGTGTCCCTCTGAGGTCCCCGTATGTCCCTCTGAAGTCCTCGTATGTCCCTCTGAGGTCCCCGTATGTCCCTCTGAGGTCCCAGTGTGTCCCTCTGAGGTCCCAGTGTGTCCCTCTGAGGTCCCCGTATGTCCCTTTGACGTCCCTGTATGTCCCTCTGAGGTCCCCACATGTCCCTCTGAGGTCCCCGTATGTCCCCCTGAGGTCCCCGTATATCCCTCTGAGGTCCCTGTATGTCCCCCTGAGGTCCCCGTATGTCCCTCTGAGGTCCCCGTCCCTCTGAGGTCCCCGTATGTCTTTCTGAGGTCCCTGTATGTCCCTCTTTGATCCCCCTATGTCCCTCTGAGGTCCCCGTATGTCTTTCTGAGGTCCCTGTATGTCCCTCTTTGATCACCCTATGTCCCTCTGAGGTCCTCGTATGGCCCCCTGAGGTCTCCGTATGTCCCCCTGAGGTCCCCGTATATCCCTCTGAGGTCCCCGTATGTCCCCCTGAGGTCCCCGTATGTCCCTCTGAGGTCCCCGTCCCTCTGAGGTCCCCGTATGTCTTTCTGAGGTCCCTGTATGTCCCTCTTTGATCCCCCTATGTCCCTCTGAGGTCCCTGTATGTCCCCCTGAGGTCCCCGTATGTCCCCCTGAGGTCCCCGTATATCCCTCTGAGGTCCCTGTATGTCCCCCTGAGGTCCCCGTATGTCCCTCTGAGGTCCCCGTCCCTCTGAGGTCCCCGTATGTCTCTCTGAGGTCCCTGTATGTCCCTCTTTGATCCCCGTATGTCCCTCTGAGGTCCCCGTATGTCCCCCTGAGGTCCCTGTATGTCCCTCTGAGGTCCCCGTATGTCCCCCTGAGGTCCCTGTATGTCCCTCTGAGGTCCACATATGTCCTTCTGAGGTCCCCGTCTGTCCCCCTGAGGTCCCTGTATGTCCCTCTGAGGTCCCCGTGCGTCCCTCTGAGGTCCCTGTATGTCCCTCTGAGGTCCCCGCGCGTCCTGTCCTCGCTGCAGTCTGCTCTGAGTTCAGTGTGTTGGGTTGAACGGGTTTATTCAGCTCTAAAGGTCAGAGCTTCAGCGCAGCAGAAATAACGGGCTGGACATAAAACATTACAGAGACTTTCACAATAAGAAATGTGTGTTTAAATCTCCACAAAAAGAATCATCATAAAGTGAAGTGTAAAAGAAGAGAACACAAATCGTTCAGCCTTTTGCAGTTAAACAGAAGCACTGAACTGAAACTGAAACCCCGAGTCCCCGCGTTTAGTCCTGGTTTAGTTCTGACTCTGGGGACATTAAAGGTTGTATAGATGATTTTTTTGCAGGAAGAGAAATACAGCGACAGTCCTTTTTCAAATGTTGTGCATGCGTGACACCACCTTCCTCCTCCACAGCCTCAGTAGAAACATCTACTTTACTCTAGAAATCACGCTTGCTTCCAGCCAGTGCGCGTTCAGAATTACTGTTGAAGTTTCCTGTCTAGAAATAATTTATCGAACGACGTGTCAGTTTTTAGACCCTTTGTCTGCTTCAGTCGCGCCGTCACTGGAAGGAATCTCCAAGAATCACCTCGGTTTGTCTTCGCTCCTTTTCCCCTTCTTCTCTTCTTCTTTCAGTGACCTCAAAAACTGACTTTCATTTGCGGCAAACTGCTCGTGGATTCTCGTCGGCCGTCGCAACAAACTTTGTGCGAAATGTGAGGAAGCGACAGTTTTGAAAAAGCCTCTCAGAACCGCTGCATAAACCACGTGATCCCCACATCCTGACGAGTCAGTTACACTAGAAACGTAGGGAGTTTGATTGATGACCTGACAGCCAATAGACAAAGAGGCAGTCTCGTTTTCTATTGGCTGATGTTTATCTGGCCTCAATACGTCCACAGTTGATAAATTTTCATTCTTTTTTTTTTTTTGGTCATAATTACAAGGCTGCTGCGTCTCTCTAATGGTATTTTAAACTTTCATAAACAATTTGAAACAAAAAAAAATCCTCCATACAACCTTTAAATGGTGAAAGTTTCCGTGTCTCTTTCACACAGACATGAGACGGTGACATGTAGGACCCTGTCGGACGTGAAGAAGCCTCCTGGATGAGCGGACAAATATTCACTCTTAAAACTTTTGTTCTTTTGGCAGAATTCGATTTTCTTTTTCTTTGGCGATGAGAGAAACACACTATTTAAACACACTGAGAGAACACGACACACATGACCTCTCCTCGTGTGTACGTGTGTGTTTCTCTCACCTGTGTGTCCTGACCACCAGGTTGTGTGTGCATTTGTATCAGACATGTCAAACTCAGGCCCAGGGGCCAAATTTGGCCTGTGATATAATTATATTTGGCCTGCGAGATCAAATCAAATCTGTATTAGAGCTGCCGCCGGATACAGATCGATTATAGAGATATGATTTATTTAAAATGTTATTATTTTATATTGTGTTTGTTCTGGATTCTATGTTTAAGCAAAACTATTATTAAACATTTATTTTAATAAGAAAAGGTTTAACATTACAGATCTCCAAAAAAGAGAAAATATGCAGATGTTGAAATGTTTCAATAAATATTTAGTTTGGCCAACGACTTAGTCCATCCATCCATGTTCGTCCTCTTCTCCGGGGTCGGGTCTCAGGGGCATCAGTCTAAGCAGGGACTCCCAGACTTCCTTCACCCCAGACACTTCCTCCAGCTCCTCCAGGGGAACCCTGAGGTGTTCCCAGGTCAGTCCAGAGACATAGTCCCTCCAGTGTGTCCTGGGTCTTCCCCGGGGCCTCCTCCCGGTGGGACATGAACACCTCCCGAACCTCAACGTGCTCCTCTCGACATGGAGGAGCAGCGGCACTACTCCGAGCTCCTCCTGTGTGACTGAGCTCCTCACCCTGTCTCTAAGGGAGCACCCAGACACCCTGCAGAGGAAACTCATTTGTGTCGGTTGTATCTGCGATTTCGTCCTTTCGGTCATTACCCAGAGCTCATGACCAGAGGTGAGGGGAGGAACGAAGACTGACCAGTAAATTGAGAGCTTTGCCTGTCAATCTCACGCTCCATCCTCCACCCACTCAAGAACAAGACCCCGAAATACTTGAACTCCTCCACTTGAGGCAGAGACTCTCCACCCGCCCGGAGACGACAAGACGCCTTTCGAGAACCACGACCTCAGATTTGTAGGAGCTTCATCCCAGACGCTTCACACTCAGGTCAAACCGCCCCAGAGCTGCAGGTCCTGGCCTGATGAAGCCAACAGGACAACATCATCTGTGAACAGCAGAGATGATCCTGTGGTCCACAAACCGGACCCTCTCTGGGCCCTGACTGCGCCGAGAAATTCTGTCCATAAATACAATGAACAGAACCGGTGACAGGGGCGGCCCTGGCGGAGTCCAACATGCACCGGGAACAGGTCTGACTTACTGCGACAACGAACACAGCTCCTGCTCCGGTCACACAGGGACCGGACCCCAGACTCCCAGAGCGCCCCCCACAGGTGTCAGAATAATTTTATTATCCCATATTTGCTAAATACTTGTGTGATATTCTAGGCCTATGAGTTAACCATTTATGTACTACAATTCTTTGATTTATAATGTACCAATCACTTGTATGAATATGAATAACCTCTGTGTGTTTGACAACTGTGTGCAGTGTCCTGTCGCTCTAGTGAACCTCCAGATGATTCCTCACATGAAGCCAACTCCCACTGTCACACATGAAGAGTTATGATGGTGTCTGACCTAAGGCACCTCCTGATTGTTAATCATGTTTTATGTGTTTGTACTATGCTTAGCTGCATCAGTTTCTTATTATGTCTTTGCTGTTTCCCCTTCCCCTTGAGAATTATCATTCTGTAACTAGGGCCTCCTAATGAAATAAAAAGAGGAGAACAGCCTTGAGTCATCAGAACGTGTGGAGACTGTTGGTTTTGATGCCCACTCTCTGCCCGTTCTCCTCATGAGTAAAACTGAATTAATCTCTTGTCTTTCTTCTTGTTTATAATGTTTAGATAAACCTAACACCAGGACACCACGAGGGACACGGTCGAACACCTTCTCCAGATCCACATGTGGACTGTTTGGGCAAACTCCCACGAACCCTCGAGCGCCTGATGGAGAGAGTAGAGCTGGTCCAGTGTTCCACGACCGGGACCAAAACCACACTGCTCCTCCTGGACCCGAGGTTCGACTATCGGCCGGATTCTCCTCTCCAGTCCCTGACAGAGACCGGGGAGTGTGATTCCCCTATAGTTGGAACACACCCTCCGGTCCCCCTTCTTATACAGAGGGACCACCACCCCGGTTTGCCTGTCCAGAGGCACTGTCCCCGACCGCCACGCGATGTTGAAGAGACGTGTCAGCCAAGACCCACAACATCCACAAACTTAGTCCCAGTTTTTAATTTTGGCCTCTGTAAATTTGAGTTTTTCTCTCCTGGTGTATGTATCATGTGAGTGTGTGTGTGTGTGTGTCTGACCTGTGTGCGCTGACCCCCAGGTTGAGCAGGGGGGCGTGGACGGGGGTGAAGGGCAGCTCCTGCAGAGGCCCGTCGTCTGACCCCAGCTCCATCTCCAGGTGAGACATGGAACTCACCTGAAACCACACGAAACAACAAGAGCAAACAAAGAGCTGTGAGTGTCTGAGATAAATCAAACACAAATTAAAATCATTCAAACTGAAGCGTCCGTCAGAATATGAACTGAAAAGTTACGACTTCAAGAATTATGATCACGAAAAATGAAATGAAACGGTTTCACTTTCTTCAGGACGAACGCGAATTCACAGACGCGACTCGGCTGTCAAAACTTCACAGGCAGAAGAAACACTCCAAGAACTGAACCAGGACTAAACCAGGACTAACCCAGGACTGAACCAGGACTGAACCAGGACTGAACCAGGACTAACCCAGGACTGAACCAGGACTGAACCAGGACTGAATCAGGACTAACCCAGGACTGAAACAGGACTGAACCAGGACTGAACCAGGACTAACCCAGGACTGAACCAGGACTAACCCAGGACTGAAACAGGACTGAACCAGGACTAACCCAGGACTGAAACAGGATTAACCCAGGACTGATCCAGGACTAAACCAAGACTAACCCAGAACTGAACCAGGACTAAACCAAGACTAACCCAGGACTGAAACAGGATTAACCCAGGACTGAACAAGGACTGAACCAAGACTAACTTAGGACTAACCCAGGACTGATTCCAGGACTAACACAGGACTGAACCAGGACTAAACCAAGACTAACCCAGGACTGAACTAGGACTAACCCAGGACTGAACCAGGACTAAACCAAGACTAACCCAGGACTGAACTAGGACTAACCCAGGACTGAACCAGGACTAAACCAAGACTAACCCAGGACTGAACTAGGACTAACCCAGGACTGAACCAGGACTAAACCAAGACTAACCCAGGACTGAACCAGGACTAACCCAGGACTGATTCCAGGACTAACCCAGGACTGAACCAGGACTAAACCAAGACTAACCCAGGACTGACCCAGGACTAACCCAGGACTGAACCAAGACTAATTTAGGACTAACCCAGGACTAACTGTAGTACTTGTTATGCAGTACTTGTTATGTAGTACTTGTTATGTAGTACTTGTTATCTAGTACTTGTTATGTAGTACTTGTTATCTAGTACTTGTTATGTAGTACTTGTTATGTAGTACTTGTTATGCAGTACTTGTTATGCAGTACTTGTTATGTAGTACTTGTTATGTAGTACTTGTTATGCAGTACTTGTTATGTAGTACTTGTTATGCAGTACTTGTTATGTAGTACTTGTTATGCAGTACTTGTTATGCAGTACTTGTTATGTCGTCGTGTAAGTCGAGATGTGACTTAAGATATTCCCAAACGTTGTAAAACTTTATCTTGTATTTTGTATTGATTTGACCTCATAACGATTCTTCCTCGAGTCGTTTTATCTGCACTCTGCAAACGTCTCTGATCCGGCCAAGATTTTAAAACTTATATCGGGTTATTTTTTATCTTGTTTTCAGATTTATTATCTGTTTACTCGAGACGGCTTCATTCTCATCTAGAGGCCGTTTATTTTCAGATTTAACGTGTCAAGTGAAATGATCTGGCTGCGTGGACACATCATTTCACTGCTTTTAAGTCATTTTCTGAAGAGATTTAAGTGTTTAGATCTTTAAATTTGGTGAAGTTTTTTTTGCAGAGTATAAAATAAAACAATAAAAAACCGACAGATAAACGCATTCATTATACTTTTTAGTTTCTTAAAGCGTAGATTGTGGATTTGTCTTTTGGGACTCTTCTGTTGAGAGGAAAAACTTTCTCAGGAGAACTTTAAATGTTTTGTATTTGCATTCATGAGATTATTCCGCCTCTGATCTGTGTTTTATAGAGTTTTAGTGACTCTGGGTCTGAGCTGCAGACTCAGGATGGTGGTTTTTAGATTCAACAATGTGATAATGTCTTACTCCTATTGATCACATTGTACTTTACCGCAAAATATCCGAAAAGTAAAAGCACAAATGTTGAAACTGTTAATTTCCATGAGTGATTCAACTCAAGATCTCAAAAATCTGCATTTAAATAACATTAATTTTAGCTGCTCCCGTCTGTATTTCATATTATTGGCCTAGAAAATGAGCGAATAAACACTTTTTTAAAACTCAGGACAAAATGCAAATTTGATTTAAGTCAACACATTTTCATTTTCCTGTGATCAGTCCAAGCGTTCATGGTTCTGTTTAGGAGTTTTTAACAAAAACAGAGTGACCAGACGTCCCTGTTTCCCTAACCTGATTCATGAGATTCATTTCACTTGGTGGAAACCGTGTGACCTCACAGTATTAGGATTCATTCGCTCGACAGTAGGCGGGTCCTTTTTTCATTTAACCAGTCGCTGGTGTTTGGTCGTGACGTATGTAATGTTCCACTAACGGGAAAACTGGTATATGAAGCTTTTCCCAAATCCTGTAGGAAGAAGAACAATAACGTCTTTCCCCTTGATAAAATTCACCAAACATTCTCTTTGTTTCGGCTTTAAATCCTCGATCTCGGGAATCATTGACAACACAGAATGTTTGTCTCTTCGCTGATTGGCTGGTGAATGAAATCACACTTCCAGGGTTTTTGCAAACTGTCTGGTGTACTTGGTTTCCTGATCTTGTCACTGGAGAGAAATGAAATTGAGCAGAGGCACTAGATGGTGCCGGTCTGGCTACTGTTTACCCGGAAGTCCCAGTTTTGAGCCTGTGTCCAATGTCCCAGCAAATTTATACAAAACCACTGATATGTCCCAGTTTTATTCAAGAAATGTCCCAGGTGTCTCTATTTTTGACCAATCTGATCCTACCAACAGTGAGGAGAGACATAAACTGACATTTGTTTAGGAAAAATACTGAAAATCTGCTTAAAAACGACCAAAGCACAAAGAAAATGTGTCTGTACTGACTCATATTTTATCATTACCAACCACCACAAAAATGGGGATGTAACAGTTTTATTTTTGAAATTCTGGTCACCCTTGGCTGAATAGACCTTTAACAGCAGTGGCATCACACTGGTTCAGTCCTGGTCCAGTTCTGGTTTAGTCCCCGCGATCAGTTCGGTGACTGTGGTGTAAATATTTATGCTCCGCTCATGTTTGTGGTTCTGGTTCTCGGGTTTTTCTTTTTCTTCCTGATAATAACGTCGCTGCGTCTCTGGATACTCGTCCCCGATTGGTTGACATCTGACACGAGAATTTCAACATTTTCAACTTCTTGACGCTGACTCTCTGGACGCACAACTAACGAACGTCGACGCCAAAACGCTCAGACGCGCAGCAAAAACACAGGACGTCTAGAAACCGGATGCTTTGACGCGCTGCTGTGAACCCCCCTTGACTTGAGTAACGCACCTTCTGACAGAGCAGTGCGTTCAGTTAGCGTCACAACCGCAGGGAACGTCAGAAACCCGCTGCAGAACGTCAACAGGCCCCTGCCCCGAAACTGAAATTATGACATTATAAGATTCTAGACCTGGAACGAGACCTATAACTCTGTCCCCCGCAGTGTCACTATGTCTACATCCCAAACTCTCATCTCCTCTACAGTGTGTGTGTGTGTGTGTGTGTGTGTGTGTGCGTGTGTGTGTGTGTGTGTGATATCTCTTCGGCGGTGTGTGTCAGACGTTCGTGGTTGAATTTCCTTGGAGAAGAATGAGCTCCATCTTGTCACGCTCCGGCGGTCCCTCTGAATGGAACCAAATGGCGGTCGGCTTTGTCTCATGAAGCGCAGAATATAAGTGAGATTTAGAGGAAATCCTGCGACGTGAGAGCACACACACACACACACACACACACACACACACACACACACGCACACACACACACACACGCACACACACACACACACGCACACACACACACACACACACACACACACGGAGGAGGAGGGCACGCTCACTGTCACCGCGCTCACACCCCCGAAGAAGAAGAAGAAGAAGAAAAACCATCATTCACCAGAGCAAACTGCACCGAGAGCAAAGACGCCAACGCGACTGAAACGTCTGCGGAGATTCTCAGTCGTCAAGATAAAACAGGAAATGGACTGTGACACAATTAAAACACAAAACTGAGAAGATTTATGTCACACAAAACTGACTCTTGTGAACTTTAAACCAAGTTATAATGTCGTTATCTCTTCAAAAACATATCTGGAGTTGTGTTTTGTTTCATTCACACGTGTTTCAGTGACTCTTTAATACGAGTCTGTCTACATCTCCAAAGCTCAACATGCTCTGTTCCACCTTGTGATGTCATGTAGTGGTAGTTTTCAGGTGACCAGCTCCTTTTAGAAGAAGAATAAAAACACGGTTTACAAAGTGCTGCACAAGCCACAAAGAACAACACAAAACACAGAAATCATACAAAAACAGACGACGATACAAACAATTAAAGTAATTGTAATAAATAAATAAATAAAAAGAAAAGATATAAGCAATAAAACCAAAGGTAAAACCAGTCAGAGGAAGGCCAACCGATAAAAATGCGATTTAAAAGATTAAACTGATGGTGCGAGCCTTATCTTCTCAGGCAGGTCGTTCCAAAGCCGAGGCGCCCGGGCTGAAAAGGCTCCATCATCTTTGTCCAGAGCCTGGACTTTGGAACAACCACAGGGACCTGAGGATCTAAGACTGAAGAGGAACAACCACAGGGACCTGAGGATCTAAGACTGAAGAGGAACAACCACAGGGACCTGAGGATCTAAGACCGAAGAGGAACAACCACAGGGACCTGAGGATCTAAGACCGAAGAGGAACAACCACAGGGACCTGAGGATCTAAGACTGAAGAGGAACAACCACAGGGACCTGAGGATCTAAGACCGAAGAGGAACCACAGGGACCTGAGGATCTAAGACTGAAGAGGAACAACCACAGGGACCTGAGGATCTAAGACTGAAGAGGAACAGTCACAGGGACCTGAGGATCTAAGACTGAAGAGGAACAGGGACCTGAGGATCTAAGACTGAAGAGGAACAGTCACAGGGACCTGAGGATCTAAGACTGAAGAGGAACAGGGACCTGAGGATCTAAGACTGAAGAGGAACAACCACAGGGACCTGAGGATCTAAGACTGAAGAGGAACAGGGACCTGAGGATCTAAGACTGAAGAGGACCACAGGGACCTGAGGATCTAAGACTGAAGAGGAACAACCACAGGGACCTGAGGATCTAAGACTGAAGAGAACAGTCACAGGGACCTGAGGATCTAAGACCGAAGAGGAACAGCCACAGGGACCTGAGGATCTAAGACTGAAGAGGAACAACCACAGGGACCTGAGGATCTAAGACTGAAGAAGAACAGGGACCTGAGGATTGTGGGAAATTAATGTGGTGGGCCATGCTAATTCACCCAATATTATGGACTTTGGAATGACAACAGGGTGGAAAACACGTATGACTATCTATAGGTCTATATAACATGTTTTTTCTGACTGAACAGACTGATCTAAGAACATGTTTTTCTGGACTTTGAGATGCCACGAAGCAGAAAACTGACATATGTGGACCCGTGGCATGTTTCCACCCATGATAAGGTGCACTGGGTCAGCAGTATTGTTCATTTTCTTGCTGTTTATGCTAAATCAACAAGTTAATGTTTTGTCAAGATGTAGTATAAAACTACCCCTGATTTTGAGTTGGTCAGAGGGTCGTTCGGGGTGGCAGTTGTACTTGGTAATCAACTTGAATCTCTCTCAATGGAAATGCTGAAATAAAGTGGCCTGTTCTCTCGGATTCTCCATCTCCTGTGCTTCTTTTTAGGACACGCATTGAACCTTCCGAAAAAACCCACAGGATCCAAGATTGAAGAGGAACACAGGGACCTGAGGATCTAAGACTGAAGAACAGTCAGAGGGACTAGAGGATCTAAGGCTGAAGTTCTGAAATGTAACTTGGTACAAGACCTAAATAAGCTTTAAAAGTGATCAGTAAAATCTTAAAATAAAATTTAAAACACACAAGCAGCCAGTTACACAATGAGGTTCATTGGTCTTCATTAGGTTCTTTTTTCAGATCAAGAGTTTGTTTTTATCCCTGACAGTTTGTTCTGCTCCCTGTGTCTTCCTCAGAGTCTCGTGATGTTGCTGTGTCGTGTCGCTCAGCTGATTTAAACAGGTTTTGGCTCTGTCGTCCTGCCTCCAGCTGGAGAAAGACAACGCAATCTGCTTCATCAAGACGCCTAATTACTCGTAAAATAGAACTGGAGCATAAAAGCATCGTCATATACGAAATATCTCACATGTCCTGCAATAAAACACACATCGGGGAAACAGGGAGGGAGTTCAGTCCACGAAAAAATGAACATAGAACAGAACGAGAGAAGGAAACAGCGAAGGCGAAACACGAGAAACAAAACACAAAGCAGAACAGGAAAAACTCAAATCGTCCATTTGTGACGCTGTAAAAGAGAGAAGAACATTCTGGACTGGGACAGAGGAAAACAAACACCGACGCTGGATTAAAGAAGCAATCGAAATACAGAAACGTGCCCAGGGGACTGTAAACCAGGACGAGGGGCTTTTTTACTCTCACACACCTGCAATTCTGTTTAAATCATCTGAACGACACAGAAACATCACGAGACTCTGAGGAAGACGCAGGGAACAGAACAAACTGTCAGGGATGAAAACAAACTCTTGGTCTGTTTTTATCATTTATTTATTTATTGTTTTATTCATTTTTCTCAATTAGTTTTAGCTTTATGCATTGAACACTTTTTATTTATGTTTTTATTTATGATTTACTGTCTTTTATTGGATTCATTTGTCTGTGTCATGTTCATAAATGTGCTTGTGCTACAGAAATAAAGTGGACTGGACTGAAAAGAACAAACAAAAACTAACAATAGCTCCTTTTAGCTCATTTAGTTCCGGGACTGAAATGATCCAGGTGATTCTAGTGAAGGTGTGTGGAGTTTAAAAACACAGTGGAGCGCTTCCTGTACCACCACATGATGACATCACAAGGTGGAACAGAGTGTTTCCAGTTTCAACTAAACGTGCAGGTTTGTCTGTTAAACATGTGAATGAAACAAAACACAACTCCACATCTGTTTGTGACGAGAACTTGTCTAAAAGAGTCAAATTTGCGTAATATTGGAACTTTAATTCATAAATAAAAACAAAAATCGTAACTTTAAGTAGAAGTAATAATATTTCCGCGTTGTTCTCTGTGGTTTGGGTCGGTCTCGTGGTCTGGTCGAGCTCCAGCTGCAGATCCAGACGGAGGTATTATTATTATTATTTGGGTTGGGGAGGGGGCGGGTTTGATCCTCGTCACTGGCGTCGCGTTCTGCTGTTGTGTCCTAAGGCAAGACACTTCACAGCTCGTCTTTGTGTCCCGTTGTTTTTTACGGGTCTGTGTTTTAGCTCCGGTTTGAGGGACGCTCGTCTTTGTGCCACTTTGCCCCGGGGCCAGAACCGCCAAACGAGTCCCTGCGACGAGTGTGGGGAATGAAAAACACGACTTTGAACGACTCTGAAACTAACAACTATTTACACTTTTAATTACATTATAATTACATTACAATAACTCACCTTTATGTAACAGATAATACTCCCTACAACTGTACAATAACTCACCTTTATGTAATAGATAATACTCCCTACAACTGTACAATAACTCACCTTTATGTAACAGATAATACTCCCTACAACTGTACAATAACTCACCTTTATGTAACAGATAATACTCCCTACAACTGTACAACTCACCCTTATGTGACAGATAATACTCCCTACAACTGTACAAAACTCACTCTTATGTAACAGATAATACTCCCTACAACTGTACAACAACTCACCCTTATGTAACAGATAATACTCCCTACAACTGTACAACAACTCACTCTTATGTAACAGATAATACTCCCTACAACTGTACAACAACTCACCCTTATGTGACAGATAATACTCCCTACAACTGTACAACAACTCACCTTTATGTGACAGATAATACTCCCTACAACTATACAATAACTCACCTTTATGTGACAGATAATACTCCCTACAACTGTACAACTCACTCTTATGTAACAGATAATACTCCCTACAACTGTACAACAACTCACTCTTATGTAACAGATAATACTCCCTACAACTGTACTACAACTCACCCTTATGTAACAGATAATACTCCCTACAACTGTACAACAACTCATCCTTATGTGACAGATAATACTCCCTACAACTGTACAACAACTCATCCTTATGTGACAGATAATACTCCCTACAACTGTACAACTCACTCTTATGTAACAGATAATACTCCCTACAACTGTACTACAATTCACTCTTATGTAACAGATAATACTCCCTACAACTGTACTACAACTCACCCTTATGTAACAGATAATACTCCCTACAACTGTACAATTCACTCTTATGTAACAGATAATACTCCCTACAACTGTAAAACAACTCACCCTTATGTGACAGATAATACTCCCTACAACTGTACAACTCACTCTTATGTAACAGATAATACTCCCTACAACTGTACTACAACTCACCCTTATGTAACAGATAATACTCCCTACAACTGTACAACAACTCACCCTTATGTAACAGATAATACTCCCTACAACTGTACAACAACTCACCCTTATGTAACAGATAATACTCCCTACAACTGTACACAACTCACCCTTATGTAACAGATAATACTCCCTACAACTGTACTACAATTCACTCTTATGTAACAGATAATACTCCCTACAACTGTACTACAACTCACCCTTATGTAACAGATAATACTCCCTACAACTGTACAATTCACTCTTATGTAACAGATAATACTCCCTACAACTGTACAACAACTCACCCTTATGTGACAGATAATACTCCCTACAACTGTACAACAACTCACTCTTATGTAACAGATAATACTCCCTACAACTGTACTACAACTCACCCTTATGTAACAGATAATACTCCCTACAACTGTACAACAACTCATCCTTATGTGACAGATAATACTCCCTACAACTGTACAACTCACTCTTATGTAACAGATAATACTCCCTACAACTGTACAACAACTCACCCTTATGTGACAGATAATACTCCCTACAACTGTACAACAACTCATCCTTATGTAATGGATAATACTCCCTACAACTGTCCCCTTAACACAAATTCTGAATTTTTAGGCTGACTTCTTCTCTCAGACTCAGAAGGAAGTGCTCCAGTGTGTTTTTAAACTCCTCACACCTTGATTAGAATCATCTGGATCATTTCAGTTCTGGGAATTTCAAATCTCTACTAAATAAAAAGTAAAAGTTGTGCATGAGCCGTGTCGTCGTTTGTGTTTTTCATTTATTTAAAAGTTTGTTTGTTTTTTCACCTTTTTATTATTTATTAAAAAACTGAGGCATTTCCCTTCGTTTGTTCCCGTCTTTTACACGCAAACGAATCTTTCTAAAAACTTGAGTGGAGATTCTGGAAAACTCCGGTTTGACGTTTGCCTGTAAAATGAGATAAATGGAGATTTAGGAGCTGATGCCAAAAGTGCGACTGGTGTTTCATTTTTGCTCTGATGATGATGATGACGATGATGTGTTTCTTCTGGTGAAACACTTTTCATGTGTTTCATTTGCACACAGCTGATGTTTCATATCCACGACCAGACACCAGTGAGGCTTTATCAGATCTGTGGAGAGGCGAGCCGCTCACTAATGCATGATTTTCAGTGTATTTGTGAGTAAAACTTAGAACGGTAATGAAACAAACGCTACAGGTTTGAATCTAATCCAGGCGCCGTCCAGAGTCTCGGTGTAGTTATGACGTCGCCCGATGGAGGATTTATGCAGGTCGATGTAAACGAAAACTTTTTTTGGAAAACGATGCTGTGTGCACGATGTTATTTTGGAAAACGGAGGGAGGGAAATATTCGTTTCTCAACACACCCGACTATGTTTAAACGAAGCCTAAATTGGATATGTTTTATCTGTTTGTGCAGTGATTTGGAAACTGTTTTATTTATGAAATGTTATGTAGAAATAAATTCGATTGGACTGGATAAAAGGAGCTGTGCACTTGAAAACTACTGCTTCATGACATCACAAAGTGGAACAGAGCGTTTTGAGTTTTGGAGATGTAGATAGACTCATAAAAAAGAGTTACTCAAACGTAAATCGAACCGCAGCTCTGTTTTTGAAGAGGAAACAACATTAGAACACGACTTAAAGCTCACAAGAGTCAGTTTTGCGTAATGTCGGACCTTTAAGACTCACACATTTTTATTTCTACTCCAAAACGTTAAAAATAACATTGACATTCTGCAGATGGAGTGTACGTGGTGTTACTACGCTGCGGGTTAACAGGGTTCGAGAGGAGGTTCAGGCGTCGCTTTGACCAGCAGATGGAGTCGGCTCTTCTCCACTCCAGCTCCTCCAAACAAACGCTCCCGGCGCCGCGGCCGCACCAGGCACTATTTTAAGAGGAGTAAATCGGCTTTGGGCGGCGGGATCTGTCGCGTGTGCGGGGCCGCGCTCTGGCCACGGGGATAAGGAAGTTTAGAAGTGTAAATCATCAGCAGTTATTCCAGAGTAAAGCCCCGAGCCGACACGAGGAAGGGCATCAGGCGCAGAGAGAGAGAGGCCGAACACTCTGCTAATTACACTGAGGGGGGGGGTTCTTCTTAAAGGGACAGTGCGCCTTTTTTTGACATGATGTACACAGATAATCCATGTGTCGTTCGTTCATTCGTTTTTCAATATAAAACCAAAAATAAGAAAGTGAAAAAACAACAATTTTCTTCATTATTTGTCTCCAAAACCAGAATGAAAAAAACAGATAACGACCGTTTCCCGTTTACGTGACTTCTGTGACTGAAATACTGGACTTTTGCACTTTTAACTTTTTCCAGTCCTGGTTTAGTCCTGGTTTAGTCTTGGTTTAGTCCTGGTTTAGTTCTGCTTTAGACCTGGTTTAGTCCTGGTTTAGACCTGGTTTAGACCTGGTTTAGACCTGGTTTAGTCCTAGTTTAGTCATAGTTTAGTCCAGGTTTAGACCTGGTTTAGTCCTGGTTTCATCCTGGTTTATTCCTGGTTTAGTTCTGGTTTAGTCCTGGTTTAGTTCTGGTTTAGACCTGGTTTAGTCCTGGTTTAGTTCTAGTTTAGTCCTGGTTTAGAACCGGTTTAGACCTGGTTTAGTTCTAGTTTAGTCCTGGTTTAGAACCGGTTTAGACCTGGTTTAGTCCTGGTTTAGACCTGGTTTAGTTCTGGATTTGCCCTGGTTTAGTCCTGGTTTGGTCCTGGTTTGGTCCTGGTTTGGTCCTGGTTTGGTCCTGGTTTAGTCTTAGTTTAGTCCTGGTTTAGAACTGGTTTAGACCTGGTTTAGTCCTGGTTTAGTCCTAGTTTAGTCTTAGTTTAGTCCTGGTTTAGACCTGGTTTAGACCTGGTTTAGACCTGGTTTAGTCCTGGTTTAGTCCTGGCTCAGTTCTTTTGTTGAGAGTTAAAGTTCTGTAATATCAGCGGACCAGGACCTGCAGCTCTGGGGCGGTTTGACCCGAGTGTGAAGCAACTGGGATGAAGATCGGCTCCTACAAGTCCAAGGTCGTGGTTCTCGACCGGAAAAAGGCGTCTTGTCGTCTCCGGGCGGGTGGAGAGTCTCTGCCTCAAGTGGAAGAGATCAAGTATGTCAGGGTCTTGTTCACGAGTGAGGGGAGGACGGAGCGTGAGATTGACAGGTGGACAGGTGCAGCGTGGGCAGATTGACAGGTGGACAGGTGCAGCGTGGGCAGATTGACAGGTGGACAGGTGCAGCGTGGGCAGATTGACAGGTGGACTGGTGCAGCGTGGGCAGTGATGCGGTCGCTGTATCGGACCATTGTGGTGAAGAGGAGCTGAGTCTGGATTTAGCGTCAGTCTCCGTTCCTCCCCTCACCTCTGGTCATGACCCGAAGGACCAGATCAAGATACATGCGACACAAATGAGTTTCCTCCGCAGGGCGTCTGGGCGTGAGTGAGGAGCTCAGTCACACAAGAGGAGCTCGGAGTAGAGCCGCTGCTCCTCCACGTGCAGAGGAGTTGAGGCTCGGGCGTCTGTTGTCACCTGATGTCTCCTGGGCGTCTCCCTCAGGAGGTGTTCATGTCCCACCGGGAGGAGGCTCCGGGGAAGACCCAGGACACACTGGAGGGACTATGTCTCTGGACTGACCTGGGAACAACTTGGGTCCCCCTGGAGGAGCTGGAGGACGTGTCTGGGGTGAAGGAAGTCTGGGAGTCCCTGCTTAGACTGATGCCCCCGCGACCCGACCCCGGATAAGTGAAAGAAAATGGAAGGATGGATGAACTATCATTTACAGTTTTTATGGCTCACCAAAGTCCTGCACGGGTCCATTTTTGGAGACTTGCACCGGTGCAGTACAGCCCCGCACCCGCCCAGTGTCTTGCCCAAGGACGCAACGATAGCTTTCATTTGTGGGAGCTGGAATCGCACTGCCAACTTGTGTGTCCGTGGATCTGAAGCTGCAGAGTGTGTGTGTTTGTGTGTGTGTGTGTGTGTGTGTGTGTGGCTCAGGAAACATTCCTCACTGTTTCGGTGGTTGGACATTTCCGTTGATGTTGCATAATTTGCATAAAAGTAAAATGCAACATCAATTAGACGTCTTTAATTGAACGTCACGCTGGACAAATGAGAACAGAAGTACACAAAGATTCCATTAAAAAGTCCTGTTTTACTCCAACACTCACACAAATCCAATAAACGGACTAAGAGGAAGGAAGAGGCAGCTCATCTCCGTGTTTCAAGAGGAACTATTCTGGTTTTGGAGCTTTTTACCGCGTTATGACTTTGTTCCCTCGTCGAAAACATGCCTGAATAGATTTTAAGAAGCTTTCACACCTCTAGGTCGATTATTTGGTCCGCACCATTATTAGTTCTTCTGCAGCATCTAGACTCCAGTTTGGTCCTTTCAACACAGTCTGATTCATGAGCCGGATTCACTTCGTAGAAACCGTGTGACCTCACAGCGTTGGAATTCCTTCGCTGGACGGAAGGCGGGTATTTTTTATCATTTAACCAGTCGCTGATATTTGGTCGTGACGTATGTAATGCTCTGCTAATGGTGCTAACTTGTATTAAACTTTTCCCAAATCCCGTAGGAAGAAGAACAATAACGTCTTTCCTCTTGATAAAATTCACCAAACATTCTCTTTGTTCCGGCTTTAAATCCTCGATCTGGGGAATCGTTGACAACACAGAATGTCTGAAGAATCCCTCCGTCGTCCAGGTAGAATCCACGGTGAGGAGAAAATTCAGTTTGTCGACTGGACAAAAGTTAGTTTGGTTGAAGACGTTACTCAGCTCATCCAAGTTGCTTCTTCAGTTCTGGTCAGACGCTGGTGACACTTCCTTATATCTGTCTGCAGGGAGGAGCTAACTACACTGAAACTACTCTGAAACTAACACACACTTGTTTACAGTTTGTGTTTGTTAGTTCAGTCTATTGACCTGTACAGGGTGTGGGTCTAATTAACAGAACAATTCATGGTCATATTGGAGCTTCCACACATCTGGACCTGACTCCACCTGTTGTTCTCGTTTGTTTTGATTCAGGTTTGAGGATGGACGTGTAAATAGATTTAAGGAAGTGTCCACCAGCGTCTGACCAGAACTAACGAAGCAGCTTGGATGAGCTGAGAAACGTCTTCAACCAAACTAACTTTTGTCCAGTCGACAAACTGAATTTTCTCCTCAACACAGAATGTTTGACTCTTCGCTGATTGGCTGGTGCCCAAACTTGCACTTTCGGGTTTTTTGCGAATCATCTAGTGTTTCTGATTCCTGACCTAGTCGCTGCAGGGAAATGAAATTGAGCGAAGGCACTAGGTGGCACCAGCCTGACTATCTTATTCATGCAAACCAACTAAAACTGGTCAGACTGACGTTTTTCCAAGGCTCTTGTGCACAGCGGATTCGACTGCACGTGGCTCGGAGACGCTGAGGCTCTCCTGCGTACCAGACTCTCGGGAGCGAGGCCGAGATGCACCGTCTCACCCGGTGCCTTTCCATGGAGCCGATTGGCGGTGTACGGACGCCGCGGGCCGGTTCCTATCTCCCTGAGCCCCCCTGAAGAAGCCGGACTCCAGCAGGTCCGTAGATTTGGGAGTCTGAGCTTCCCGGGGTCTCAAACCTACGGACGGCCAGACATGGGGTAGACATCCGAACCCAACCCCAGCCCCCTCCCATGACACACTTGGAATAGCTGGTTTGGATTTACTGTCTATGGTTTGGACCCGAGTTGGCGTCTCATGAGAAGGGACGAGAGTTTGGCATTTAGTGCAAAATCAAGCGGACCGAGACTTTTTTTTTTTTTTTTTTGAGGTCTCAGTCAAGATTTAGCGCAGATCCGAGTCCGACTGAAGCTTTCACACCAACGAAAACAAACTGAAGTAAGCGCTTTTGGTTCGAATGGAACGTTTGCTGCACCTACTACTGTCGCCGTGAAAGAACCTTTAGAGTCATCCATGCATGTTTGAGTAATTTAGTGATCTTTCATGAGCACTATTCAGACCTTCCTTACGGTTTGACTTCGCCCACAAATCTACGCCACCCATGCTCCCACACGACAGTCTTCCATAAACGTACAAAAGCAACACACCAAACAACTTACACAAAACACTACAACTTCACAAACCTGTAAAGTTTCAATCTCTATTTTCAAAACAATAAAAACTAAAATGGTGATCTAAATATGTTATGTTTAAACAGTTAATACCCCATAGAAGTAAAATAACTCTTTAAACACTACAACTTCTCACCCGTTTTTTACAATTTTCTGTTAGAATTTTGCAGTGTCCATGTTTTCCTGGAGCTTTATTTACACCTCAGTGGTCAGAAGGATTTTTTACTGAGCGTCTAGAGCCTGAGGGGCAGAGGAGTAAAGGGTCAGAGGGGCAGAGGGGCAGAAGGGGCAGAGGTGTAGAGGAGCAGAACACTTCGGGGGAGGTCGGTCTTTTCTCCCAGACTATAGCGTTAAGTGATCTCCTCATCAGGATGCAGCGCGGCTAAACTAACAGCGTGTTTAAAGTCTAATCAGCGCCGCTCAGGACATGATGATGTTTTATGTTTTCCTCTAATGAAGTGGCCCAGGTGAGCAGCACACCCCGGAATAAAAAACACTTCATTTGGGCCGGAGCCGGAGCTGGAGACGTCTGCATCAAAACAAACAGGGACCGAGGCGAGCGCTCTCACTTTACAACCACAGGGTCCCGGGTTCAATTCCCCAGGCCGAGTGCGGAAGCTCGAGGGACGTTAAAGCGGCGGCGCAATGAGGTAAAAACACACACCCGAAGGCCCCGGAGGACAGGACAGGGAAAGAAACAGATATGAAAAGCAGAGTTTCTCCTCTAGTGGGGAACAAAAAAAGTATTTTCTTCAACAGTCGACAACAGTCCCCAGGAAACATAATGTCTAGACTGTAAAAAAACTTGGACGAAATGTAAGATATAAACACTTAAATCTATCAAAAAATGAGTTAAAAGTAGTGAAATTATCTGTCCACGCAGACAGATTATTTTACTTGACAAGTTCTCTTAAAACAAATTACCTCTAGACTAGAATGAAGCAGCCTCAGACTCTGAAGCCAAGAGTCTGAAACTGTGAATCTGGAGCTGTGAGTTTGAAGCTGTGAATCTGAAACGTCGAGTCTGAAACCGTGAGTCTAAATCCACAAGTTTGGAGCCGTGAGTCTTCAGCCGTGAATCTCGAGCTGTGAGTCTGAAAAGGAGAAACTGAAGCTCTGAGTCTGGAGCCGTAAATCTGGAGTTGTGAGTCTGAAACTGAGATTGTGGAGCTCTGAGTTTGAAGCTGAGAGTCTGGAGCCATGAATCTGGAGTCATGAGTCTGAAACTTAGAGTCTAGAGCTCTAAGTCTGAAGCCGAGACTCTGGAGCTCTCAGTCTGAAGCTCTGAGTCTGGAGCCATGAATCTGAAGCTGTGAGTCTGAAACTGTGAATCTAAATCCACAAGTTTGGAGCCGTGAGTCTGAAACTGTGAATCTCGAGCTGTGAGTCTGAAACTGAGATTGTGGAGCTCTGAGTTTGAAGCTGAGAGTCTGAAACTGAGAGTCTGGAGCTCTGAATCTGGAGCCATGAATCTGAAACATTGAGTCTGAAACCATGAGTCTAAATCCACAAGTTTCGAGCTGTCAGTCTGAAACTGAGAGTGTGGAGCTCTGAGTATGAAGCTGAGAATCTAAAACCGAGAATCTGAAACCGAGTCTGAAAACATGAGTCTAAAACTGAGTCTGAAACCGTGAACATGAAACCAAGATCTGAAGCTCTGAGTCTGAATCCTCGAGTCTCGAGCTGTGAGCCTGAAGCCGTGAGTCTGGAGCCGTGAATTTGAAGCCGTGAGTCTGAAACTGAGAGTCTGGAGCTCTGAGTCTGAAGTTGAGAGTCTGAAGCTCTGAGTCTGGAGCCGTGAATCTAAAGCTGTGAGTCTGAAATCGTGAGTCTAAATCCACAAGTTTGTAGCCGTGAGTCTGAATCTGTGAATCTCGAGCCGTGAGTCTGAAATCAAGAGTCTGAAGCTCTGAGTCTGGAGCCGTGAATCTAGAGTTGTGAGTTTGAAGCTGAGAGTCTGAAACTGAGAGTCTGGAGCTCTGAGTCTGGAGCATGAATCTGAAGCTGTGAGTCTGAAACCGTGAATCTAAATCCACGAGTTTGGTGCCGAGAGTCTGAATCCTTGAGTCTCGAGCTGTAAGCCTGAAGCCAATAGTCTGGAGCCGTGAGTTTGAAGCTGTGAGTCTGAAACTGTGAGTCTAAATCCACAAGTTTGGATCCGTGAGTCTGAAGCCGTGAATCTCGAGCCGTGAGTCTGAAACTGAGATTGTGGAGCTCTGAGTCTGGAGCCGAGAATCTGGAACCGTGAATCTGGAGTCATGAGTCTGAAACCGAGAGTCTGAAACCGTGAATCTGAAACCGAGATCTGAAGCTCTGAGCCTGAATCCGTGAGTTTGAAGCTGAGTCTGAAGCCGTGAGTCTCAGCTGAGAGTCTGAAACCGATCCTCGAGCTGTAAGACTGAAGCCAGGAGTCTGAAGCCGAGAGTCTGAAGCTGTGACTCTGAAGCCATGAGTTTGAAGTTGAAGCCAAAAATCTGAAGCTGCGAGTCTGAAGCTGTAAGTCCCTGCTGTGAGTGAACCCTAACCCTAACTCAAGAGTCTGAAGCAGAGAGTCTGAACCTAAGAGTCCTGAAGCCGAGAGTTTGAAGCTGAAAGTCTGAAACTGTGAGTCTGACTGAGAGTCTGAAACTGAAGTCCTGAGAGTCTGGAGCTGAAGCCAAGAGTCTAAGACTGAGAAGTCTGAAATTCGTGAGCTGAAGCTGAGAGTCTGAACCTAAGAGTCCTGAAGCCGAGAGTTTGAAGCTGAAGTCTGAAACTGTGAGTCTGAAACTGAGAGTCTGAAACTGAGAGTCTGAAGCCAAGAGTGGAGCTGAAGCCAAGAGTCTAAAGACGTGAGTCTAAAGTCTGAAGTCTGAGCTGAGAGTCTGAACCTAAGAGTCCTGAAGCCGAGAGTTTGAAGCTGAAAGTCTGAAACTGTGAGTCTGAAACTGAGAGTCTGAAACTGAGAGTCCTGAAGCCAAGAGTCTGGAGCTGAAGCCAAGAGTCTAAAGACGTGAGTCTAAATCTCTGACTCTGAATCATTCGTGAGTCTGAAGCTGAGAGTCTGACAGCTCCAGTCAATGACTCGACTTAATGAGCGGTTTTACACGGAGACTAAACATTTACCTCGTGTCAGGAGACGATTATCAGAGAAGAAGACGACGAGGCTCTAACGAAACTGAACCTGATCCACAGAGAACAAAGACGTGATGATCTTTCACTGATCCTGAAGCTTCATCTTCTGCTCTCCTTTTCCTCCTCCTCCTCTCCTCTTTCTGTTCTCCTCTTCCTCTCGTCTCTGCCTCCTCACTTCTTCCTCCTCTCCTCTAACTTTCATACTCCTGTTTTTTCTCTCCTCCTTTTCCACTTTCCCTTCCACTCTTCTTCCTTTCATCTTCCTCTCTTCTTCCTCCTTTTCGCTCTTCCTCTCCTCTTCCTTTCCTCTGTTCTTCCTCTTTTCCTCCTCCTCTTCCGCTCCCCCTCTCCTCTTTCTCTTCCTCCATTCTTTTCTCCTCCTCCTCCTCTTCCTCTCCTCTTCCTCCCTTCCCCCTCTCTCCTCCTCTTCTTCCTTGTCCTCCTTTTCCTCTCCTCTTTCTCTTCCTCCTCCTCTTCATCCTCTTCCTCCTCTTCTTCTGCTCCCTCTCTCTTCCTCCTCTCATCTTCCTCTCTTCCTCCTCTTCTCTCCCTTCTCTTCCGCTCCTCCTCTCCTCTTTCCCTTCCTCCCTTCCTCTTCCTCTGCTCCTTCTCTCCTCCTCTGGTCTTCCTCTCCTTCTCCTCTCCCCATCATCTTCATCCTCTCCTCTTTCTCTTCCTCCTCACACTTCACTTCCTCTTCCTCCCTTCCCCCCTCTCCTCTCCTCTTCCTCTCCGTCTTCTTCCTCTCTCACACTTTTGCACAAATTGAATCCGTTCTATTTTGGCGTCATTGTGCTCGTGTCTTCGGAGCTCGGTACAGTGAGCTCCGTCCACACGTCCGGGATTAGATGATTCACGGCTTAAGCCACGTGGATGTGGAGCGTGAAATGTGGACGGGCGAGAATGAGGCGGGCGAGGATGGCGAGGGCGAGGGGGTGAGGGGGGCGAGGACGGCGAGGCTTCGAAGGCACTTTAGTCTCCACGTGGTCACAACGACTCTCCAAATACGACAAAAACATGGACACAAACTGGGTCCTTCAAAATCTGGTTCCACAACGACCAAAGTGTCCCAGTGTTTATGGAACTTCAGGTTAATGGTTTTGTGTGTAAATGTGTGTAAATGTGTGTGTGTAAATGTGTAAGTGTGTGTGTAAGTGTGTGTGTAAGTGTGTGTATAAATGTGTGTATAAATGTGTGTGTAAATGTGTGTGTAAACGTGTGTGTAAATGTGTAAATGTGTGTGTAAATGTGTGTGTAAATGCTTGTGTGTAAATGTGTGTGTGTAAATGTGTGTGTGAGTGTGTGTGTAAATGTGTGTGTGTAAATGCGTGTATAAATGTGTGTGTGTAAGTGTGTGTGTAAATGTGTGTGTAAATATAAATGTGTGTGTAAATGTGTGTGTGTAAATGTGTGTGTAAATGTGTGTGTAAATGTGTGTGTGTAAGTGTGTGTGTAAATGTGTGTGTGTGTGTGTGTAAATGTGTGTGTAAATGTGTGTGTATAAATGTGTGTGTAAATGTGTGTGTAAATGTGTGTGTGTGTAAATGTGTGTGTGTAAGTGTGTGTGTGTAAATGTGTGTGTGTGTGTAAATGTGTGTGTAAATGTGTGGGTGTGTGTGTAAATGTGTGTATAAATGTGTGTATAAATGTGTGTGTAAATGTGTGTGTAAATGTGTGTAAATGTGTGTGTGTAAATGTGTGTGTAAATGTGTGTGTGTGTGTGTAATGTGTAAATGTGTGTGTAAATGTGTAAATGTGTGTGTGTAAGTGTGTGTGTAAATGTGTGTAAATGTGTGTGTGTAAATGTGTGTGTAAGTGTGTGTGTGTGTGTGTAATTGTGTGTATAAATGTGTGTGTAAATGTGTGTGTAAATGTGTGTGTGTGTAAAGTGTGTGTGTAAATGTGTGTGTGTGTGTGTGTGTGTAAATGTGTGTGTGTAAATGTGTGTGTGTGTAAATGTGTGTGTAAATGTGTGTGTGTGTAAATGTGTGTGTAAATGTGTGTGTGTGTGTGTGTAAATGTGTGTGTAAATGTGTGTGTGTGTGTAAATGTGTGTGTAAATGTGTGTGTAAATGTGTGTGTAAAGTGTGTGTGTAAATGTGTGTGTAAATGTGTGTGTAAATGTGTGTGTAAATGTGTGTGTGTGTGTGTAAATGTGTGTAAATGTGTGTGTAAATGTGTGTGTAAATGTGTGTGTGTGTGTGTAAATGTGTGTGTAAATGTGTGTGTAAATGTGTGTGTAAATGTGTGTGTAAAGGTGTGTGTAAATGTGTGTGTAAATGTGTGTAAATGTGTGTGTAAATGTGTGTGTGTGTGTAAATGTGTGTGTGTAAATGTGTGTGTAAATGTAAATGTGTGTGTAAATGTGTGTGTGTAAATGTGTGTGTGTAAATGTGTGTGTAAATGTGTGTGTAAGTGTGTAAGTGTGTGTGTAAATGTGTGTGTAAATGTAAATGTCTGTGTAAATGTGTGTGTAAATGTGTGTGTGTGTAAATGTGTGTGTAAATGTAAATGTGTGTGTAAATGTGTGTGTAAATGTGTGTGTGTAAATGTGTGTGTGTGTGTGTGTGTAAATGTGAAATGTGTGTGTGTAAATGTGTGTGTAAATGTGTGTGTGTAAATGTGTGTGAAATGTGTGTGTAAATGTGTGTGTAAATGTGTGTGTGTAAGTGTGTGTGTAAATGTGTGTGTGTGTAAATGTGTGTGTGTGTGTGTGTAAAGTGTGTGTGTGTGTGTGTAAATGTGTGTGTGTAAATGTGTGTGTAAGTGTGTGTGTGTGTGTGTGTGTAAATGTGTGTGTAAATGTGTGTGTAAATGTGTGTGTAAGTGTGTAAGTGTGTGTGTAAATGTGTGTGTAAATGTAAATGTGTGTGTAAATGTGTGTGTGTGTAAATGTGTGTGTAAGTGTGTAAATGTGTGTGTAAATGTGTGTTGTTTCAGTATTTTAGGCCTGGAATAATAATGTTTAAAATCATTTGATAAGTTCTGAGGACCGTCTCCAGAGGAAGTCCTGATCCGCTCCGAGCTCTTGAGAATCGCTGCGGTGTCGTTTTCCCCGATATTTTACGCCGAGAAACACGAGAGCTCCACTCCGACGAGGAAACCGGAGACGCTCATCACTTTAGCGCCGCTTTAGATTTGAAAACAACGTTTAACGAGCCCCGGAGCCGAGCGAGATCTGCCAAAAGCCCATTACACCGAACGAGGCTGGGATTCCACTGGCCCCGAGTCAAAGAGACGACGTCCGCACTTCACAGGCCCGTCGAGCTCCGCAGCAACTTTAAATCATTCTTCATGCGTCTTAGACTTTTTATAAAACGTAAACAATGTAAAAAAGGTCAAAGTAACCCAGAAAATGTGTACAAAACGCCGCTGTTGGCATCATAACCCTGCAGAGTAGTTTAAATAATCCATAAAACATTAGCTGACAGTCAAAGAGAACTTGCTTTGGAGCCGAGCGAAGAGAAACACAATAATAAAACTGGAGATAAATCTTTAACTTTTATGAGGTGAAGGTGAATTTCAGGTTTGGCTTTAGTGTCCACAAAAAACAGAAATGTGTCCTCAGCGTTTGACCCATCGTCCAACGCCGCAACCAAAAACAGAGGACCCGTGTTGTGCATGAATGAAAAGAACACGTTCATTTTTCAGTGAAATTTGAACTGAACGCAACACATTTGTAAATCAAGAACTTGAACGTGAATTTGTTCAAATTATGTGAGATGAACAATGTATGTCACTGTTTGGGGTTCAATTAAATTTCGGAATTAGTTTTCACCTGAGAGTGACGGTCTGCTCGCACTTCACCTCACAATTTGAAATCACAGCACGACACGCGTCAACGCGAAGGCGACTCCACCGGCAGCTCGAGAGGAACGTACTGACTCTTGTGTTTCTCAATGGGAAAGTCGGTCAAACTTGACTGGGCGCGTTTAGCCGCTTGTATTTACCTTCTGTACAGACTCACCACAGCAAACGCAAGGATTTCAAAAGAAAATTTCAAAGACTAATAAACAGTTTTTGTGGAGCTGGGCTTTTTCACACGATACAGATCTGCCCAGGAGCACGATGTACTGATGGTAAACACACAAATACAGCAATAGATCCATGCTGTCTGTGTATTTTGACGGGGATACGCGCCTGTGTTCACGTAGAGCGTCAAAAAAAAAATAGGATGGATCCTGTTTTGCTGAAATCTACGCGCACAGGACTCGTTGCTCCAAGAGCATCTTGCACGTGCAGAGGAGCCGCTCTCATTCAATTTCCATGTATTCTTCAAATTACGTGTCCAAAAGTTGCAGTGACGTCCCTCGGTCACAGAAAGAACACATATAGTCGTGTCCTTTAGTCCGACAGAAGCTGATGCATCAGCGCACAAGGAAAAAGCTGTTTACAATTTATGCAAATTAGCCATGTGGTTTTAAGTTTTGTTTCTGTAAAACATAAACAAATGTGTCAAAGCTGAATTAAAAACATTATAATGTCAAACGGGCTGATGTGGCTCTAGAGTCGTTATAGTTTCTATCTTACAAAGTTGTTGTAAACTGGAAGTCAGTTTGAAAAATAAGTTCAGTCTTTCATTTACAGATCTCACCTAAAAAGAAAATGAACTGAACTTTGAACTAAATTGTGAACTATGAACATGAACTGTTCACTTTAAACATGTGTGAACTGAACTTTGAACTAGTTCATGAAAAGTGTGAAGTTGCTCAACACTGCAGAGGACTCGTCTCCAGATCTTGAGCTGGTCTTGGTCTAGACTAGTTTATCTGGAGGTTTTTTTCTATTGTACATGTTTTGGGTTGCACAGACACAGAGAGAACATGCAAACTCCACACAGAAGCTCCACCGAGAAGTGAACCCAGAACTTTTTTGCTTGAGAGTCGAGAGTTGAGATTGCGCAACCAAGAAAGACACAAAACACAGCTGAGTGGGATGTAGAGTTGGGCGATGTTTCCTTAATTGGCAGTTGACGATGTTTACAGTGAATCATGGTGATGGCGGATGATATCAGGAGAACACTTTTCTACTTAAAATGTATAATTTAGTTATTTTACTAAACTAATGACTCATCTGGGGCTTTGGCACGTGAGGGAAAAAAAAAGCTTCATTTAAAGGTTGTATGGAGGTTTTTTTTTTTTAGTTTCAAATTGTCAGTGAAAGTTTAAAATACCATTACAGAGATGCAGCAGCTTTCTAATTATGATGAACAAAAAAAAAAAAAAAAGAAAGAATGAAAATCTATCAACTGTGGACATGTTTAGGCCAGATAAACATCAGCCAATAGAAAACAAGGCTCCCTCGTTTTCTATTGGCTGTGAGGTTGTCAATCAAACTCCCTACGTTTCTAGTGTAACTGACTCGTCGGGATTATGTGGTTTTTGCGGTGGTTCTTAGAGGCTTTTTCTAACTGTCGCTTCCTCGCAGTTCGCACAAAGTTTGTTGCGATGGCGGACGAGAATCCACGAGCAGTTCGCCGCAAAAGAAAGTCAGTTTTTGAGGTCGCTGAAAGAAGAAGAGACGAAGGGGAAAAGGAGCGAAGACAAACTGAGGTGTTTCTTGGAGATCTCTTCCAGCGATGGCGCGACTGAAGCAGACGAAGAGTCTAAAAACTGACGTGTCGGTCGCTAA
>NW_026571515.1:2159935-2164935 GCF_026225935.1 Boleophthalmus pectinirostris | reverse complement strand
CCAGCTGAGAGAGCGAGAGCTGCGGAGAGAAGAGCGCCGTCCGTCAACAACAACACCACACACTCCGACACACACTCCAACGCCGACGCACAATCAACACACACTAACGCACAACACTCCAGGTCCACCAGGTCCACCAGGTCCACCAAGTCCACCAGGTCCCCCAAGTCCACCAGGTCCACCAGGTCCAGCAAGTCCACCAGGTCCAGCAAGTCCACCAAGTCCACCAGGTCCACCAAGTCCACCAGGTCCAGCAAGTCCACCAAGTCCACCAAGTCCACCAAGTCCACCAGGTCCAGCAAGTCCACCAGGTCCAGCAAGTCCACCAACCAGGTCCACCAAGTCCACCAGGTCCACCAGGTCCAGCAAGTCCACCAAGTCCACCAGGTCCACCAGGTCCACCAAGTTCACCATGTCCACCAGGTTCACCAAGTCCATCAGGTCCACCAAGTTCACCAAGTCCACCAGGTCCTCCAAGTCCTCCAAGTCCACCAAGTCCACCAGGTCTACCAAGTCCACCAGGTCCACCAAGTCCACCAGGTCCACCGAGTCCACCAGGTCCACCAAGTCCACCAGGTCCACCAAGTCCACCAAGTTCACCAGGTCCACCAAGTCCACCGAGTCCACCAGGTCCACCGAGTCCACCAGGTCCCCCAAGTCCACCAGGTCCACCAAGTCCACACACAATGACACACACACACACACACACAAAGAGACACTCTGTTCATTATGCTCCAAACACAATCTGCCCACACACTCTCAGTCTCTCTCTTTCTCTCTCTTTCTCTTTCTCTCTGCAGTATGATACAGAAACATGATGGAGGGATATGAACAGTGAAGGACGGAGGTGGAGACGGACGAGAGGGGGAGCGAGGGAGAAGAGGAAGAGTGAGAGAAAGACGAGAGAGAGAGACTTATTAAAAGAGAAGGAAGAAGGATGGAAAGGGGGAGCAAGGGAGAAAAGGAAGAGTGAGAGAAAGATAAGAGAGAGAGACTTATAGAAGGAGGAAAGATGGAGAGAGGGAGAGGAGGAAGAGTGAGATAAATGGAGGAGGAAGAGTGAGAGAAAGCTGAGAGAGAGAGATAATGAGAGAAGGAAGAAGGATGGAGAGAGGGAGCGGGGAAGAGGAGGAAGAATGAGAGAAATAGAGGCGGAAGAGTGAGAGAAAGACGAGAGAGAGACTTATTAAGAGAGAAGGAAGAAAGAAAGAAAGAGAGGGAGTGAGACGGTGAGACAGAGAGAGAGAAAGAAAGAAGAACGAGAGAGCGAGATGGGGCAGACAGAAAGAGAAACAGACAAGACAGGGGCAGAGAGAGAGAAAGAGAAAGAACAGAAAGAGAAGAAAAAAGCAGAAAGAAAGTAAAACAGGAGAGGGGGGCACAGAGAGAGAGAAACAGAAGAGACAGGGGGCAAAAAAAGAGAGAAATAAAGAGAGAGAATGGAGGACAAAAGGAGAGAGAAACAGGGACAGAGAGAAACGTGCAAGAAAGAAAGAGGGAGAATAAGAGAGAATGAAGAACAAGAGAGAAAGAGAGGGGGAGGGAGGGAGAGAGACAGAGAGAGGAACGATAAAGAGGGAGAACGGAAGAAAGAGACAGAGAGAGGGAGAAAGAGAGAGAGATGGAAAGAGACAAAGAGGGAGAGAGTGGAGGAGGAAGAACGAACGAGAGAGAAGAGAGAGAAAGGAGAATGACAACGATAGAAGACGAAGAAGAGAGAGAGAAATAAAAAGAGAGAGGGAAAGAGTGTTGGATCATTGTGGCTGTCGGTCAGCTGTCAATCATCGCTCCAGAGCCCGCCCCACACCCGCTGGCTCCGCCCACTCTGGAGTAAAGCCTCGGGACGGGGTTTAACGTCTCTTTAAGTCAAATTTAAATGGAAATAAACACTAATTTCTTGTTCTAACTGTGCACATGTTGTTTTAAAATCTTTATCTACTCTTCCAAGTTTTTATTTCGCTTAGATTTTAGCGCAAACTTGGTAAATTTGCAGGTTTCTCATCAAAAGACGTGAAAATCTCTGCAATTTCAAGTACTACGTGACATCACACAGCACCGCACTGACACATCCAGGTGTTTCTGATTCAAAAACTTTATCGATCTTGAGGGAAATTCAAGTTTGGCTGCGTCAACATTTACACAACACTGCGCTTCTCGGTCTGCGGTGGGTCGAGCAGCCACAAGAGCAGCCCGGACTGTGTTGCCGTGGTTACAGTTTGACCCCCCTCCTCCTCAGGTCGGGTTTTCCTCGGCGTCTGTTTTCTCGCGCCGACCGGGACGAGCTCATCTTCTCCGCGCTCCCGTCGTTTCAGCGAGTGAAACGGAACAAATGTCGGATAAACGCACGACAAATCTCAATGATCTGGACGAGATTTAAAAACTTAGATCAGGTTAATCATTTTGTTTTCAGATTTATTACTATTTACTACAGATAATACTCCCTACAACTGTACAACTCAGCTTTATGTAACAGATAATACTCCCTACGATTATACATTTATGTAATTTATAATACTCCCTACAACTGTACAACAACTCAGCCTCATGTAACAGATAATACTCCCTACAACTGTACAACAATTCAGATAATACTCCCTACAACTGTACAACAATTCAGATAATACTCCTTACAACTGTACAACAATTCAGATAATACTCCCTACAACTGTACAACAATTCAGATAATACTCCCTACAACTGTACAACAACTCGCACTTATGTAACAGATAATACTCCCTACAACTGTACAACAACTCACAGTTATGTAACAGATAATACTCCCTACGATTATACATTTATGTAATTTATAATACTCCCTACAACTGTACAACAACTCAGCTACATGTAACAGATAATACTCCCTACAACTGTACAACAATTCAGATAATACTCCCTACAACTGTACAACAACTCACAGTTATGTAACAGATAATACTCCCTACAACTGTACAACAACTCTTGTTTTATAGCTGAGATTTTATATTTTATTACTTTTTTAAAAGTATATATATATTTATATTGACTTGTACATTTACATTTATATAATTATGTTTTATTTGACACTTGTTTTTTGCTCTTTTTTGTGACTTATTTAGAACAGATTTGACCATTTATAACCTGATAGAACTTTTAAAATCTTGGCCAGATCTGAGAAATTTGGAGAGAGAGAGAAGAACTCAGTCTAAAATCTGCAGGGTTTGTGTGTTAAACATGTAAATTAAAATAAAAAAACACAACTTCAGGTTTTGTCTTTGAAGAGGAAACGACATTAGAGCTCATTGTAGATCAGAAAATATCGTCATATCGGCCCTTTTTTTGCAGATTTTCCGATTTTGTTGGACAGTTTAGATTCTGCGTTCCAGGACGACAGGCTCATCCGTCTGAACCTGTCCCTGCCGCCGACTGACAGGTGAGAGGAGGCAGGGAGTTTGGCAGGGCCGGTGCCGGGGCCGGTGCCAGGGCCGGTGCCAGGGCCGGTGCCAGGGCCGGTGCCAGGGCCGGTGCCCGTGTGGAGGTGGCGCAGCTTCACTCCGGGGGTTTAGCCGCTGCTCTGGACGATCCTCAAATGAACAAAATGTGTCGAAAGCGGCGGCCAAGAAACAAATGAACGAGACTGAGAGACGACAGATTCCACCACCTTCCTCTGGGGACCGATTATGAAGAGGAGGAGGAAGAGGAGGAGGAGGGAGGAGAGGAAGAGGAGGAGGAAAAAGAGAGGAGGAAAAGAAGGAGAGGAAGAAGATGAAGGAAAAGAGAGAAGGAGAGAAGGAAGAGGAGGAAGAGAGGAATGAAAAGTGGAAGAGGAGGAGAGAATGATGAGAGGAGAACAGGTAGGAGAAGAGGGAGAGAGGAGGACACACATACACATACACACACATACACACACACACACACATACACACATAAACACACACTCTAATGTTCCGCATTGGAGCTTTAACATTAAGTTCATAGAGACGAGCAGGAAGTGAATCCTTCATCATCTCCATGAACCAGTGACATGTGCTGCTGTGTGGACCTGACCTACTGTTGTTGTTGTTGTTGTGTTGTTGTTGTTGTTGTGTTGTTCTGTTGTGGTGTTGTTCTAGTGTTATTCTGGTGTTGTGTTGTTCTGTTGTAGTGTGTTTCTAGTGTTGTTCTGTTGTTGTGGTGTTGTTGTGTTGTTCTGTTGTTGTTCTAGTGTTGTTGTTGTTGTTGTTGTTTTGTTGTTCTGTTATTGTGGTGTTGTTGTTGTGTTGTTCTGGTGTTGTGTGGTTGTGATGTTATTCTGGTGTTGTTGTGTTGTTGTTCTGTTGTTGTGTTGTTCTGTTGTGTTGTTGTTCTGTTGTTCTGTTGTTGTTGTGTTGTTCTGTTGTTGTTGTTGTGTTGTTGTGTTTGTTGTTGTGTTGTTGTTGTTGTTGTGTTGTTGTGTCTGTTGTTGTTGTTGTTGTGTGTTGTTTGTTGTTTGTTGTTGTTGTGTTGTTGTTCTGTTGTTGTTGTGTTTGTTGTTGTTCTGTTGTTTGTGTTGTGTTGTTGTTGTTGTTGTGTTGTTGTGTTGTTGTTGTGTTGTTTGTGTTGTTGTGTTGTTGTTCTGTTGTTGTTTGTTGTTGTTCTGTTGTTGTTTGTTGTGTTGTTGGTGTTGTTGTTTGTTGTTCTGTTGTTGTGTTGTTGTTCTGTTGTTGTTGTTGTTGTTGTTCTGTTGTTGTTGTGTTGTTGTGTTGTTGTGTTGTTGTTCTGTTGTTGTTGTGTTTTGTTGTTGTTGTTCTGTTGTTGTGTTGTTCTGTTGTTGTTGTTGTGTGGTGTTGTTGTGTTGTTGTTCTGTTTGTTGTTGTTGTTGTGTTGTTGTTCTGTTGTTGTGTTGTTGTGTGTTGTTGTGTTGTTGTTGTGTTGTTTGTGTGTTTGTTGTTGTTGTGTTGTTGTGTTGTTGTTGTTGTTGTTGTTGTGTTTGTGTTGTTGTGTTGTTGTTCTGTTGTTGTTGTTGTGTTGTTGTTGTTGTTGTGTTGTTGTTGTTGTTGTTGTTG
>NW_026571515.1:2149935-2157435 GCF_026225935.1 Boleophthalmus pectinirostris | reverse complement strand
ACACAAACAACACACACTTCAAACAACACACAAACAACACACACACAACACACAAACAACACACACAAACAACACACAAACAACACACACACAACACACAAACAACACACAAACACAACACACAAACAACACACACAAACAACACACACACACACACACACAACACACACACAACACACAAACAACACACAAACAACACACACTGGATCAACCAAACACTGAACATTTCTCATTTCTTTGTGTTTTGGTTCATGACAATATTCAAAAGCAGAATGAGTCTGTGCTCCTCTGTGTCTTTTATTCATTTATAAACGTATTTTTTTAATTTAATTTTTAAAATTATTTTTAACTTTATGCATTTTAACATTTTTTATTTATTGTTTTTATTCATGGTTTACCGTCGTTTATTGACTTCATTTGTCTGTGCAGTCGGCTTGTGTCTTTCCTGACAGACGCTGTGGAACATTCTAGACAAAGTAATAACATTTCCACGTGTTTGAGTAACTCTAACATCTCCAAACCTCAAAATGTTCTGTTCCACCTTGTGATGTCATGAAGTGGTCGTTTTTCAAGTTAACGGGTCCTATTTACCTCGAGATTGGGCAATTCCAGAGCAGAAATTAACTAGTGAAGGTCTTTTTTTTAATTAAGTTTAATTTTTTTCAGCGCTGACTCCTTCACTTTACAACTGGAGAGACGTCGTGTTCCTCTGTGGTTCACGTTTGGTCGACTTCGATTTCAAAATGTGCTTCAGAAACAGAAAAAAAAACCAACCCTCGCCGACGTTCACATGAAAGAATGAGACGCTTGAGACGTTTCCGGTTCGAGAAACGTCAGAAGTTCTGAGATGAAAAGGCCCTGGGAGAGAGAAGAACGGACACTTCTCTTCATCTCTTCATCTCTTCATGTCTTCGGTCAGAGCAGAACACGCCATGTAAAACCGGATCAAACACGTATGACCCGCCGCTCTCCTCTGCACACGCCACAGCAGCGCACGTGACCCGAGCCGCCGCACCGGGTCACAGGTCACAGGTCTCAGGTCTCAGGTGCGTGAGGATCATCTCGGGGTCAGGAGGTCTCCACGAGCGGCGAGGACGAGGTTGACCGAGACGAAGAGCGTGACGAGGAGCTCATGACCCGTACCAGGATGGATCCCACGCTCGGTCCAACCTCACCGACCCGACAGAACCAGACAGAACCAGACAGAACCAGGTGATCTGAGAGGGCGTGATTGACAGGCAGATCCACCAATCAGAGAGAACCACGCTCTGCTCGTGTTTACATGTAAGACCAGTGTTGGGGAGTAACAGATTACATGTACCAGAGTAATCAGAGTACAAATGATGAGTAACTGTATTCAGTTACAGTTACTGTTTCAGTGAGTGGTAATTGGATTACAGTTACTTTGTTGAAATAAATGGATTACACACAGAGGGATTTTACTGTTTTCACATTTTTGCAGTTTGGGCTGCATCATTTTTGGTAATTCCACTCATTGCTGGAAACTAAAACAGGACTAAACCTGGACTAAATGAGATCTAAACCAGAACTAAAACCAGGTCTAAACTAGATCTAAACCAGGTCTAAACCAGGACTAAACCAGGACTAAACCAGGACTAAAACAGAACAAAACCAGGACTAAACTAGATCTAAACCAGGTCTAAACTAGATCTAAACCAGGTCTAAACCAGGACTAAACCAGGACTAAAACCAGGTCTAAACTAGATCTAAACCAGGTCTAAACCAGGACTAAACCAGGACTAAAACAGAACTAAACCTGGACTAAATGAGATCTAAACCAGAACTAAAACCAGGTCAAAACTAGATCTAAACCAGGTCTAAACTAGATCTAAACCAGGTCTAAACTAGATCTAAACCAGGTCTAAACCAGGTCTAAAACAGGTCTAAAACAGGTCTAAAACAGGACTAAACCAGGACTAAAACAGAACTAAACCAGGACTAAATGAGATCTAAACCAGAACTAAAACCAGGTCTAAAACAGGTCTAAACTAGATCTAAACCAGGTCTAAACCAGGTCTAAACCAGGACTAAACCAGGACTAAAACAGAACTAAACCAGGACTAAATGAGATCTAAACCAGATCTAAAACAGGACTAAAACCAGGTCTAAACCAGATCTAAAACCAGGTCTAAACTAGATCTAAACCAGGTCTAAACCAGGTCCAAAACAGGTCTAAAACAGGACTAAAACCAGGTCTAAACCAGATCTAAAACAGGTCTAAACTAGATCTAAACCAGGTCTAAAATAGGTCTAAAACAGGACTAAACCAGATCTAAAACAGGTCTAAACTAGATCTAAACCAGGTCTAAAATAGGTCTAAAACAGGACTAAACCAGGTCTAAACTAGATCTAAACCAGGACTAAACCAGGACTAAAACAGGACTAAACCAGGACTTAAACCAGGACTAAAACAGGACTAAAACAGGACTAAAACCAGGTCTTAACAGGTCTAAATCCTGTTGTGTGGACGTGTTTCTTCTTCTATCAATAATATTTTTAATTTGGTTCAGTAAAATCTGGACTTTTTATTTTCTTTTATCAGACAAAACTTCTTATGTGAAGATTTCCTCGTCTTTGTTTCTCTACAACAAATCAAATAATCCAAAGTAATCAGATTACATTACTCACTTTAAGTCATTTAATGGATTCTGTTACAAACTACATTTTGGTGTATGTAATCTGTAATCTGTAGGGGATTACATTTTAAAAGTAAACTTCCCAACACTGTCTGTAAGTGAAAGGAGAAAAAACAACACAAAGGACGGAGAAACGGTGGATTTTTTTCAGAATCAGCAATCGAACCATAAAAAAGGAGGTGTGGAACTGTGGAGAAGGTGTGGAGAAGGTGTGGAGCTGTGAAGGTGTGTTGGAGCTGTGGAGGTGTGTTGGAGCTGTGGAGGTGTGTTGGAGTTGTGTGAGGTGTGTTGGAGTGTGAAGGTGTGTTGGAGCTGTGGAGGTGTGTTGGAGCTGTGAAGGTGTGTTGGAGCTGTGGAGGTGTGTTGGAGCTGTGAAGGTGTGTTGGAGTTGTGGAGGTGTGTTGGAGTTGTGGAGGTGTGTTGGAGTTGTGGAAGGTGTGTTGGAGTTGTGGAGGTGTGTTGGAGCTGTGAAGGTGTGTTGGAGTTGTGAAGGTGTGTTGGAGTTGTGAAGGTGTGTTGGAGTTGTGAAGGTGTGTTGGAGCTGTGAAGGTGTGTTGGAGCTGTGGAGGTGTGTTGGAGTTGTGAAGGTGTGTTGGAGCTGTGAAGGTGTGTTGGAGCTGTGAAGGTGTGTTGGAGCTGTGAAGGTGTGTTGGAGTCATGGAGTTGTGTTGGAGTCATGGAGTTGTGTTGGAGTTGTGGAGGTGTGTTGGAGCTGTGGAGGTGTGTTGGAGATGTGGAGGTGTGTTGGAGCTGTGAAGGTGTGTTGGAGTCATGGAGTTGTGTTGGAGTTGTGGAGGTGTGTTGGAGTTGTGGAGGTGTGTTGGAGCTGTGGAGTTGTGTTGGAGTTGTGGAGGTGTGTTGGAGTTGTGGAGTTGTGTTGGAGTTGTGGAGGTGTGTTGGAGTTGTGGAGGTGTGTTGGAGTTGTGAAGGTGTGTGGAGCTGTGGAGGTGTGTTGGAGTCATGGAGCTGTGTTGGAGTTGTGGAGTGTGTGGAGTGTGGAGGTGTGTTGGAGCTGTGAAGGTGTGTTGGAGTCATGGAGCTGTGTTGGAGTTGTGGAGGTGTGTTGGAGTTGTGGAGGTGTGTTGGAGCTGTGGAGGTGTGTTGGAGCTGTGGAGGTGTGTTGGAGTCATGGAGTTGTGTTGGAGTTGTGGAGGTGTGTTGGAGCTGTGGAGCTGTGTGGAGGTGTGTGGAGCTGTGGAGGTGTGTTGGAGCTGTGAAGGTGTGTTGGAGTCATGGAGCTGTGTTGGAGTTGTGGAGGTGTGTTGGAGCTGTGGAGCTGTGTTGGAGTTGTGGAGGTGTGTTGGAGTGTGAAGGTGTGTTGGAGTCATGGAGCTGTGTTGGAGCTGTGGAGGTGTGTTGGAGCTGTGGAGGTGTGTTGGAGTTGTGGAGGTGTGTTGGAGCTGTGGAGGTGTGTGTTGGAGCTGTGGAGGTGTGTTGGAGCTGTGGAGGTGTGTTGGAGCTGTGAAGGTGTGTTGGAGCTGTGGAGGTGTGTTGGAGATGTGGAGGTGTGTTGGAGCTGTGGAGGTGTGTTGGAGCTGTGAAGGTGTGTTGGAGATGTGGAGGTGTGTTGGAGCTGTGGAGGTGTGTTGGAGTTGTGAAGGTGTGTTGGAGCTGTGGAGGTGTGTTGGAGATGTGGAGGTGTGTTGGAGCTGTGGAGGTGTGTTGGAGTCATGGAGCTGTGTTGGAGTTGTGGAGGTGTGTTGGAGCTGTGGAGGTGTGTTGGAGCTGTGGAGGTGTGTTGGAGCTGTGGAGGTGTGTTGGAGCTGTGGAGGTGTGTTGGAGCTGTGGAGGTGTGTTGGAGTTGTGGAGGTGTGTTGGAGCTGTGAAGGTGTGTTGGAGCTGTGGAGGTGTGTTGGAGTTGTGGAGGTTGTGTTGGAGCTGTGAAGGTGTGTTGGAGTTGTGAAGGTGTGTTGGAGTTGTGGAGGTGTGGAGGTCCATGCGTTACCCTGAGCTGGAGATGAGATCTTCCTCCTGGAGCGCGGCGTCTTCTCCTGGGCTCTCACAGACGTTCCTGAGGCCGGAGATCCTCTGTCCACCCCAGAGGAGACGTGGAAGCTCAGCGTGTCCTTCTCCTCCTGCAGAACATCACAGAACTCAGGTCCCTCAGACACCATCACGGTCGACCAGCAGTGCAGATGTTTCACTCCACGAGATCTGAGGTCTGGAGATGTTTTTGCCTTGAATGTTCCACAGTGCGACATTAAACTTCAGTCTTACATTTAAAGCAGAACTAAGTAACATTTTTACCTTAATTAATGTCTGATGGTCCCAGTGTTGCCCAGGAAACATACGACGATTAAATGTATTTTTATTTATTTCTAACGTGTATTGTGTACAGTTGTAGGGAGTATTATCTGTTACATAAATATACAATTGTAGGGAGTATTATCTGTTACATAAATATACAGTCGTAGGGAGTATTATCTGTTACATAAATATACAGTTGTAGGGAGTATTATCTGTTACATAAATATACAATTGTAGGGAGTATTATCTGTTACATAAATATACAGTCGTAGGGAGTATTATCTGTTACATAAATATACAATCGTAGGGAGTATTATCTGTTACATAAATATACAATTGTAGGGAGTATTATCTGTTACATAAGGGCGAGTTATTGCACAGTTGTAGGGGAGTATTATCTGTTACATAAATATACAATTGTAGGGAGTATTATCTGTTACATAAGGGCGAGTTGCTGTACAGTTGGACTAAACCAGGATTAAACCAGGTCTAAACCAGGACTAAACTAAGTCTAAACCAGGTCTAAACAAAGAACTGAACCAGGACTGAACCGAGGACTGAACTAGGACCAAACCAGAACTAAACTAGGTCTAAACAAGGTCTAAACCAGGTCTAAACAAAGAACTGAACCAGGACTGAACTAGGACTAAACTAGGACCAAACCAGAACTAAACTAGGTCTAAACCAGGTCTAAACCAGGTCTAAACAAAGAACTGAATCAGGACTGAACCGAGGACTGGACTAGGACTAAACCAGGTCTAAACCAGGACTAAACTAAGACTAAACCAGGACTGAACCAGGACTAGTCTTGGACTCGGACTTGGACTGTAGTTCTGCCCTGAGTTTCTTAAAGCTCGATGAGGCGTCAGTGAACAAACCCAGTGCAATTTGGAAATTTAGTCCAGTTTATTTAGTCGAGTTAATTTGGCTCCTTTAAATGATTTGAACTCAGATTCTTTTCCGCTTCTGAAAGGCTGAAAATGTTCAGTTCAGATTATTTCTTTCTCCTGATGTTCCATTTTGTGGGGCACTTTGCTTTTCTCAGTAGCACAGATATTAAAATGACTTTGGGAACCACTCCACAAGTGTTCGGTGTGGACGGCTCATTTCCTTTTACGGCGAGTCTGAGCGCGTGTGAGCGTCGGAGCGTCGGCGCGGTGACGGAGCGTTATGTCTCTGCCTTTACACGCCTCCGTTCACAAAGTGCCGCCGCGGACGCTCAAATGAGCCCAAAAACCATCTCATTTCCAGCCCCAGAATGAGGCACGGCGAGTTTGGAGTTTCTACATTAGTGTCGCCGCGATTCTAAAAAGTTCAGACTCTCATTTCAATGTTCAGAGGAAAAGCTGGAAACTCAAAACTCATTTAGGGATCTTAAACCAGGTCTAAATCAAGACTAAATCAGGACTAAACCAGGTCTAATCCAGGACTAAACCAGGACTGAACCAGAACTGAGCTTGGACTAAACCAGGGGTCGGCAACCTGCGGCTCCGGACCATGTGGCTTTAGCTCTCCCTGGCTCCTGGAGCTTTTTCAAAAATGAGTGAAAATGGAAAAGGAATGATTTTTGTTGTTGTTTTAATCTGGTTTGTTTTCGGGGTAAAACTCGTTCTCTTGAAATCTGTGTGTGAATGAAACACATGAAAAGTGTTTCAGCAGAACAAACAGATGAGCTGAAGCTGAAGTGGGGGTGGTGTCCACCTCCACCTGAGAAGAACTTTCCCTGAAAAAAAAAAAAAAAAAAAAAGAACACGTGCGCAGACGGACGCTCAGAACAACATAAAGAACCAAACAGGATTCACGCTTCTGTCCGGACGCTGCTCCACCTCAGAACCAGAGCAGAAGGACCAGAGCAGCCGGACCTGTGGTCCACAGAACATTCTCGCTTTTCCCACACGGAACCAGCGCACAGACGATGGCACTGAAGCACTTGGACCCAGTTCTTTGTGCTGGTCTTACTCGTCCTGTCTGGAACCAGGACATGGGCCCCTGGACCATCTGACCAACACTGGACCTCAGCTCCGTCTGAGGAGCTGCGCCTGTTGTTTCTGCTGTGATTCAGAGCTTCTGCTCCGGGCTGATGTTATGTACAAGTTCTCTGCTGCTGTTTCTGAGTCTCCTGCACGATCAGAAGAAATGCGACTGCTGCCTGATGCTTCCATCATCGTCGTCATAGCAACAGGTAAACGTGGCACTTTCGTGGTCGGTCCTAAAACTCTGTTTATCTCAGTTTACACAAAGTGAAACTGGGTTTTCCAGAATCTCCACCCGCCGGAGTTTTTAGAAAGATTCGTTTTCAGAGGTGAATTCTCCGTTTGTGTGTAAACAACGTGAACAAACGAAGGGAAATGTCTCCGTTTTAAAAAATCCCCGTGTCCATGTAAACGGAGCCTAAATGACAAAGGAATAAACAGGAACCACCTGATTTCAGTGTCTACAGACGGAGCAGCGAGTGTGAGAGGATCACAGACGGTTTGTGGATCATGATGATCATGTTGTATTTGTACTGAGTCATTTTAATAGTCGGTTTATAAAGTTCATGTACTGACAGTCTGTGCTGTCTTCATATTAGGTGATATAAGACTCCAGGCAGGTC
>NW_026571515.1:2141966-2146601 GCF_026225935.1 Boleophthalmus pectinirostris | reverse complement strand
AAACCAGGTCTAAACCAGGACCAAGATCTGAACAGTTTTATTTTGGTCAATGACGACATCTTAACCCTCAAAATGTGAAACAGCCTCAAAACAGCAGAAAACCAACATTTGTATTTTGTTTCTTCTGTTTTGTGCTGTGACTGTTTTCATTTGTGTGAGTTTATTTCTAACATTATTAATTATTATTTTTGTGGAGATTATATGAGGTCATTTGTGCTCATCTGACGACAGCAGATTCATATTTATATATAACACAGACTTTTCTCTTCACGAGCTTTGTGGAGTTTTGTTAAAACCGCTGTCGTTAAAGGTTGTATAGAGGATTTTCCAGCGACTGTTGTCCTTTTTCAAATGTTGCTCTGCGTGAAACACCTCCCCTCCCTACAGCTCCTACGTAGAAACACCTCCTCCCTCCTCCTCCTTACGCCACAAACAGGTTTGTTTACAGCTGCACATGACTTGTAACAACTAACTACAGTGTTGAAGTAGACAAGACGGAGAAGTGAGGAGCGGGAGAGGAGCAGGAAAGGGGTGCAGAGAAGGTTGCGCGGAGATTCAGTGCGAATGAATAACAACAACACTGCAGCAGCAAGCGGACTCTTTCTTTGCCTGAAAATGACGTTTTCAGACATAGGATATCGTTTCGTGTCCTGAACGTTTGTGTAGCTCTTTGGAAATAAAGTACGTTTTCATAATAAGCAGAAGTTTCCTGTCCAGGAGTTAATTTGTGGACCAGTGCTTCAGTCTTTTAGACTTGTCTGCTTCAGTCGCCCATCGCTGGATGAATCTCAAGAATCACCTTAGTTTGGCTTCGCTGCTTTTCCCCTTGTCTTCTTCTTTTCACCTCAAAAACGGACTTTCTTTTTGCGGCCGAACTGCTCCTGGATTCTTGTCCCCATGCAACAAACTTTGTGCGAACTGCGAGGAAGATATAGGTCAAAAAAAGCCGCTAAGAACTGTTGCGTGGTGAGTAAACAGCGTCTGTGCGTCTTGCGTCTGTGGACTGTGTGACAGTCGTACGTAAACCACGTACGGCGGCGCAGGCAAGTCAGTTACACTAGAAACGTAAGGGAGTTTGATTGACAGCCTGTCAGCTCACAGATAACGAGGCAGTGTCGTTATCTATTGGCAAATGTTTAGCCCCACCACGTCCAGAGTTGATGAACTTTTATTCTCTTTTTTTTGGTCATCATAATTACAAGGCGACTGCATATATAATCTATCACTGACAATTTGAAACAAAAAAAATCCTCCATACAACCTTTAACTGAGCAGAAATGACCTCATATAATTTCTGCAAAAATAATAATGAATAATTTTAGAAATAAACTCAAATGAAATTTTTTTGCCGACGTCATCGACCCAAAATAAAACTGCTAATATCTTTAGAACCTGAATTACACAAACCAAACTTTAATAACACTAACGAAGGTGAAACGAAGGTCAGTTTTGAAGTTTCCTGGAGGCTGCTGACCCCAGTTTCACCGATAAAAGAATCGTTAATATCCAAAAATAAAGCAACACAAACTTTTTGCAGCCCAAACATCGCCGTAGTTTTTGTGTAGTTGTGCGTTCGACGGGGCGACTTCGGGAAGCGTGTTTTTGGCGTTCGAGCTGATCGTTTTGGGGAAAATGTGGACATAAATATGAGATTTTCCTGAGCCGCGGCGTCGTCGTGATGGTGACTCGATTTGTGATTTATGCTCAGTTCATTTTTTAAACGTTTCTGGGAGAGTCGCCAAAACACTGAACTATGAACTGACAAACTAACAGAAGAATTACATTTCACAGACACAGAGCTCAGTTTTTACGAAGACGAAGAAGAAGAAGAAGAATGAAGACGACGGGAGATTTTGTCGTTCGTGAAGGAAATTCAATTATTGTATCGTACGTAAAAAGTGCAGCTTTGTGATTTTTGCTAATTGTGTTCGTTCAGACAGAAATTTTGTTTTGATGGCAGTTGAATGTGTGAGTGAGAGAGTGACGGGTGGAAGCGTGAACTCTCAGAAGAATCAGATTTTTTACTTCTTAAAGACCAAAGAAAAATACAACGTTGAAAAACTGAAGTTGTGATTCGTTTGCAAGAAAACTGAGACGTTCATTTTTGTCGCATAAAAGACTCAACTCACCAGCGCAGAATATTTATTTACACGGGAGATTTTGTTTTTTGTGAAGGAAAATAAATTATTGTACAGAAAAAGTGCGGTGTTTGTGTGTGTGTGTGGGGTCGGTTGGTGTGTGTGTGGGGTCGGTTGTGTGTGTGTGGGGGTCGGTTGTGTGTGTGGGGTCGGTTGTGTGTGTGGGGTCGGTTGTTGTGTGTGTCGGTTGTGTGTGTGTGGGGTCGTGTGTGTGTTGTGTGTGTGTGGGGTCGGTTGTGTGTGTGGGGTCGGTGTGTGTGTGTGGGGTCGGGTCGGTTGTGTGTGTGGGGTCGGTTGTTGTGTGTGTGTGGGGTCGGTTGGTGTTGTGTGTGTGTGTGTGGGGTCGGTTGTGTGTGTGTGTGGGGTCGGTTGTGTGTGTGTGTTGTGGTGTGTGTTCGGTTGTGTGTGTGTGGGTGTCGGTTGTGTGTGTGTGTGGGGTCGGTGTGTGTGTGTGTGGGGTCGGTGTGTGTGTGTGGGGTCGGTTGGTTTGTGTGTGTGGTGTGTGTGTGTGTGGGGTCGGTTGTGTGTGTGTGTGTGTGTGTGTGGGGTCGTTGTGTGTGGTGTGTGTTGTGTTGTCGGTTGTGTGTGTGTGGGGTCGGTGTGTGTGTGGGGTGTGTGTGTGGGGTCGGTGTGTGTGTGTGTGGGGTCGGTTGTGTGTGTGTGGGATGTGTCGGTTGTGTGTGTGTGGGGTCGTTGTGTGTGTGGGGTCGGTTGTGTGTGTGTGGGGTCGGTTCGGTGTGTGTGTGGGGTCGGTGTGTGTGTGTGTGTGTGTGTGTGGGGGTCGGGTGTCGTGTGGGGTGTGTGTGTGTGGGGTCGGTTGTGTGTGTGTGGGGTCGGTTGTGTGTGTGTGTGGGTCGTGGGGTCGGTTGTGTGTGTGGGGTCGGTGTGTGTGTGTGTGTGTCGGTTGTGTGTGTGTGGGGTCGGTTGTGTGTGTGGGGTCGGTGTGTGTGTGTGTGTGTGTGGTGGTTCGTGTTGTGTGTTGTGTGTGTGTGGGTGTGTGTTGTGTTGTGTGTGTGGGGTCGGTGTGTCGGTGTGTGTGTGTGTGGGGTCGTGTTGTGTGTGTGTGGGGGTCGGTTGTGTGTGTGTGTGTGGTGGGGTGTGTGTGTGTGTGTGTGTGGGGTCGGTTGTGTGTGTGTGGGGTCGGTTGTGTTGTGTGTGTGGGGGGTCGGTTGTGTGTGTGTGTGTGTGGGTGGTTGTGTGTGTGTGTGTGGGGTCGGTTGTGTGTGTGTGTGTGGGGTCGGTTGTGTGTGTGTGGGTCGGTGTGTGTGTGTGTGGGGTCGGTGTGTGTGTGTGTGTGGGGTCGGTTGTTGTGTGTGTGGGGTCGGTTGTGTGTGTGGGGGTGGGGTCGGTTGTGTGTGTGTGTGGGGTCGGTGTGTTGTGTGTGTGGGGTCGGTTGTGTGTGTGTGTGGGTCGGTTGGTGTGTGTGTGGTGTGTGTGGTTGGTTGTGTGTGTGTGTGTGGGGTCGGTTGTCTCTCTCTCTCTCTTCTTATTTCCTTCTCTCTCCTCTCTCTCTCTTTTTATTTCTTTCTTTCCTTCTCTCTTCTTCCTCCTCTCTCTCTCTCTCTCTTCTCATTTCCTTCTCTCTCTCTCTTTTTATTTCCTCCTCTCTCCCTGTTTCTTTCTTTATTTCCTTCTCTCTGTTTCTCTCTCTCTTTCTCCGCCCGTCAGTTTCTCTCTCGAGCCTCTCAGGACAAAACACTCCCCACTCGACCTCCTCTGACATCCCTCCATCCCCTCCCCTCCTCTCCTCTCTCATCCCCTCTCTCATCCCCTCATCTCTCCTCTCCTCCTTCAGTCATTCGTCCTCTCCTCTGTTCCCTCGTTATCCTCTTTTCTCTCCGACCGACAGCGGCCAATCAGAGCTCCTCCCCGGGGACTCTTCATCACTTTCATCTCTCTCCCTCCTTCTCTCTCTCTCTCCCTCCACTCTCTTTCTCTCCTCTCTCCTCTTCTCTCTCCCGTCTGCTTTTCCTCTTTTTTCATCTCTCTTTCTCTCTTCTTTCCTTCCTATCTCCATATCTTCCTCTCTATCTGTCCCTCTCTCCCTCTCTCTCTCTCCCCTCCTTTCCTCCATCTCCCCTCTTTTTTCCTTTCTCTCTTTCTCCTCTCTCTCCCTCTTCCCTCCTTTCCTCTATCTCCTCTCTTTTCCTTTCTCTCTTTCTCTCTCGCAATTGTTCTCTCTCTCTCCCACCTCTCTCTTTTCCTCATCTCTCTCTCCATCTCCTCTTCCTCTCTCTCCTCTTTCCTTTCCCTTCTTTCTCCTCTCTTTACCATTCTTCCTCCTATCTGTTTCCTCCTCCTCTCTCTTCTCTCAGCTCTCTTTCCTTTTTTCTCTCTTTTCCTCCTTTCCTCTCTCTTTCTCTTTCTTCTCTCTCTTCCCTCTTTTCCTCTCTCTCTTTCTCCTCTTTCTTCTCTCTTTTCTTCTCTCTCTTACCTCTTTTCCTCCATCTCTTTCTCCTCTCTCTCTTCCCTATTTTCCTTTCTCTCTTTCTCCTCT
>NW_026571515.1:2099466-2136966 GCF_026225935.1 Boleophthalmus pectinirostris | reverse complement strand
GCGGCGCTGTGGGACCCAAACTCTCACATTTGGTTGCTGCAAAATTTTTTATTATATATATATTTTTTTTTTGAGGCCCAAGATCTGTTTACTCCAAGCAGATATTTACAAACTAACTGTTGAACCTGAATATTTGAGAGAATGAACATTTCTGACACAAATCTCACACTTTTCTGAGTTTTCATGTGGACGGTGTAAAACACAGGTGTCAAACATACGGCCCAGGGGCCAGAACCGGCCCTCCAAGACCTTTAATCTGGCCCTTGGCTGATTTTCTACTCAAATATTGTAATGATATTTTCTATTAAAATGGTGTTAATTTTCTGTGGTGTTTATCACAGCAGCGTCTCCAGCGTCTCTGTACGTGGCCCCTCCCACCAGAGCAGCACAAATGAAGACTTGTCTCTTTCCAAACGCTCTTAAAGGACGATCGTTTTGACTGTTGACCGTGACACCCTCATCAGAAAAATGTCCAACATGAGAAAAGTGGAGCCGAGTGCAGGATTTTACAACAAAAATGGACTTATTCCTGTTTACAGACAAGTTCATGTTCAAACTTTGTGTTGAAATTGTATTTTTCTTAAAGTTTCAGGTTGTTCATAATATTATAATATTTTGTAAAAGAAAGAGTTCATCAATTTAAAAAGATTTCTGTAATAGATTTTTGTTCATTTTGTTTGTTATTTTGGGGTTTATATGACATGAGTTTTCTGATCCGGACACTTCGAGATCAAAGTCGGTTGGACCAAAGTGAGTTCGACGCTCCTGGTTTAGAGTCTCAGTCCAGGTTTGATCTTTTTGGCTCCGTCTCTGGAGCCTCGGTTCCCGTGTGGCACAGTTCGATGTTGATCAAATAACAAACTTAAACATGCGCAGTCTTGATCTCGATCGATGTTTCTTGTGCTCGATAAATAACGTCTGTGAAGTGATGACGTGTTTGTGACAGTAAAATCCCGTCTGTGAATTCGTGATGAAAGTTTAATCGTACATTTTCATTTGGTGATTGTAATTCTTGTCGTCGTAACTTTTCAATTCATATTCTGATGGATAAAATACACACAATATATTTTATGTACGACTGGACTCATTTTTGAGTTTACGAATATTTATTTTATGCGCAACTACAGACAAATACGCACCGATTTTTATTCTATGTGCACAAATATTTCTGAAAGCTTCTTACTTCATACAACAGAGTTTTATCCAGAAAATAACAAGTTCAAACCTTATGAAACATTATAAAGTAAGTAGTTTGTTTTGTTTGTGATGCTGAGTTTCTTCTCCTTTTGCTTCTTGAGCTGAGTCTCCCCCCCTTCAGAGCGCTGTCACCTGCTCGTCAAACTCCTGCGCGTCACATCAGGTTTGTCGCGTCGCCGCGTTCACTCCTGTGTCATGTTTTTGTGTTTTTATGGAGGTTTGTCGTGTGTTTTCTTCAGCTTCTGTTCCAGTGTCTGATTTTCTCTCATCTGGATTTAACTCCAGTTGATTTTTTCTGGTCTGGTGCTTCTCGTCTGGACTTCACTTGACCGAGCTCGGCTGCTGTGTTCTTCAGCGTGAAAGTGCGGGCGGCGTTGGCGCTGGCGTTGGCGTTGGCGTTGGTCGCACGGATCGGCAGTCAGTTTGCCCCGGGGCAGATCTTGATTTAGTGTTACTTTTAAAATGTAATCCCCTACAGATTACAGATTACACACACCAAAATGTAGTTTGTAACAGAATCCATTAAATGACTTAAAGTGAGTAATGTAATCTGATTACTTTGGATTACTTGATTTTCTGTAGAGAAACAAAGACGAGGAAATCTTCACATAAGAAGTTTTGTCTGATAAAAGAAAATGTACTGAACCAAATAAAAATATTATTGATAGAAAATGAGGAAACACGTCCACTGGTTTAGACCTGGTTTAGTCCTTAGTCCTGGTTTAGTCCTGGTTTAGTCCTGGTTTAGTCCTGGTTTAGTTTAGACCTGGTTTAGACCTGGTTTAGTCCTGGTTTAGACCTGGTTTAGTCCTGGTTTAGTCCTGGTTTACCTGGTTTAGTCCTGGTTTAGACCTGGTTTAGACCTGGTTTAGTCCTGGTTTACCTGGTTTAGACCTGGTTTAGTCCTGGTTTAGTTTAGACCTGGTTTAGTCCTGGTTTAGACCTGGTTTAGTTTACCTGGTTTAGACCTGGTTTAGTCCTGGTTTAGTCCTGGTCCTGTTTAGACCTGGTTTAGACCTGGTTTAGTCCTGGTTTAGACCTGGTTTAGTCCTGGTTTAGACCTGGTTTAGTTTACTGGTCCTGGTTTAGTCCTGGTTTAGACCTGGTTTAGTCCTGGTTTAGACCTGGTTTAGACCTGGTTTAGACCTGGTTTAGACCTGGTTTAGTCTGAGTGGAATTACCAAGACAAAAAAACAAAACCAAAAAAATAGCCCAAAATGTGAAAACAGTAAAATCCCTCTTTTTAATCCATTTATTTCAACAAAGTAACTGTAATCCAATTCCCACTCACTGAAACAGTAACTGTAACTGAATACAGTTACTCATCATTTGTACTCTGATTACTCTGGTACTTGTAATCTGTTACTCCTTCGTCCTCGCTCGTCGTCTCGTCTGGAAACTTCTCAATTAGAAACGTACAGAATTAAGATGTGTGTCTGAGCCGCGGTCGTTAAGTCGGACGCGGCGCCGTGATCAATAACCAATCTCCCCCTCGCCGTCCGCGGTTTAGGGCCGATTTTCAGATGGAGTCATTAACCTTTCCTCCCGGAGAACGGAGAGCGAGAGGAGAAAGTGTGAGCTTCAGCAGAAACACGCTCCAGTTTCTCCGGTCTGATTCAAAGACAGGAGATGTTTTTAGTGTTTGACGTGTTTGTGCTGCTGCTGTGAGACGCTGTCACATTTGTCCAACACACATCAACATATATAAATATTCAAAGAGACAGCGGCTCCTCGTTTCTGCATCACTCGAGGAAAAACTGAACCACGGCTCTGACCGCACCTGTCCACGACTCACACCATCAGGGAATAAACGAGCTGAAGAAAACACGTCTTTATAAAACAAAACCAGGACCGGCTCTGGGCAGGACTTGGACGGAAGATCAGGAGCCACAGGAGGCGCCAGTGGCAAAAAAAACAACAAAAAAAACTGTTGTTGTGTCCTTAGGCAGGACACTTTGCACACGTTGCCTGGTATGAAAGTTGTGAAAGTGGAGTGTGTTTGATGAGTGGTCGGACGGGACGATGGTTCAGACTCTGTAAAGTGTCTTTAAGTGTCCAGAAAAGATCCATATATAAAACTGATCCATTATTATCAGGGGTGGGACATTAATGTGTTAATTTCAATTAATTAATTACAGAAAATAATGGATTAACCGTCTCAGGCTCAAATTAAATTTTAGTAACAGGAAAAAATCTGATATTTGTGTAAAATGATCATATGTGTAGTAATATACAATCCTGACTTTAGTTTGAGACCTTCACATCAGTGTGTCTGTGTGTTCAGATTTGGTCTGGTTTGGTAAATTAACACTGAAGACTGAAAATGATATGAACATTAACTTTATGTGTAAATCACTTTTCATAACAATAAAAACATAAAACTCAGTGTAACAGTTTTACAGTGACACAACAACATCACTTTTTCGTGTGTTTCTCCAAGAAACAATTTTTATCCTTTGTAAACAACAAAAGTATTTTTCACTTCTGGCAGGTCGTTTGTGTGGAGTCGTTCTTACACAGTCTGAATCGTCCATGTTTATCAGCAGGGATGGAGAAAAGGCTCCTAAAATATGGATTTGGAGTCAGTAGGTCATTGGCATTTAACTGTTGCAAATCTGCAACATCTGCCTGAGGAGGGTTAAAAATATTAATGCATTTTATAATAATTTGCCAAACAACATGTTTGTCCGTGCACCATGTCGCCGTACGACATTTATAGAACAGTTCCCACTGTTCCAGTGGAGCAGGAAAGAGTCTGAGTCTATTGGACGGGACATTTGTATTTTAAAAAATGGAAGTATTGATAAAGGCGTCATTTATTACAAACTGTGCAGAGAAGAGCTGCGTTCACGTTCAACGCTTTAGTGGAGAAAATAAGTTCGGCGACAGAAAAATCTCTGAAACAGTGAGACTGATGTGAGTCCTGCTGCTCTGTGAGTTTATGGAGATAAAAACAGAGCAGAGGAGTGAGGACAGGAGGCTGCAAAACCTCTGTCTCTGTCCACAGTCTTTATTGAAGGTAACAGTGTATTTGTCGTATGTTTTGGAGCAGAGTTTAGTCTGTTTTGGTTCTAGAGTCTGAGTCCTGGGGTCTAACCTCGGCCGCACAGTCAAAGTCTCATGACTCTAGATTCTCTTTTAGCGGTGAGGTTCTTCTTGTGTCTCTGGGTCGACTGAACATGTGTCGTAGAGTCTTTTCTCCCGCGGACACACACCAGCACATGAGGACACACAGATCACGGGCTTGTGTATCACATGATCACTTTGACCAATCAGAGCGAGAGGAGCAGAGCAGAGCTGGAGCAAACGATTCTGAAGAGTTTTTAAGACGACTGAAGAATTTTGAGCTGAGAAAAAGTTTCTGATCTAAAAATAGGAAAAAATCACCACAAAATCCAACATTTTTGAAAGTTGTAGGTCCCTGTCCGACGAACACGAGCAGTTTGTGATTATATCGTGATATATGAAAAAATCCTTTCTCAGCCCATGGATTTTTTTCCGCTGAAGTTCCAGTCAGAGTCACTGTCACCTGGAGTCAGATACAAGCAGCGACACCCTCCAGTGTTTTTCATTGATCCATGGAGTAAAACCTAAAGACGCTTGAGTTTAGACGTCATATCTGTGTGTGTTATTTATTATTTGATGAAGTCGTCCACTAAAATTCATTCACATAAAACAAATGTTGCTTTTGGGGTAAATATTGTTTTGGGATTGATTGAGTTTGATTCATTAAAAAGCCTGTGAGTATTTAGATTTTTTTTTTTTCATTTTTTTTATCAAGTTCCACCCCAGATTCTCACGTCTGTCACTGTAACAGTTCTGAAGCTTCACAGCAGCAGACGAAACTCGTGAAGAAGGTAAATCCACCTCCCACGTTCTTGTCTTTAGAAGTTGAACGTACAAAAGAAAACAACATGAACGTTTCTGGATCATCCCAAAGTTTCCCCGAGTTTGGGCCGAGCTCCGTCTCCGTCTCCGTCTCCGTCTCCGTCTCCGTGCTTCTTTCTGTTTTCTGTATTCGCTCCCGAGTCTCGTCTATAACGTCTGAGATAAAAACCGGCGTCTGTTTGAGAGAGAAACTACGGCGTGTGTGTGCGTAACCGCGGGCAACAGACGTCATCATCAGACCGCGGCGGCGGAGACGAGGGAGACGATGATCAAAAGGAGGAAGAGGAGGAAAGACACGGCGCCGTCATTTCAGACGAAACCTCCAGACACGAGCCCGCAGAGACAGAGACGCCCAATCAGGACGCTCGGACCGAGGAGGAGACAGAACCAGAACCAGAGCGCGGGACAGGACGGAGGACGAGTACTCGAGTAAAAGTACAAAAGTGTCAAAATGACTTAAAATACAGTTTAGTTTAACATATTACATTTGTGAATAAACTGTCTCCACGTTTTCAAATCAGAAAATCATCGACAGAAGTTATTGTTTTGCCTGGAATGTTCCACAGTTCGGCATTAAACTAAATTAAATCTACGTCTACAGGTCAGAGCTGTGGAGAGGCGAGCCCGTTCACAGTAAGAACAAAGGCAGAGACGCCCAGATTTCTCTTTTCAAACTGCAGCTCTTCCTCCAGCTCTTCCAGGAGGATCCCAAAGTGTTTCCGGAGACATGAACATTTGTAGAGAGAAGCATCCGGAACAAACTGAGGCCCGAGTCTCAGCTGGAGGAGCAGCGTCTCTACTCTGAGCTCAAAGGACTTGAATATCTTTTAGACGGCTTTTATTTGTTTTCCTGTGCTGATCAACCAGCTCCTCCTGAGCAAGACGAAGACCAGCTCCTCCTGAACCAAACACCAGCTCCTCCTGAACCAAACACCAGCTCCTCCTGAACCAAACACCAGCTCCTCCTGAACCAAACACCAGCTCCTCCTGAACCAAACACCAGCTCCTCCTGAACCAAACACCAGCTCCTCCTGAACCAAACACCAGCTCCTCCTGAACCAAACACCAGCTCCTCCTGAACCAAACACCAGCTGGAAGCTCAGATGGGACAGAACCTTCACGGTGGCTGCACCAAAACTGTGGAACGAGCCTTCGCACATTTAAACCTCTTCTGAAAACGCACTCGTTCACTTTGGCCTTCAGCACAGTTTGAGACGTTGACGGTTTATTAGATTCAGTTTTTATTAGATTCAGTTTTTATTAGATTCAGTTTTTATTAGATTCAGTTTTTACTCAGATTTCTTGTTTTTGTTCTGCGAAACCTTTGCCCCGAGACAAAAACAGAAGAACATTTACAACACGGACATGGGTGATTTTCTTTGAGCTGGACTCACTCCTCCCTTTTGTACTTGTCCTTAAAAACACTGCAGCTCCTGAAACCCTCCTCCTCCTCCTCCTCCTCCTCCTCCTTTCTCTCAGAACATTACCGACTCAAAACGATTTCCTCCGCAGAGGTTTGTAAAAGTCTGTGCAGCTGTTTGCGGCGGCAGGAGAGAACAGGAAGTGCGGCAGCTGTGGCGGCTCTGGTTGGTTTGGCTCGAGTCTATTAGTCCCACACAGACGCCGACGACAGCGACAGCAGCGTCACTTTACTCCTCACACGTTTCCACGCGACTTTTACTCTTAATCAGTTTTACCTGAATAAAAGCCCTGGTTTATTTCACTCATTTTCTCTTAGTTTTGTATTTAATTTCTCATTATTTGTTCATCTTTTATAAGGCAACATGAGCAAAACAAGTAGAATTATAAAAGATGAACACATTTTATTTTGTTGTTGTTGGGTTTTTTTTTTTTTTAGTAGTTTTTTATTCTAAGTGTTTATAAAAACAACAACAACAACAAAACACTTCCTGCCAACAATTTTCTTCATTATTTGTCTCCAAAACCAAAATAAAAAAAAACAGATGATTTTTTTTTTTCAGTTTTCAATTTTGTGTTTAAACGAAAAATGGAAAAAAAAACAGAGTGACTTCAGTGACAGAGGTGAACCGGGACTTCCAGGAGCGGGTCCTGCTCTGGTCCCAGTCTCAGTCCCGGTCAGGTCCTGGTCTGGTCCCGGTCTCAGTCCCGGTCTCAGTCCCGGTCTGGTCCTGGTCTGGTCCTGGTCTCGGTCTCAGTCCCGGTCTCAATCCCGGTCTCAGTCCCGGTCTGGTCCTGGTCTGGTCTCGGTCTCAGTTCCGGTCTGGTCCCAGTCTGGTCTCGGTCTCAGTCTCGGTCTCAGTCTCGGTCTGGTCCCTGGTTTCAGTCCCGGTTTTAGTCCCAGTCTGGTCTCGGTCTCAGTCCTGGTCTGGTCCTGGTCTGGTCTCGGTCTCAGTCCTGGTCTGGTCCTGGTCTGGTCCCGGTCTCGGTCTCAGTCCCGGTCTCAATCCTGGTCTGGTCCTGGTCTGGTCTTGGTCTCAGTTCCGGTCTGGTCCCAGTCTGGTCTCGGTCTCAGTCCCGGTCTCAGTCTCGGTCTGGTCTCGGTCTCAGTCCTGGTCTCAGTCCTGGTCTGGTTCCAGTCTGGTCCTGGAGACAAATAATGAAGAAAACTGTTGTTTTTTCGTTTTCTTATTTCTGGTTTTATTTGAAAAACAAACGAACGACCCACAGATTCTTTAAGTCCTGTTTTTATCTCTTCTCAGTTTATTTTCCTTTTTTTTTTTTATCTCTGGTCCAAACTGTTGCTGCTGCAGAAACAGAGTCAAATCTGGACGTTGGGCCGAGGGTTTGTGTTTCCTAACGAGCTCCTCTGGCTCAGACGCTCGACTCCTGCCGCTCAGTTTAATCCCCACATCCAGATCCTCACAGCTCACGTCTGTGGAGAGGCGTTCAGGCGCGCGCCCTTTAAACCCGACTGTGACCGACGCACAACTTAGAGAGCGTCATCCGTCTGCGCCGAGGATCTGCGTCCGGCTCCGGTCGCGTTCAGACGCAATTTCAGCGGCACGTTGCGGCGGTTGGCGGGATGGGGGGGGCGGCGGCGGGAGGAGCCCATTACTTCCACCATCTCCGGCTCCGTCGTTTCCCCCCAGACACGGACGGAGATCAGAAGTTGGAGGTTTCGGAGGCGACGGCGAAAAGTTGAAGGTCGTTAGTGTGAATCAAAGTGAAAACGGACGAGACGATGAGGGACTAAACCAGAACTAAACCAGGACTAAACCAGAACTAAACCAGGTCTAAACCTGGACTAAACCAGAACTAAACCAGGTCTAAACCAGGTCTAAACCAGAACTAAACCAGGACTAAACCAGAACTAAACCAGGTCTAAACCAGGACTAAACCAGGAACCAGGACTAAACCAGGTTTAACATGGTAATAATTCTGAATAACATGTTTAATTAGTTTCTGTTTTGTCTGTGGAATAATGTCAAAATAAACCAGTGACCGAAATAAATTAATAAATTAATCAATCAATCTCCATAGAAACATGCAGATGACAAATCCAACCAAAAAAGTGACACAGTGCAGTTTTAAAAATGAGAATAAACACCTCAGGCGAATCTGAAATCTGCAGGTAAAGTGGAAAATCAGCGGAGAACAGGAGGAGGAGATAAATAAAGATCCGGCGCCGAGGGTCAATATGAGACGTCAGGACTAGTTTGTGTCCTGTCGGAGCGCGGAAAGGCGGAGGGATACGCGGGGATAAGGCCCTAATGGCTCCGGGATACGCTCCGTGAACACGCCCAAACGCCTTAAAGTAACGTCTCATTTACGGCGCCGTAAACGTCACGCGGCCGCTCCACCGTTTAGGACGGAGACGGGAGATTAACTCCACGGTTTTTCCTCTTCACAAACAGAGCTGCAGCTGTGTTTTGTTTCAATCACAAACTCTGCACGTTTAGGTTCAGTTCTTCTCTAAAATACTGTAGAATCACTTCATAAACTTTCACCAGAATTATTTATTTGGATTATTTCAGTCAAGAACTTCTCATCTCTGCTGAACAAAAAGGTAAAAAAAAACAAAAACTGTTCATTTGAAAACTACAACTTCATGACGTCACAAGGTGGAACAGAGCAGTTTGAGCTTCGGAGATGTAAACACAAGTGTCACAGTACGATTCTGTTCTTGGTTTCGAAACCAGACTCAAGACTGTTTTTTTCTGGTCTTGGTCTTGTTTCGAACTTGACCGTACTTGGACTCGGTCTCGTCTCGGTCTTGATCTTGTTTTAGCCTCCGGACCACAGACGGTTCACAGAAGTGGACTGAGCTCAACAAAACACAAACCAGACCACAGAGATCGAGACCAAGACCAGTCCAAGACCACAGGGTCCTGAGACCGAGACAAGACCAAGACAAGACTCTAAAGAGGACCAAGACTTTTAAAGACCAAGACAAGACCAAGACAAGACCAAGACTTTTAAAGACCAAGACAAGACCAAGACAAGACAAGACAAGACCAAGACTTTTAAAGACCAAGACAAGACCAAGACTTTTAAAGACCAAGACCAAGAGACCTCTGAGGGTCGAGACCAAAACGAGACGGAGAATTTAAAGTTTGTATTTATATAAACAGTCTTCGCTTTAGTAAATTATTTGTTGTTTTGTTATATTTCTGTGACGAGTTGCAGTTTTCTGAATTCTATTTTGAACGCAATAAATAAATAAATGTCATTTTTCAAGTTTCTACAGAACTTTGGTTACAAAAACAAAAACACATTCCACTGGCATTTCAATTTACTTTGGTACAAACAAAAAAAAAAACATCACAAGTTTTAAAATCACTGCAGAATCTGAACCAAAGAGTGAAATATGGAATGTGTTTAAAATGAGTAAAACCCCGGGGTCATTTTTAAAGAAAAGTTAAGAATCCGTGTGTCGTTCGTTCATTTGTTTTTCAATATAAAACCAAAAATAAGAAAATGAAAAAACAACAGTTTTCTTCATTATTTGTTTCCAAAATCAAAATGAAAAAACAGATAAAGATTTGTTTTTTCAGTTTTCGATTTTGTGTTTAAATGAAAAATGGACAAAAACGGATAAAGACCGTTTCCTGTTTATGTGACTTAAACTGTGATGTCGGACTGACCCAGGACTGATCCAGGTCCGGGACCAGACCGGGTCCAGAGCGGGACTGAGACCGAGACCAGACTGGGACCAGACCAGAGGCTCAGAGTCCACGGCAGGACCAGAGCTCGAAGCTGAGGCTCGGACCCTGCGAAGGCTCAAAGTCAAAGCTCGGAGTTCACCCTGGTCCCACTCTGGTCCTGGTCTGGTTCTGGTCTGGTCCCGCTCTGGTCCTGGTCTGGTTCTGGTCTGGTCCCACTCTGGTCCTGGTCTGGTCTCTGTCTCAGTCCCCCTCTGGTCCTGGTCTGGTTCTGGTCTGGTCCCACTCTGGTCCTGGTCTGGTCTCTGTCTCAGTCCCCCTCTGGTCCTGGTCTGGTTCTGGTCTGGTCCCGCTCTGGTCCTGGTCTGGGTCTGGTCTGGTCCCACTCTGGTCCTGGTCTGGTCCCGAACCTGGATCAGTCCTGGTTCAGTCCGAAATCACAGTTTAAGTCACATAAACATTAAACGGTCTTTATCCGTTTTTTCCATTTTTCATTTAAACACAAAATCGAAAACTGAAAAAAACAAATCGTTATCTGTTTTTTCATTTTGATTTTGGAGACAAATAATGAAGAAAACTGTTGTTTTTTTTATTAATTTTCTTATTTTTGGTTTTATATTGAAAAACGAATGAACGAACGACACACTGATTCTTCCGGCTCCATCGACTCTGGCTCCAATTTACTTTGTATTGAAAAATCGTCACTCCTCTGTCCATAACTGCTCCTCATTTTGATCTTAAAATGTTCTTATTAAAGGTTGTATAGAGGATGTTTTAAGGGAAGAGAACTACAGCAACAGTCCTTGTGCGCTTTCAGAATTAGTTGAAGTTTCCTGTCTAGAAGTAATTTAGCGACCGACGTGTCAGTTTTTAGACGCTTCGTCTGCTTCAGTCGCGCCGATCGCTGGAAGGAATCTCCAAGAATCACCTCAGTTTGGTTTTGCTCCTTTTCCCCTTCTTCTCTTCTTCTTTCATCGACCTCAAAAACCGACTTTCATTTGCGGCGAACTGGTCGTGGATTCTCGTCCACCAACAAACTTTATGCGAAATGTGAGGAAGCTACACTAGTCACTTACACTAGGGAGTTTGATTGACAACCTAACAGCCAATAGAAAATGAGGGAGCCTCGTTTTCTATTGGCTGATGTTTATCTGGCCTCATCACATCCACAGTTGATAGATTTTTGTTCTTTTTTTTTTTGGTCATCATAATTACAAGGCCTGCGTCTCTGTAATGGTGTTTTAAACTTTCATTGACAATTTGAAACTAAAAAAAAAAATCCTCCATACAACCTTTAACCCGCTCTACGTGATCCTGGTGTTTTTATTTTGCCATTTTTGCCCATAAATTTTGGTTTTGGAGACAAATAATGAAGAAAACTGTTGTTTTTTCCTTTTCTTATTTTTGGTTTTATATTGAAAAACGAATGAACGAACGACACACAGATTGTTAAACCCTGAGATGTAAAAGTTTAAGAGCCTCACTCATTAAATTACCCTCGTGCTCTCTTCCTGTTTGGACGGCGGCGGATAGAGGGTCAGCTGAGTCCATTATCCAGTCGCCGCCGTCGCCGCTGCCGCCTGAGCGCAGACGAGCCCATTAGGCGGCGGCTGTGGACCGTGGGGACCCCGTCTGAAGGTCAAGGCTCCGCTGGAGGCCCGGGCACCGCCGGCTCTGGCAGACTCCGGGGTCCTGCGGGGACACTGATGGACTCCTCGATGGGCGGGGAGCGGGCAGGGAGCGGGCAGGGAGCGGGCGGGGAGCGGGCGGGGAGCTGACAGCGCTGTAATTATCTTGGACCTCAGCCCTGACCGCAGCCCCCTTCAGCCATTCATGAAAACGCGCTCGGAGGAGGACGGTGATGAGCGCCGCACGACGGACGGTTCTGATGAAACTGTGTAATGGGGCTGAGCCGTTAATCACGCTTTAATTCATCATCTCTAATCGTCAAAGATCAGCCCGGGACGTTTTAAAGGAGACGTCTGCGGCCGATCCTCGATATCGGATGTTCACAGAAAAAAAAATCCTGATTATTAATTAAGCTGTTCATGTTCCGAGGAGCCTGATACGAGCTCTTACACTTTTTCTTAATTAATTTCTGTTTGTCCGGCTTCTGATAAAACGGAAATCTAAAAACTCATGAACATGTGAAGCGTTAAAGGAAATCTGTAACTCATTTATGGTTTTTCACCTCTATGTTCCTGTATCTGATCTTTTAATGACTGAACCACACAGATCTGATTTTTTCTAATGTGACCCAGGACACTCAGGCTACGTTCAGACTGCAGGTTTTAACGCTCAATTCAGATTTTTTGTGTGAAATCTGATGTTTTTTCGAGGTCGTTCACATTTCCAGTTAAATGTGACTTGTATGTGACTCCAGTGTGAACATTAAACGGTCCAAAAGTGTCCCACATGTGACACTGGAGACACGACGACGTCAACCGCAGCGAGCGTCTCTGTGTTTACACAAGTTGTCCAAACATGGACGCAGCATCGAGCACCTGGAGATTTTAAAGTTCCTCTCGTACCGGAGCCAGAACATGAACAACTTACTTGTTTTAAAGGTTGTATAGAGGATTTTTTTAAAGGAAGTGAAATACAGCGACAGTCCTTTTTCAAATGTTGTGCATGTGTAACATCACCTTCCTCCTCCACAGCCTCAGTAGAAACTTCTCCTCCCGCCTCTTTACTCTAGAAATCACGCTTGTTTACATCCAGTGCTCGTTCAGAATTACTGCTAAAGCAACAGTAGAACTAGAAATAATCTAGTGACCGACACATCAGTTTTTAGACCCTTTGTCTGCTTAATTTGTGTAATCACTGGAAGCAATCTCCAAGAATCATCTCAGTTTGACTTTGCTCTTTTTCCCCTTCTCTTCTTCTTTCAGCGACCTCAAAAATAGACTTTCCTTTGGCAGCGAACTCATCGTGGATTCTCGTCCGCCATCGCGAAAAACTTTGTGCGAACTGCGAGGAAGCTACAGTTTGAAAAAGCCTCTACGAACCGCTGCATAAACCACAAAATCCCAGCTCGCCGGACAGTCAGTTACACTAGAAACACAGGAAGTTTGATTGACGACCTAACAGCCAATAGAAAATGAGGGAGCCTCGTTGTCTATTGGCTGATGTTTATCTTGCCTCACTATGTCCACAGTTGATAGATTTTCATTTTTTTCTTTTTGGTCATCATAATTACAAGGCAGCTTCATCTCTGTAATGGTATTTTAAACTTTCATTGACAATTTGAAACAAAACAAAAAAAAATTCCTCCATACAACCTTTAAGGAGGAGATTGAGAAGGACGAGGTTTTTGGTCGTGGTGTTTTGTGGTGAGTGGAGATGTGCTTCACTTCAGTCACACAGAGTTCATTAAAATTTTTCTCCTACTTCAGCGCAGAATAGTGACGTTTGTGTCTTGTTGATAACGTGTAGGTGGATGAATGCACTTTGACCGTTCAGACTGAAGTCACATGTCAAAAGATCAGATATGGATCAGTTTCAGGAGCACAGATCCAAGTGTCCTGGGTCACATGTGAAAAAATCGGATCTGTGTGGTTCAGACTGACATTAAAAGATCAGATACAGGAACATAGAGACAAAAAATCACATCTCGGTCACTTCAAGCTGCAGTCTGAACATAGTCTTGGATGTACCGATACAGAGCGGTTTTAGAAACGATTGCCAGAGAAATGTCCGAGCGCAGCTACATGTGGTCCTGGTTCTGTATCACTGCAGTACTTCACTGCGTCTGTATCTCTGTCTGTGGGTTTGCTGGTCTGTGTTGTGGTGAGGCCAATATTGAACACAGATTTGTTGTTGATTTCAAAGGCGTGTCGCTAAACATACCAAGGGTCGCTAACAGAAGATAAACAACAATACCAGCTTTCTGTCAGATACGTGACACCGGATTGGGTCCATCCATATATACAGTCTATGCACGAAACATAATAAAAGGCTTAAAGGTTGTATGGAGGATTTTTTTTTTGTTTCAAGTTGTCATTGAAAGTTTAAAATACCATTACAGAGACGCAGCAGCTTTGTAATTGTGATGACCAAAAAAAAAGAATGAAAATCTATCAACTGTGGATGTAGTGAGGCCAGATAAACATGAGCCAATAGAAAACAAGGCTCCCTCTTTGTCTATTGGCTGTTAGGTCGTCAATCAAACTCCCTACGTGTGGGGATTACGTGGTTTATGCGGCGGTTCTTAGAGGCCTTTTCAAACTGTAGCTTCCTCACAATTCGCACAAAGTTTGTCGCGACGGCCGACGAGAATCCACGACCGGTTCGCCGCCAAAGAAAGTCGGTTTTTGAGGTCGCTGAAAGAAGAAGAGAAGAGGAAAAGGATCGAAGACAAACTGAGGTGATTCTTGGAGATTTCTTCCAGCGACGGCAGTAATTCTGAACGAGCACTGGATGTAAACAAACGTGATTTCTAGAGTAAAGAGGCGGGAGGAGGTGTTTCTACTGAAAAAGGACGGTCGCTGTATTTCACTTCCCTTAAAAAATCCTCTATACAACCTTTAAGTGTGGATGTGACGTCCGCAGTCCGAGCGGGAAACGGATGGATAATCAAATGCACCATTATCTTCATTTTTTAAAAGATGCCAGTGTTTTTTGTTTTTTTGTTTTGGGGTTGTTGTTCATTTATAGTCGTACGAACTAATAATAATGTTAACAAAGGCACAAAAGTTTATTGTTTATGATCGTAACAAAATTAAAAGGTAATGTTAATAGAAAGTGAACATGGACACACTTTCAGCTCCATCAAATCTGGCTCCAGTTCACTTTGTACTGAAAAAACTCATCCTCTCTTTGTACCTGCTGCTGTGAGCCTCAACATTTTGGACTTAAATGTTTGTAATAACCAGCTCTACATGATCCCGGGGTTTTTATTTCACTATTTTGTCCGTAAATAAACTCTTATACCGAACTCATCTCCACATTTACTCCTGTAACCGCAGCCTCGTGAGCTTCGTTTGACCGTTTCTGAGCTCTGTGGGCGACGTCACGCTCCCTCAGTCCTCGCAGTCTTTACACGTTCTATAGGCGGCGGCGGCGGCGGTGGTTTTTCCGAGCAGCATTAGCCTCCTGTTTAAACCTGCCCACAGTGAAGAGGCTTCGGGGCTTCGCTCTGTGCAGATAATGTCACAGTGTTAAATGTCAGACACAGCCCACGGCACAAAGACTCTCCCCCGGCCCCGGTTCTGCGGAAACACACCAGACCTCAGGACACTTTAACACTTTAACACTTTTAACTCAAGTGCAGATTTGTGTGACTCTGCTTAGACTGTAAAAAGTAAATAATCCAAGTTGTTTTGTGGTGTTTAAGGCGACAGGGTTCAGTATTTAGATTTGAAACATATTCAGATCGCAATAAATAACCGACAATGACTCTGATTACAAAAACAAAACGACATCTTGGGTTTAAACTGTCCACAGTTTGACATTAAACTCATCTGTCTTACATTTATTCAACTACAGGTGTTGAAAAATATTTTTAAAAACATCCATTCTTTTTAATTATTATTAATTTTAATTATTATTATTATCATTAATTTGATTTTTTTGTATGCGAGTTATTTTTATATTTAGTTAAGTCTGTCTTGTTGTGGATGTGCTGGGTATCCAATCCCTCAATGTATGTCAATCCCACTTGACAAATTATAAATAAAAAAAATAAAAAAAGTATGCCCTAATATGCCTTATTTTTTATGTTTTGTTTTTTTTTTTTCCCCTTTTTTCTTCTTCTACAAGGGGGAAAAGGGAAAAAAAAAAGTGAATATATAAATTGTGTAAAGGTCTCAGGACGCTGTTGATGCGAATTGATTTGTGGCAATAAAAGTTCAAAAAGATAAAATAAAATAAAAACATCCATTCTTACTGTGAGTGGGGTCGCCTCTCCACAGATCTAACCTGTCATTTGGTTTGCAAGTCTCCATGGAGATTCATAGGTTTACGGTCAAACTGAGGAACATTCTAGGCAGATCTTCATGCAAAAAAGCAGGTGATGGACCCTCCAGCAGAGACGTCCTCCACCTTTTTTATGGCAACACAGACCAGTTTAATGTCAGACGATATTTTCACGCAGCGGCTTTTAAGTTACGACAAAATAAAATGACACGACCAACACAAAAACGGTGGTGTTTTGTAAATATAATAGTAAATGTTTCCAAAGACGTCTGTTTTTTAGTCATTTTGCAGCTGGTGGGTTTAATATTTTTCAAAACAAAACCGACTCGGATACTAGGTCCCGGACCCGGATCAGTCCTGGATCAGTCCTGGTTCAGTCCTGGTTCAGTCCTGGTTCAGTCCTGGTTCAGTCCGGCATCTCAGTCACTGAAGTCACGTAAACGGGAAACGGTCGTTATCTGTTTTTTCCATTTTTCATTTAAACACAAAATCAAAAACTCGTTATCTGTTTTTTCATTTGGTTTTGGAGACAAATAATGAAGAAAATAGTTTTTTCATTTTCTTATTTTTGGTTTTATATTGAAAAACGATTGAACGAATGACACACGGATTCTTCCGGCTCCATCGACTCTGGCTCCAATTTACTTTGTTTTGAAAAATCGTCACTCCTCTGTCCATAACTGCTCCTCATTTTGATCTTAAAATGTTCGTATTAACCCGCTCTACGTGATCCTGGTGTTTTTATTTAATATTTTTATCCATAAATGCATCTCCAGATTCGCTCCTGTAACCGCCGGCCTCGTGAGCTTCACTGGGAGACGTCACACTCCCTTTTAATCCATTTTTTTAATCTTTGTTTGTACAGATTACAATGAAAACAGAAAACCGCACATTTTCACAACCTCCTGCACAAACTGAGCTTTTCCGTGTTTCTCGCTCTGCCCTGATCAGAGTAAAACGCCCATAAAGGATCAAGTGAAGTGTGAGTGACGGAGCTGTGAGCGATGGGCGTCTGGGGGACACTTAGGTAATGACTGAAAGATCCCGACGAGTCCTTGAGAGCGCGGATCACCTCTGCGAACGCTTCTGCGAACACTTCAGCATCGTCACACTCACAGTTTAGTACGAGCTGATCACACTCAGGCCTCTGTCGTGTGATTAAAGGTCCAACACGAACAGAAATTTAAGATCTAAACACTTAAATCTCTCAGGAAATGACTTTAAAGTAGTAAAATGATCCGTCCATGCAGCAAGATCATTTTACTCGACAAGTTAAATCTTAAAATAAACGACCTCTAGACTAAAACAAAGCATCTCAGAACTCGTAAGTCGATAATAAATCTGAAAACAAGATTAATAACCTGATATAAGTTTTAAAATCTTGGCAAATTTGCAGTGAATATTACATAAAACTGACAAAACTGACTCTCGTGAGCTTTAAGCAGAGTTATAATGTCGATACTATTGTTTTTTGGTTTAGTTTACTCAATTTTGTTGTTACAGTTACAGTTTTGTTGTTTGTTCAGTGGAAGGAAACTCGTTTTAGGCGACACATTTGACATTTTCACTGTTTTGATGAGTAAAATGTTTGTGTTTCATATGAACTTTGCACAAGAAGTGATTTAACAAAGACTTTTAGTGTCACAGACATGATTTAGACTTTATTACCTCCGCCAAGGAGGTTATGTTTTTGCCGGCGTTTGTCTGTTTGTTTGTTTGTTTGTTTGTTTGTCTGTTAGCAACATAACTCAAAAAGTTATGGACCGATTTTGATGAAATTTTCAGGATTTGTTGGAAATGTGAAAAGGAAGAACTGATTTCATTTTGGGGCTGATCCTGAAGAAATCCTGGATTCTGGATCACTTTGAAATTTTAGTTAACATTGTGGTAAATGGGGCCAAAGATTTTGTTTCTCAATATCTCGGTTAATTATTGACCAAACCCAATGAAATGTGACTCAGGGATGGACAATGGGATCCTCTTTCATATTCCAAAGGCTGATCCGGATCTGATCCAGAAGACTGATTTTATCACAATTTATATAAAAAATGGGGGTCGTCCTTGGCGGAGGTCTGCGCTCTCTGACTGCTTTTCTAGTTTTTTCCAATCTGAGTCAAATCAATTTAAAATATACACACAACCGGCATAGTAGTAGCTGGAGCACAACTCCAGGTCTGTTTGTGACGAGGAAACGACATCAGAACAGATCAGAAAATAGTGTCACATGAGCTCTTTAAGTTGGAGGAGTTGGATAATCAGTCACAAGACCCCAAGATACTTGAACTCCTCCACATGAGGCAGGGACTCTCCACCCTCCCGGAGACGACAAGACGCCTTTTTCCGGTCGAGAAACATGACCTCGGATTTAGAAGAGCTGATCTTCATCCCAGCAGCTTCACACTCGGGTCAAACCGCCCCAGAGCTGCAGGTCCTGGCCTGATGAAGCCAACAGGACAACATCATCTGCAAACAGCAGAGATGATCCTGTGGTCCCCAAACCGGACCCTCCGGCCCCTGACTGCGCCGAGAAACTCTGTCCATAAAAACAATGAACAGAACCGGTGACAGGTGCAGCCCTGGCGGAGTCCAACATGCACCGGGAACAGGTCTGACTTACGAAACTGTCAGGTATAAAAACAAACTCTTGGTCTGAAAAAAGCACCTAATAACATAGAACCGTACGCTTTTTGAATTGGATATAAATCACAAACTGTGGCCGTGTTCGAATATCCACACTATTTCCTACTTAGAGCACTGGTTAGGGGTCACGCCTTCTTCAGGGGAGTTCGAATGCACCGGGAGAGTCGGGAAAAAACGGCGTTCAGAAACAGAAGTTTAATGAGACACAAAACAGATAAAAGCGCTGGTTTATGGCACCGATCCTGATTCTGAATAAAACACGAATAAATAAACCGTTATGACGTAAAGGTGCGTAAAGAGCGAAAAGTGTCCACATCTCAGACAAAAAGCCTTTCCCTTTATATGCTCCTCTGGGCACCGCTCTGAGGAAACATGGCGTCTCTTTCCACTGTTATGCAGATGACAGTCAAATCTATCTGCCATTAAAGAGACATGATCCGCAGGCTGCCGGACACTTCCAGACTGCATCAGTGACTTAAAATCTTGGATGTCACGAAATTTTTTGCACCTAAATCAGGAAAAATCTGAGGTTATGGTTTTTGGCCCTAGTTCCCTAAATTCTTCTTTTCCTGTGGACCTGGGTTCATTAAATCATTTAGTGAATCCAGTTGTTACAAACTTAGGAGTCAAAATGGACCCAGATCTAAAACTTGATCAGCAAATTAGTGCTGTTGTAAAATCTAGTTTTTTCCAGCCAAGACAACTGGCCAAAATTAAGCCTATTTTGTCGATGCAACATTTTGAAACTGTCATTCATGCATTTGTTACAACCAGATTGGATTATTGTAATGCACTTTATGTTGGTTTTAGCCAAAATGCACTTTGCCGGTTGCAACGGGTCCAAAACTCAGCGGCTCGACTTTTAACCCGGAAACACGAGAGCGTCTCAACTGTTTTAGCTTCTCTCCATCGGCTCCCAGTGTCTTTTAGAGTCGATAATAAAATTCTTTTATTTACTTCTAAGTGTTTGCACAGCCTCGCGCCCTCCTGCCTCACTGACATGATCCACCCTCACGTCCCCGTCTCGCACTCTCAGGTCTGCAGACCAACTCCAGCTCGCCGTCCCAAAAACTAAACGTGAGCTTTGTGGGGACCGTGTGTTTTCTGTTTCTGCCCCTCGGCTCTGGAACCAGTCGCCGTTAGAGATCAGAGGTCGAGTTTGTACCTGTTTTTAAATCACTCTTAAAAACACACCTTTTTTCACTGGCTTTTAATAAGTGACATGTACATTTCTTGTTGAGTATTTTACTGTTTTTCTATGTTTTCAGTAGCTGTATTTTATGTGTACCATATATTTCTTCTACTGCGATTGTTTGTCCTGTGTTTGTGTTCAGCACTTTGGTTTAGTGTAAAGTTTTCAAAGTGCTTTATAAATAAAGTTGGTATGGTAAAAAGCAAATAATCCAGTCCGTTTACGTGAAATCCATGTCAACTTTAAAGATCCCCACAAGGAAATACATCCTTCTGACCCAGACACGAGGTGACGCTTGAACAGAAAGGCCCAGTCCAGTCTGGAAGTCAAACCCAGGACCTTCTTGATGTGAGGCGAGCGAACTAACCACTAAGCAACAGTTTTACTTTCCCCACAAACTCCTCTTCCTTCCTCCTCTTTGTTACTTCGGTCTCTTGGTGCTGCACTTCTGAACGGTTTCATTTAGAGAGAAAGAAACTGCTCTCCAAAAACATTTGAGCTTCGAATCCTGCTGCATAATTTATTCAGAATGTTTAAACCGTTTCAAACCGGAGTCATTTTTGTCATTGTAGATTTCGAGCGTGTCAAAAATAGTCCATAATACTTAAAACAGAGACTTATTCCCCGTAATAATCCTCTCCACTCACGACGACGACGATGATGGTTTTGTAATGGACGCCGCCGACACTTCCGCTTTGAGAGTAAAAAAACGATTCCCTTTGTTCAGTTTTTCAGAGGGAGAAGTCATTAAAACATAATAGACACTTTAGATCCTGTAATTAAAGATCTCAGGAAATAAACCTCGTCAAAAACATCCACTCAGACGCAGGTAGAACGTGCAAACGCCACAGAGAAAAGCTCAAGATCAGGGAATCAAACCGGGAACTTTTGCAGACCTGGAGTTTTGTGTTTTGTTTCATTCACATGTTTAAAACGCACGAACCTGCACATTTGGATCGAGTTGGGTTCTTCTCGCAAACAAAAAACGCTCTGTTCCACCTCGTGATGTCATCGTGTGGTGATACAGGAAGTGCTCCACTGTGTTTTTAAACTCCACACACCTTCACTAGAAATTTGGATCGTTTCATCCGTGGAATCGCCGATCTCGACTGAACTAAACGGAAAAAGGAGCCGTTCACTTGAAAAGGTGTGAGTGTGTAAAAGTCGGCCTCGTTCATGAAAACATTCTTATGAACAAATTTGTACTTAAAGGGCCCATCTCAAGCAAAATCAACTTTTCAGATCTTTCTACCTTCTCAGAGTGATGTGTGGCCTTGGATTTGTCGCCGAAGTGGTTTTTAGATCGATTCCGTCCAATCAGATTTGTTTTTGTTTTTTCACTACACGTGTGAAAATAAAACACACACACACAAAAAAAAAAGACATTTCTCTCTCTTCAGATGAACTAAATTTTGTGTTTCGCTCAGTGATCCTGCAGGCAAAATAACAAAAGTGGTCGAAACACGAAGAACGGCCCGGGCCTTTCTGCGCGACCGAGAGTGTCCAGAAAGACGCCTAATAAATAAAATTATTATTATTATTATTATTAAAATATATACACAAAATAACCTAAATTAAGAAACAACACAACGAGATATTAACAACTAATTTTGTGCCAAAAAAAAAAAAAAAAAATGCAGATGCTATTTACACCCAGGTTATTTACTAAAAAAAAAAACTTACTGTCAGTACAAACATAAAGGCACCAGCCCAGGGAAAATCAGTAATATCTACCTTCTCAGAGTGATGTGTGGCCTTGGATTTTTCGCCGAAGTGTTTTTTAGATTGATTCGCGTTTTTTATTTTTTTTTTACAAATTGCAGTGTATTTCTGCCTCCCTCCCACGTGACGACGAACTAAAGCTGCTACAACGACGACGTGTTTGACGTAGCAGAAAACGCTAACGAAATGTAAGACCTTTGGAAAACATAATTTAAGACTTTTTAAGGCCTTAAAGGTTGTATAGAGGATTTTTTAAGGGAAGAGAAATACAGCGACAGTCCTTTTTCAGTTGTTGTGCATGCGTGACACCACCTCCTTCCTCAGTAGAAACATCTCCTCCCGCCTCCTTCCTCTAGAAATCACGCGTTCAGAATTACTGTGGAAGTGACCTGTGTAGAAATAATTTAGCGACCGACGCGTCAGTTTTTAGACCCTTTGTCTGCTTCAGTCGCGCCATCGCTGGAAGGAATCTCCAAGAATCACCTCGGATTGGCTTCACTCCTTTCCTCCTTCTCTTTTTCTTTCGGCGACCTCAAAAACAGACTTTCTTTTGCAGTGAACTGGTCGTGGATTCTCGTCCTTCATGGCAACAAACTTTGTGTGAATTGCGAGGAAGCTACAGTTTGAAAAAGCCTCTAAGAATCGCTGCATAAACCACCTAATCCCAGCGCGCCGATGAGTCAGTTACACTAGAAACGTAGGGAGTTTGATTGACAACCTAATAGCCAATAGAAAATGAGGGAGCCTCGTTATCTAATGGCTGATGTTTATCTGGCCTCAGTACATCCACAGTTCATAGATTTTGGGTTTTTTTTTCTTATTACAAGGCTGCTGCATCTCTGTAATGGTATTTTAAACTTTCATTGACAATTTGAAACAAAAACAAAAAAATCCTCCATACAACCTTTAATTTAGGAACATGAAATTTAAGACCTTTTTAAGACTTTTAAGACCCCGCGGCTGCCCTGTGTTGGGTCTAACAGAGTTTCTCCAGGCTGCAGTGAGTCTCAGTCTGTCCCATTTAGGGCTGGGTATCGTTAAGAAGTTGCCGATACGATACATACCTCGATACATAGGCCACGATACGATACATATCTCGATACGGTGAGCTTTAAGTTCGACACGATATATTTCAAATCGATTTGATACAGTTCAATAAAAAAATAAAGGCTAAATCATGTCTGTGATACTAAAAGTCTTTGTTAAACCACTTCTTCTTGTGCAAAGTTCACATGAAACACAAACATTTAAATCCTCAAAACAGTGAAAATGTCAAATGTGTCGCATAAATGAGTTTCCTTCCACTAAACAAGAAACAAAAATGTAGCGTTGTAACAAAATAATGCAATAAAATATACCAAAAAATACTCTTGGTGATGTATCGATACAGCAGTCTCCGATATGGATACTGTATCATCAAATTAAACAATACGATATATCGATATTTCAATATTTTTGCACACCCCTAGTCCCAGCCCCAGTGCCTCCATATGAGCGTCTGTCACAGCCCTGAGCCTGGACACCGCTGGACTCAACACCAACATCACCAACATCAACCCCCCAGACCCACATGACCAGAACTCTAATGCCCCCCACACCTCAGCCCCTCCCTCGCTATGTACCGTGGATCTGCGATCGCGGAAAGCACGATAAATATGAAGAAAGAGCACGTTTATTTCAAGAGGTTTGTGGCTTAACTCTTCCTCCCTGAGTGTGTTTGTGTGAGTTTGGACTAGAGCCCGACCGATATGAATTTTGTTGTGGCCGATATGAAACTGATAAAATGGGAGTTGGAGCTGTCGATATAATTGCCGATATATTTAGTGATGTTAAAATTCACTGTAAATCTTGAATTGTTTAAAAAACTTAGGTTTGGCTCCAGTGAATTTGAAATTTGGTTTATTTAGGCAAAATTTATTGTTCTTCTGCCGCTTTACGTCAGATTTACAGACAGTAGGTTGGACTAATGGAATTTTTGTATCACATTCTAGACACTAGTGATGGGGATTCCAGTTCTTTTTAGAGAACCGACTCTTTTGGCTCGGCTCACTAACAGCAGCTGGCTCTTTTGGGTCCCAAGTGGCTCTTCAGATTGTTTCGTTGCAAGCAGGTCTGAAAAAAATACTAAACCAGGACTAAAACAGGTCTAAAGATCTAAACCATGTGTAAAACAGGACTAAACCAGAACTGAACCAGGACTGAGTGTCGGGACTCGGTCTGTATCTCTCTCCGTCTCTCGAGCCCAAGATTAGTCCTGGTTTATTTATTTTATGCTGAACTACAGTCAAACATGCAGGTTTTTTCTCTCCTATGCACACGCAGATTTCTGAAAGTTTCGTTTTTAGTCGCTGTCAAACTCCCACGAGTCTGAACGTGACGTGAAGAGAAAAAAAGTGAGAGGAAGAGAAAACACGGCTCCCAGTAAGGATCAGGCTCCCGTCGTTCGCTTCAAAGAGCCGGATCCAAGAGCCGCTTCGTTCACGACCGACGCATCACTACTAACTAATAAAGAAACTAGCGCTATTAGCCTTTAGCGGTAAATGCTGCGCACCGCGGTCATTCATTATATGTGCAAGTATCAACATTCACACGTCTGTTCACAGCTCATTTACATCAGTGCAGCTCCAGTAACAAATATACGAACAATATAATCACTTTACAATAGACCAACAGAAAACAGCCTGTTTATGTGCGAGAGACACAGCAGATCATCACTAACTAATGAGAAAAAACAAAACCAGCTTCAAAGTCGACATATTTCAACACTCAGCCTCACACAGGCTCCTCCCACATCACACAGGCTCCTCCCACATCACAAGTCTGAACTAATAAATGTCCTTTTAATCCAGACTCAAACCGATTGTCCGTAAAAAGAAATAATCTGAGTGTTGCACATGGATCTGTGTGTGTGAGTGTAAACAAACACACGTGACTCTGTGGTGTGTTCAGGGACGGTACGACACACAGACAAATGACTCCACAGATAAATACTGACGTAGAGCCACATATTTGGACTAGTGCTGTCAGGCGATTAAAAAAATTGAGAGATTAATGAATTATGATCTGTAATTAATTAATCAAATTAATCTCTTTTTAATCTCACCTAAAAATTGCTGAGAAAAGCTTCAACTTGAGGTATTTTCTTTTAAATTAATTATTACATTATTATTATTACATATAAACCATGAACACTGTAGAGCCACATCAGCTCGTTTGACATTATAATGTGTTTAATGCTGATTTGCACAAGTCTCACAGAAACGAATTTAAAGGTTGTATAGAGGATTTTTTAAGGGAAGAGAAATACAGCGACAGTCCTTTTTCAAATGTTGTGCATGTGTGACACCATCTTCCTCCTCCACAGCTCCCTCCAGAAATAATTTAGAGACCGATGCCTCAGTTTTTAGACCCTTCGTCTGCTTCAGTCGCGCCATCGTTGGAGGGAATCTCCAAGAATCACCTCAGTTTGTCTTCGCTCCTTTTCCTCCTTCTCTTCTTCTTTCATCGACCTCAAAAACGGACTTTCCTTTGCGGCGAACTGGTCACGGATTCTCGTCCGCCGTCGCAACAAAGTTTGTGCGAACTGCGAGGAAGCTACAGTTAGAAAAAGCCTCTAAGAACCGCTGCATAGTTACCCTAGAAACGTAAGAAGTTTGATTGACAACCTGACAGCCAATAGAAAATGAGGTAGCCTTTTTATCTATTGGCTGATGTTTATCTGGCTTCACTACGTCCACAGTTGATTTTCTTTTTTTTTTTTTTTTTTTTTTTTTTTGTTCATCATAATTACAAAGCTGCTGTGTCTCTGTAATGGTATTTTAAACTTTCATTGACAATTTGAAACTGAAAAAAAAAAATCCTCCATACAACCTTTAAAAACCGCAAACTAAGCGAGGGAAAAAATTTTAAAAATGCTCTTGTGTCGCTGATGCGGTTCAGCTTCTGTGGGACTGAAGGACACGACTCAGTGGAATCTGAGTGTTGAAGGTGAAGGTGAGTCTGTTCTGTGTTTGTGTCGTGATGTTTTCAGACGTGTGCAGGTTTATCACAGACGCGGCGAGAACGAGAAAGAAAATCACAATTGTTTGCGGGAGCGACGTGTTATTGACCCAACAACACACAAAAACAGATTTTATAATAAGGCAACTCGCACAGAAACAGTAAAGTTAGAGATTAAAAATGAGATTAACGCGATTAAAAAACATAACGCACTAAATATGACTGTAATTAATTAATCGCAATTAACGCGTTAATTTGACACCCCTAATTTGGACATTTACCTGTCTGTAAACTGGGTTAAAGGTTGTATGGAGGATTTTTTTTTAGTTTCAAGTTGTCATTGAAAGTTTAAAATACCATTACAGAGACGCAGCAGCTTTGTAATTATGATGACCCAAAAAAAAAGAATGAAAATCTATCAACTGTGGATGTAGTGAGGCCAGATAAACATGAGCCAATAGAAAACAAGGCTACCTCTTTGTCTATTGGCTGTTAGGTCGTCAATCAAACTATGCAGCGGTTCTTAGAGGCCTTTTCAAACTGTAGCTTCCTCACAATTCGCACAAAGTTTGTCGCGACGGCCGACGAGAATCCATGACCAGTTCACTGCAAAAGAAAGTCGGTTTTTGAGGTCGCTGAAAGAAGAAGAGAAGAGGAAAAGGATCGAAGACAAACTGAGGTGATTCTTGGAGATTCCTTCCAGCGACGGCAGTAATTCTGAACATGCACTGGATGTAAACAAACGTGATTTCTAGAGTAAAGAGGCGGGAGGAGATGTTTCTACTGAAAAAGGACGGTCGCTGTATTTCACTTCCCTTAAAAAATCCTCTATACAACCTTTAAATGAACAGAATGTAGAGAGTCTAAGCTTTATAACGACGTATCACCTGCCCACGGGAAACATCAGCCCATATCAGCAAACATATCGGCCGATAGCTGATATGTTTCCAGGTGCCCATATCGGTCGATATATCGGTCGGGCTCTAGTTTGGACATTTGAAATCGCTGTTGAAATTGTAAAACAGCTGTAGTCTGTAGATCAGGGGTCATCAAACTTTTTCCTCCAGTGAACCACCGTTACAAAACAAAAATGCCACAGAGCTGCTCATTTTAGCAGACGCAAAAAAAATTGAGAAGATTATAAGACAGAGGGCGAGTCTTTAGGTACAGTTAGACACCTATAAAAAAACAAAAAAAAATGTCCATTCATTAGGGCACAGAGTTGGGCTTCAAAATTGTATATTTAAAATAGTCATGGGTGTAATAATTAACCACAGTTTTTGTATAAAACCCCCTGTGGTAGTTGCCATTGGGACTGCCCCATGTTCCCCCTAGTGGCCACTATAATGGTTCGGTCTGGTCCTGCCCAGTATTATGTTAAGCGGCTGTTTTCGAGTGCAATGTGTTGGACATGTATCGTGTGCGTTAATAATAAGTAAGTGATGCAGTGTATTTCTGTTTGTATGTATATACTTATTATGTTTATTTGTTTAGGCACCTGAATGTAGCCAGTATTTTGAGTTCTGTTTCATAATATAATCCTGTTAGTAATTTATACCTGGTGTTTATCTTTACGCTAGCGTACGAGCTGTTATTAACGTTTTCACCTTTCATGTCTTACTTCTACGTTGAATGTTGAATATCTCCTAATTAGTGTTAAGTTTTGCTTTGTCCAAACGTCGCAGTTATATCATTTATCCGTTTCCGCTAATTAATATTCATGACGTCACCAAACTGTAGACTGAACCTTGCAGTACATTTTCCCAACCAAAGGAGGGCGCTGTTCAGTCACTTTTAAGCCTTGTTACTGTTACATTATTTACCTGTGTATTTATCTGTATAATATTTGATTTTAATTGTTTCCTTTTTGCTGTTTTTGTTACAGAAAACCACACACACACACACACACAAACCAACACACGTATGCACCTGCTGCTACTGTTACTGTTCAAATGGGATTAAAGTTCATTGTCGCCTGTCAAGTCTCCTGTGCCTTCTGACCGAGGACAGGAAAATCCAGTTGCAACCCCCCGTCCCAGTACTTTGCACACGTACATGTTACCAACAGTTTTGTTATTCAGCACAGTGGAATCATTCTAAAATCACTCTGTCCCTCACACTTTCACGTGTCCTAAAACCAAACCAATCCAATCCACTTTATTTCTATAGCACATTTCACAAACAAACTGTTTCCAAAGTGTTGCACAAATACATAAAAAATAACAACAATAAGATGATAAAGTAAATCACTAAAATAATACTAGTCTTAAAGTAATAAAACCAGTAAAATAATATAAAACCAGTAAAATAAAAATAAAACTATATCATAGAATAGAAATAAATAAACCAATAAATAAATTAAATCAGTAAAACCAATAAAAACACATAAAAATAAATAAAAGACACAGAGGAGCAACGACTCACGCGGTGTTAAAAGCCAGAGAATAAAAGTGGGTCTTCAGACGAGATTTTAAACTCTCCACTGTGGAGCTGCTCCAACGTGAAGCGGCAGATCGTTCCAGAGTTTAGGGTCGACCACAGAGAAGCTCCTGTCCTCCTGGTTTTAAGTCTCGTCTTAGGCCCTGAGCTGGAGCTGGACCTCAGACCTCAGAGCGCAGGGAGATAAATTTGGATGAGGTCCGAGTCGTACTGTGGAGCCAGTCCATTCAAAGCTTTAAAAACAAACAATAAAATCTTAAAATCAATTCTAAAATGAAACAGGGAGCCAGTGCAAAGATGCAAGGATTGGGGTGATGTGCTCTTCTCTCCTTTTTGTTCCTGTTAAAAGTCGCGCTGCAGAATTTTGGACTCACTGTAGTCGGTAAAGTGCGTTTTGCGAAATGCCGGAATAAAGTGCATTACAGTCGTCCAGGCGCGATGAAATAAAAGCCTGCATAACTTGTTCAAATAGTTTAAAAGATAAAAAAGGTTTAACTTTAGATAAAAGCCGCAAATGATAAAAACTTGATTTTAAAACATTGTTAATCTGTTTATCAAATTTAAAATCACTGTCTAAGATGACGCCGAGGTTGGTGACCGTGGGACGAACATGATTTTTGAGGAATCCCACATTAGTGAGGGAACTGTTGGCCCCAAAAAGTATCACCTCAGTCTTATCTTCATTGAGTTAACCCACACAGACCATATTTGGAAGTTCATAAGGGCGTTTTTTAACCGAATACAAGTTCATTTTCGATGTAAATGAGATGTAAATGAGCGCGGAGGTGTTTGTATCCGAGCGTTGAGACGTGAATTCGGCTGCGTAAACGTTTTGTGACTGAAGCTCTCTCAGCGTTTTCTCAGCAAGTGGACGTTCCAAGATTCACGAACGAGGCCCACTGCGATTAAAACGCCATAAAACACCGCTTCATAATCCAAAAAAACAAAAAAAAAGAGAGTGTATTACGTGTTTAGCTCCACTTTAAGCAGTAATCCAGGAAGCGCTCGTCCTTGTTCTAAAAGTCCATTCACCTTCACTTTATCTCCTGATCACTCCACACACCTCAAAGTGCCTCCACTACAAACTCTGGAGCGCGCAGCTACTATTTTTAGCCTTATTTATACTGCGTTACTCCCGGGAGGACATCGGCAAACTATTGAAGTCAAAGCCGAGGCAGCGTTCAGGTGATTCTGGTGGTAAAACGACGTTCAAATCATTTCAAACATTATTAAATTTCGAGTTTTAAAGCATTTTTTTTTCATGTATTTGAGCAAAAAATGTGTCAGTACAGATATTTTCTAAGGTTTAAGGTCAAAATAAGTCTCCTGTGTGTTGTTTCTATTTAATTATCAAGATTTTTACTACCAGAAGTGTGCAGTTTGCATGCTAGTTGTCATAAAAATAGCTTATGAAGGCACGAGGTGAACGAGGAATCATTTTTGAACCACTGCGAACTGTTTAAAAACTAGAACGAACTGAATTTTTCAGTTTCACGGAGCCAAACAATCTTAGAAAAATATTGAATTGCGATGTTTCTGACAACATTGTGATTTATGTTTTAATAATAATTTCAAAGGTCGCATTTTAAACACGTCCAGAAGAAAGAGACAAACTAATACAAGAATCAGATTTTGCACAGAAAAGACGGGAGATTTTGTTGTTTGTAGAGAAAAATATGGGACTTTGAAACTTTTCCGCGTCTGTTGAAGTTGAGATTTTGATTCATTTTGCAGCTCTACAGTTTTTAAGACGGTAAAATCAGGTACAGAACATTTAAACATATTCTTAAACAATGTCAAAACGAGAAACAGTTCAACAGCAGATTCTAATTTTCACCAAGTAAATCCAAAATGATTTCAGTCTGTGTTTTTATCCGGAGTCGGTCTGGTCGTCTCGAGTCCAAACGAACTTTTACTAAATGTGTGAAAATAAAACACACAGACACAAAAAAACGATATTTCTCTCTCTTCAGATGAACACAATTTAATCCTGGTTTAGTCCTGGTTTAGTCCTGGTTTTGTTTTGATTCAGTCCTGGTTTAGACCTGGTTTAGATGTGGGTTTAGCCTGGTTTAGTCCTGGTTTAGTCCTGGTTTAGTCCTGGTTTTAGTCCTGGTTTTAGTCCGGTTTTAGTCCTGGTTTTAGTCCTGGTTTAGTCCTGGTTTAGACCTGGTTTAGTTTAGTCCTGGTTTAGTCCTGGTTTAATCCTGGTTTAATCCTGGTTTTAAGACCTGGTTTAGACCTGGTTTAGTCCTGGTTTTAATCCTGGTTTTAATCCTGGTTTAATCCTGGTTTAATCCTGGTTTAGACCTGGTTTTAGTCCTGGTTTAGTTTAGTCCTGGTTTAGTCCTGGTTTTAGTCCTGGTTTTAGTCCTGGTTTAGTCCTGGTTTAGTCCTGGTTTTAGTCCTGGTTTCCTGGTTTAGTCCTGGTTTTAGTCCTGGTTTAGACCTGGTTTAGTACCTGGTTTTAGTCCTGGTTTAGACCTGGTTTAGTCCTGGTTTAATCCTGGTTTACCTGGTTTACCTGGTTTAGTCCTGGTTTAGTCCTGGTTTTAGTCCTGGTTTAGTCCTGGTTTAGTCCTGGTTTAGCCCAAAATGTGAAAACAGTAAAATCCCTCTGTTTAATCCATTTATTTCAACAAAGTAACTGTAATCCAATTCCCACTCACTGAAACAGTAACTGTAACTGAATACAGTTACTCATCATTTGTACTCTGATTACTCTGGTACATGTAATCTGTTACTCCCCGACACCGTCTGTGGGTCAGTGGGCAAACGCTGCACCAACTGCACCACCGTCGCCGATGTAACGACGTCGGGCCTTTTAAAATTCCACGACTTTTCCAGGATTTCAACGACTCTGGAAACTCTGGACCTGCACGTCCCTGATTGGCTCATCCACCTGTCAATCACGCTCATCTGAGGAGCTTCACCTGTGACCAGACTCTTCACATTTTCATCAAGTGTTTTGGAGAAGTGTGTGTGTGTGTGTGTTTCTCCGGCAGATTTCCAGCTGCGTCTCAAACTCCGGCGACTGGAGAATGTCAGTGTCACCAACCAAACCTATTAACATTTCGGAGTCATTTGGGCTCCGATCTCTCTGCGCCGCCGCGGGAGACGAGCCGACGAGCGGTGCATTCCGGGTCACATCCGAGAGGCGGGCGTCACGGTAACGGCCCTCCTTAATGAGCGCGCCCGCCGCACTCTGATTGGCCCAACATCGTTAAAGTTAACAAACACACACACAAAAAACAAACACACACACACACGGATCTATACGGCGCCTGCCACGGCCCAATTAGAGACAAAACCAAAGTCTGCTCCGGCGTCGCGGGCTCCTCTGATGAAGCCTGTCGCCGCAGCCTGTTTACCGCGCGTGCCCCGTTCTCCCACACACGCGCTCGTCATTAGCTCGGCCCGATTTGAGATGTTTTAGGAAAGAGGAAGTGGCAGACGAGGCAATTATCCACAGCTCAATGCAAACGGCTTCATGAAGACGTCTCCGGGCTGAAGTCTGAGGCGCGTTTGATTTCACGTAAACCGAGAAGAGAAGAGACGGCGAACATCTGATCGTCAGTCGCCCCGGGGACCCGCGAACGAACGACGGCGAGCGCAGACGAAGGAGAGGCACGGGCGCGGGAGGTACTGGTCATGAGGAAAGAAAAGGCCCGACGTGGATCTTCAGTTGGTGCAGCGTTTGCCCACTGACCCACAGACGGGCAGAGCTCTTCTCACTCACACAGATCTGAAAGAGACTGGAATATGCAAACATCATGAAAATGATCTGAATCTGATTGGTCAAAGTGCGAACAAGCCCAGAAATCTAACTTTTTAGTCGTTTATTCAGTAAATTTGCAGCACGACAAAACAAAACAAAAAGAAAACAAAACAGAGACTACAGCTGCATGGATCATGACTAAAAGGGTTTAGGCCGAAGTAAAAAGTACTTACAATGTCAAACCCTGTTAAACAACGACAGAATTCCAAGAAAGAAAAGCAGCGTCTGAACACCAGGTTTGCGTTTATAATTTCACTTACGACTGTTAAATCCAGTTGAGAGAAAAGCTCAGACATTTCCACTGTCCACAAACGCACACACATAAAATACGAAAATAAGACTGAAGTTATCCTATTTGGACCAAACACTGACACCCTCACATCTGACCTTGGACGTCTTGCCACAAATGTGCACGGTTCAGCAAAGAACCTTGGTGTTTTTATGGACTCTCTTTTAAACTTTGACAAACAGATCGCAAATGTTGTTAAAACTAGCTTTTTTCAACTCAGACAAATTGCCAAATTAAAACCAATCCTATCATTCAATAACTTTGAAACAATCATTCACGCCTTTGTAACAAATAGACTGGACTATTGTAATGCACTATACTCAGGCCTCCCACAATCCTCCATCAACAGGTCACAGTTAATTCAAAATGCTGCTGCCAGACGCTCACCGGGTCCAAAAAGAGAGACCATATTACACCCATCCTCGCCCAACTCCACTGGTCACCTGTTAAATACAGAATTGATTTTAAAATTTTATTATTTGTTTTTAAATCACTTAACTCACTTGCGCCACAATACATCACTGATCTTTTAACCCCCCACAGCCTCTCGGTCTCTCAGGTCAAACTCGCTCAACCTCCTGTCCGTCCCACCGTCCCGCCTCAAAACCAGGGGAGGCGGAGTCTTCTCTGTTGTTGCCCCCAAGCTTTGGAATTCCCTCCCTCTTCCCCTGAGATCTTGCTCCTCCCTCTCTCACTTTAAAACCCTCCTAAAAACACATTTTTTCAAGATGGCATTTAACAGCCCATGAGCTCTATTTTAAACTATTATTTTTATGCATCAAGTAACTCGTCTATGTAATATTTTATATTTGTGTTAGTGTTTTCATTATGTTGTGTTTCATGCTGTAAAACACTTTGGTGCAACTTGTTATGGTTGTTTTTAAATGTGCTATATAAATAAAATGACTTGACTTGACTTGACATGACACAGTCTGACCAGACGCACCGAAAAATTCATGACCGAATCCTGAATCCGGCCGTAAACGTCCTGAAAATGACACTCAGACAGAATCCTGAGTAGTTATTTTCTGATAAACATTAAAAAGCTTCTAAGTGACTGCACCGTCTACAGTCTGTTCGATTTGTTTATTTTCTGACGTTCCACAATCAGGCGTGAATCTGCACTGATCATAAACTCATTTTTATTAATTCGACACGACTGGTGAACAAGAATCACAACACACTGCAAAAAGCAAAAGTGTCAGTGCAGGTACAGGGAGCAGTGGGGAAGGACCCGTGGATCACTAATGCACTCGGTAAAATGTGTAGAAAAGAGTTTGGAGTCTCTATGTTAGGGATGGACATGATTAATCGATTAATCGATAATTGATCATTAAGAATTTCATCGATTACGTTCATTTTAATCGACAAACCGAATGTAGTTTGCTGTGTCCGTACATGTGTCTCTGCATCAGAAGGAGCGAGACACAAACAGTGGGTCAGTCTGTAACGAACCGAAGCACAAATGTGGATTTAACCAGGATTTGTAGAAGAAATTCCACACTTTCCGTTGCGTTGGGACAAGTGTGAGTCCATGTGCACAGTGGATAAAGCAGCACATATGTTTCTGTGTCCAGTGGGAAAAAGTTTTTCCAGGTGAGAGTCGCTCAATGTGGATGACGAGGCCCCGCCCCCCTCCCCCCGTACGCTGTCCTGGTTTTGACAAACACAAATCTGGTCACACTGACCTGTATTCACCTGAGTCATGTCTTTTAATCCAACACAAGTTGAACCACATCAGCGACACAAGAGCTGGAGTTTTATCTTCACTTAGTTTATGTAAATTAGTGATGTGGTTTTAAGTTTTGTTTCTGTGAGATTTGAACAAAACTGAATTAAACACATTATAATGTCAAACAGCTGATGTGGATCTAGAGTCGTTATGTTTATATGTCGTAAAGTTGAATTTATTGATGCAGATTAGTGCAGATAGTAATAATAATGATGATCATTTTAATATAAAAACATTCATGATTAATCGATGATTAATCCCGCCCCTCGCTCACCTGACGCACTACGATTGTGGTCACACCTCCTTGTCAAATCCTGGGAACAGGGAAAATCAGATGCCACAGTCGTTGGGCAAGACACTTTAGCCACATTCCCTAGTATGAATGTGTGTGTGTGTGTTGGTGCAGACTGACAGCTTCACTTCTGTCAGTCTGTCCCAGGGCAGCTGTGGCTGCAGTTGTGCAGTGAAGTGAAAACAGAAAGCACCAAATTGTAAAGCAACTCTGAGCGTGTGGAAAAGCGCAGTATAAAGACTGAGTTATAGTTGTATAGTAACACTGCTGCTGTCACTTTTGATTTATGGATCTGCATCGAGGTTCATGTGCCGCAAAGTAATTCACCATCACAACACGAGGAGGTTTTAAACCAGGAAGTGGAGAACAGGAAATGTGTGTGGAGCGAACGTAGAGACGACCAATCACAGCCCTGCCTGTCTGCACATGTGCAGTTGTATCTGTGAACATATGTGGAGTTTTTAAGTGTCGGTTTGTGATTCATGACGTCATCAGTCGCACAGAGAAGAATCATGTTACGAACACGAACAGAACATAAAGCACAGACACGACAACACATGAACCAGGTCCAGGACCAGGACTAAAACAGGACTGAACCAGGACTAAAACAGGTCCGGGACCAGACCAGAACTGGACGGGGACTGAGACCGGGACTTAGACCGGGACCAGACCAGGACTGAGACCAGGAACAGGTCCAGGACTAAAACTGGGAACAGGAACAGGACTGAGGCAGGGACCAGGCCAGGAGCAGACCGTGATTGAGACCAGGACTGAAAATGGTTTAGTCCTGGTTTAGTCCTGTTTTAGTCTTGGTTCAGTCCATTATCTGTTTTTTTTTCCATTTTTCATTTAAAAACAAAGTCGAAAACTGAAAAAACAAATCATCTGTTTTTTTCATTTTGGTTTTGAAGACAAATAATGAATTTTCTTATTTTTGTTTTTATTTTGAAAAACGAATGAACGATCAACACACGGCCCTTCCTGCTTCCCTCAGTCTCCGCTCGGCCTCGTCTCGTCGTCGTCGTCGTCGTGGTTAAACGACTCTTCAGGAAGCGCTCGTCCTTGTTCTAAAAGTCCATTCACCTTCACTTTATCTCCCGATCGCTGCACACACCTCACACTGCCTCCACTCCAAACTCTGAATCACGCAGCTACTATTTTTAGCCTCATTTACACTGCTCCACTCCCGGGGGGGACACCGGCAAAACCGTCGAGTCAAAGCCGCGGCGGCGTACGTTCGGGCGGTTCTGACGCGGCGCTGAGTTGTGAACCGAGGCGAAAGCGGCTCGGCGCTCGGTGATGTAAAAAACGACGCGGCGCCAGAGTCATTTCTCTTTTTTAATAACTGATCTTTAAAATATCAAGCTCCGACTGTCGGCTTTATTATTATGTATCGCGCAAACGGCGTCTCTGGAGCGCGGAGCTGTTCCAGATGAAGAATGGGACGGCGTCGGCTCGCATCCCAACGAGAGACGAGCCGGACGGAGAAAGTCAAAGCAGGAGAGGGGTGTAAGAACAGGCGAGTTTCATTGTTGACAAAAGCGTGCGTTGCATGATGGGAATTATTTTGGTCGGCGGCAAGAAACACGAATTCAACATGACGGACGGAGCGAGAAAGAACGTAAAAGGGTATTGATCCCGGTTATTTCTCCACTCTAACGGCAGACGACCCAAGACCATTTGACCAGAAATTGGTCATAAGCATCGACGGACGACAAATCACCCTTTTCAACCCCGACAGAGTCTGGACCAAACCAAATTTCTGGTCAGAATCTCCAACTCCCTGGACAAATATTCACTTTGGCGACATCCACAATGACTTGGTGGAAACTCCTGGGCCATTCACAGCAGAAAAGATGAAAACCTCCAAGAGTCTGGATGTGTTGTTGAACTTGTTGGAGTCCACGGTTTGTTAGGATCTTCTACGTTTGCTCTGCGGATGTTTGAAAGTCGTTTAATTCACCGTTAGTGGTTCTTTTCACTCAGAATATGAAAAAGACATTTTCCTTCTTCCGTGCTTCTATTCGTGCGTCCGATAATGCAGCAGGAATTTACCATTATCGAGGAGAAATACGTGAGGTTACACACTGTGTTTGACGCTACCGTGTTTCTTGCCTCCGACCAAAATATTTCCCAGCAGCAACGCGGGCTTTTAATAACAATGACGTCAGCTGAAACTCGTCTATAGCCGAAATATCCTGATTATCATATCGGCAAAAGTCTCAAAATCATATCAAATTATAAGTTTCTTTGCTCAGATTTATTGTTTTGGTGCAGCAGCAGTGAAAAAAACAAAGAGAACTACAAAGACCATGATCCTTTGCTCTGTTTTCAGTCCAATACACACATCAAGAATCTCAGACTTCTGGTCATTGTACAATTCACACTGGGAAGGATTTTCTGAAAAAGTAATAATCAAACCTCCATGTTTGTTTTCCCAGTGGGATGTGTCTATTGTCCAAGTCGATCTTTTCAAGTCTTTTGAACCATGTCACTTTTGTTTCTGGTTCTGATATTGTCATATTTTAGTTTTGGAGATTCAGACATCGTTAATTGTTTGTGGTTGTTGGATCCAAACAGTGGGAAAACGACTCGAGAAATGTGTTTGTGAACTTCATAAATGTAAAAGTGAATCAGATGTGTGTGACTCAAACCTCTGTTCAAACTGTTTCTCTTCCCAACGGAATTGAAAAATAGTGAAAGGTGAAGGTGATGGGCAGGATTGATTAAGGTATTATTTCCAAATTCATACATTCAATGATTTCAAGACTTTTTAAGACATCGCGGGAACCATGTGGTTGAACAGATTTACAAATATGAGCTCTGGTTGCAGTGTTGGAGTGTTACTTTTAAAATGTAATCCCCTACAGATTACAGATTACATCCCCCAAAATGTAGTTTGTAACAGAATCCATTAAATTACTTAAAGTGAGTAATGTAATCTGATTACTTTGGATTACTTGATTTGCTGTAGAGAAACAAAGACGAGGAAATTTTCACATAAGAAGTTTTGTCTGATAAAAGAAAATAAAAAATCCAGACTTTAAAAAATATTATTGATAGAAGAAGAAGAAACACGTCCACACAGCAGGATTTAGTCCTGTTAAATCCTGGTTTTAGTCCTGGTTTAGTCCTGGTTTAGTCCTAGTTTCGTCCCAGTTTAGACCTGGTTTAGACCTGGTTTAGACCTGGTTTAGACCTGGTTTAGACCTGGTTTAGACCTGGTTTAGACCTGGTTTAGACCTGGTTTAGACCTGGTTTAGACCTGGTTTAGACCTGGTTCAGTGTCCGGCAATAAGTGAAATACCATGGGAAAAAAAAGAAAGAAAAAA
>NW_026571515.1:1959466-2094466 GCF_026225935.1 Boleophthalmus pectinirostris | reverse complement strand
AGAGAGAGAGACGAGAGAGACGAGAGAGACGAGAGAGACGAGACGAGAGACGAGAGAGACGAGAGACGAGAGAGAGAGACGAGAGAGAGACGAGAGAGACGAGAGACGAGAGAGACGAGAGAGACGAGAGAGAGAGACGAGAGAGAGAGACGAGAGAGACAGAGAGAGAGACGAGAGACGAGAGAGACGAGAGAGACGAGAGGGAGAGACGAGAGACGATCGAGACGAGAGACGAGACGAGAGAGACGAGGGAGACGAGAGACGAGAGAGAGAGATGAGAGAGAGAGACGAGAGAGACGAGAGAGAGACGAGAGACGAGAGAGAGAACGAGAGAAGACGAGAGAGAGAGACGAGAGAGACGAGAGAGAGACGAGAGAGACGAGAGAGACGAGAGAGACGAGAGAACGAGAGAGACGAGAGACAGACGAGAGAGACGAGAAACGAGAGACGAGAGACGAGAGACGAGAGAGACGAGAGACGAGAGAGAGAGACGAGAAACGAGAGAGACGAGAGACGAGAGAGACGAGAGAGACGAGAGACGAGAGACGAGAGAGACGAGAGAGACGAGAGAGAGAGAGACGAGAGACGAGAGACGAGAGAGACGAGAGACGAGAGAGACGAGAGAGAGAGACGAGAGAGACGAGAGAGACGAGAGACGAGAGAGAGAGACGAGAGAGACGAGAGAGACGAGAGAGACGAGAGAGACGAGAGAGACGAGAGAGACAGAGAGAGAGAGACGAGAAACGAGAGAGACGAGAGAGAGACGAGAGAGACGAGAGAGAGAGACGAGAGAGACGAGAGAGACGAGAGAGACGAGAGACGAGAAACGAGAGAGACGAGAGAGACGAGAGACGAGAGAGACGAGAGAGAGAAACGAGAACGAGACGAGAGACGAGAAACGAGAGAGACGAGAGAGAGAACGAGAGAGAGACGAGAGAGACGAGACGAGAGAGACGAGAGAGAGAGAGACGAGAGAGACGAGAGAGACGAGACGAGAGAGACGAGGAGGAAGAATCATTTAAATCATAATAATAATCGTGCGTTTGGTTTATCTTCTGGTGCTTTTTGGATTCATGGACGTGTTACATCATGTGACTCATTTACTCTTCTCTCTCCCGGTGGTAAAGTGCCGCCGTATAATCACAGAAATTAAAGTTTTTTCTTGCAGTAACATTTACATTTTGCGTCTCAGTCAAAGTTCTCAGGTCAGTTTCACAGGACAACAGGTCAGGGAGGGTGAGCAGATCCTGTGGAAGAGCCGAAAGTGTCCCTCCCTCCTCTGTGTCCTGCGGCGCCACAGCAGCCTCCAGGGGGCGCCAGGCGAACACAACAGGAAAGGTCTGGCTCTTAAAGGTGAAGTGTAGTTCTGCGTCGAGGTCTGTGCACCGCGAATTCACCGACAAAACGCGAGGGGGCGACGATATCTGTCCGTTCATATATACCAGGGGTGTCAAACTCATTTTGGTCCGGGGGCCGTATCCAACCGACTTTGATCCCAAAGGGGCCAGATCAGAAAACTCATGTCATATAAACCCCAAAAATAACAATAAGTTCAAATATTTGTGCAGAGAAACACAAATCTATTACAGAAATCTTTTTTAATTGATGAACTCTTTCTTTTACAAAATATTATAATATTATGAACAACCTGAAACTTTAAGAAAAATATAATTTCAACACAAAGTTTTAACATGAACTCGTTTTACATTAACTTGTATAAATAGGAATAAGTCAATTTTTCTTGTAAAATCCTGCACTCGGCTCCACTTTTCTCATGTTGGACATTTTTCTGATGAGGGTGTCACGGTCAACAGTCAAAACGATCGTCCTTTAAGAGCGTTTGGAAAGAGACAAGTCTTCATTTGTGCTGCTCTGGTGGGAGGGGCCACGTACAGAGACGCTGGAGACGCTGCTGTGATAAACACCACAGAAAATTAACAATAGTTTAATAGAAAATATAATTAAAATATTTTAGTAGAAAATCAGCCGAGGGCCAGATTAAAGGTCTTGGAGGGCCGGATCTGGCCCCCGGGCCGTATGTTTGACACCTGTGATATATACGGTCTGTGCGTACGACCCGCAGACGTTTAATCTCTAAGAAGTTTAACATGAACCATCTCCAACACGACACAAACACAGAACAGACTCACCATCAGCAGAACACCCCTCTGTCACAGAAACAACACTCATATTCCACTGAGTCGTGTCTTTTTTAAGTCCGACAGAAGCTGAACCGCACACCAGAACCAGCTGTTTTATGAGCGCTTAGTTTATGTAAGTTGCCATGTGGTTTTAAAGGTTGTATAGAGGATTTTTTTAAGGGAAGAGAAATACAGCGACAGTCCTTTTTCAGATGTTGTGCATGCAGTGACCTGTCTAGAAATAATTTAGCAACCAACACGTCAGTTTTTAAACCCTTCGTCTGCTTCGTTCGCGCAATCGCTGGAAGAGATCTCCAAGAATCACCTCGGTTTGTCTTCGCTCCTTTTCCCCTTCTTCTCTTCTTCTTTCAGCGACCTCAAAAACGGACTTTCTTTTGCGGCGAACTGGTCGTCGATTCTCGTCCGCCATCTCAACCAACTTTGTGCGAAATGTGAGGAAGCTACAGTTTAAGAACCGCTGCAAAAACCACGTGATCCCCGTGCGCCGGTGAGTCAGTTACACTAAAAACGTAGGGAGTTTGATTGACGACTTAACAGCCAATGGAAAATGAGGGAGCCTTGTTTTCTATTGGCTGATGTTTATCTGGCCTCACTACGTCCACAGTTGATAGATTTTCATTCTTTTTTTTTTTTTTGGTCATTGTAATTACAAGGCTGCTGCGTCTCTGTAATGGTATTTTAAACTTTCATTGATGATTTGAAACAAAAAAAAAAAATCCTCCATACAACCTTTAAGTTTTGTTTCTGTAAAACGTAAACACATATGCACAAAGCTGCACTAAACACATTATTTCTCAATGTATATCGAAAGAAAGGAAAGCAAAGTACAGGAAACGTGTGCAGAGCGGAAGTACAGAGGAACAGTCACAGCTTTTACGTCTGCGTCACTTCAACATGTAGTTAGAACATTTGGGAGGTGCACGTCGGTCGACACAGAGGCTGTGCGTAGGGGGTACGTGTCAACGCAGACGATTTGACGCTGGACCGTAAACTGGCCTTTACTCCACTCAGTATTTTGATGGTGAAATGATCCATTCCCTGAAAAGCATTTCCTCTGAAAGGTTTTCTGACACATGATAGAAAAAGTCTGTAGCATCTTAAATGTCCTTGGCTTAAATCTGTGCAACTGTATTTTGATTACAATTTTGATTTCAAAAAATCTCCAAACTCATTTAATCGAGTTGAACGATAAAGTTTAATAAGTACATTTTTTATACAAATAAGTATATTTATTTTATTTTTTTAAATATAGAGATTGTAGAACAGCGGCATATACAGTTTATTTTGGACACATTTGTTTTTTCTGTGTCTTGTTTCATGTTCAAATTTATTTTATTCATTTTATGTTTCATACGTCATAAAACTGCTCTAAGGTTCATATTCGTAGCCTAAATTTATTTTCAATTTGAAAGTTTTGTGTAAATTATCAATGTGTGTTTTTCTTTTTTTTACCAAGTGTTTTTTTGTTTGTTTGTTTTGAGAGAGAAATGCTGAATAAATGCATCATGCAGCTAAAAAATAATCGTTTGAATAATTTGGATTGCAGCATTGATCAAAATAATCATAATAATTATAATCATAATTCCATAATCGAGCAGCTCTTCTTTAGCTCATGCCTTAGCTCGCCTCTTGTCATTTCCGTGGAAATGAGAAAAACTGTTAATTTCACACAATCCAACAGTGTCATATTTGTGTGGTTTGAGCTGCACAAGCTGCACTTCTTTATGATGTTAAAAAATGAGCTCAAAACCCTGACCTGATCCTGATGTGTTTGACCCTGACCATCTGACCCCCTGCTGATCCTGACCCCTGATCCTCCTGTGATCCTGACCCCTCCTGACCCTGACCCTGATCCTGACCCTGATCCTGATCCTCCTGATCCTGATCCTGACCCTGATCCTGACCCTGATCCTGATCCTGACCCTGATCCTGACCCTGATCCTCCTGATCCTGACCCTGACCCTGATCCTGACCCTGATCCTCCTGACCCTGACCCTGATCCTCCTGACCCTGATCCTGATCCTGACCCTGATCCTGACCCTGACCCTGATCCCCTGACCCCTGACTCCTGACCTCCTGACCCTGATCCTGACCCTGACCCTGACCCTGACCCTGACCTGATCCTCCTGATCCCCCCCTGACCCTGATCCTGACCCCCTGACCTGACCCTGACCCTGATCCTGACCCTGACCCTGACCCTGATCCTGACCCTGATCCTGACCCTGATCCTGACCCTGACCCTGATCCTGACCCTGACCCTCCTGAACCCTGATCCTCCTGACCCTGACCCTGATCCTGATCCTGACCCTGATCCCTCCTGATCCTGATCCTGACCCTGATCCTGATCCTGACCCTGATCCTGACCCTGACTCGTCCTTCTGTTCAACTCTGCACCAATAAAAGTCAAACTGCTCCTACAGGATAAATAAAGACTCCACATCCAGACCAATATGTGATACTAAAGTAGCACTTTGGAACTTTTCTGGCACAGGGTTCACCACCTGCTTGTCTCCATGGTGATGTTTTGGTGCGACATTAAACTTATTTTTTTGCATTTATTCAGTCACAGACGTTTTACTGATCAAAAACACACGGAAAAATGTGGATTTGTTTTGCTCGCCTGACTCGCCTCTCCGCAGATCTGACCGCTTTAAGGCCACACCGGTGAACGCTGCACGTACTAACATCTCCGTGGCGACAACCAGGCGACAGATCCTCCCCCAGAAAAGTTCCAGAGAGCAGCTTTAAGAGTCGGTAAACAGGTTTCTACAGGAGTCGAGCGCACGACAATAAAACTGAGGCACGAATAAAGAACGAAGAGACGTCCCTGCAGCACTGACAGGGACTGACAGGGACTGACAGGGGCGGGCAGGGGCGGGCAGGGGCGGGCAGGGGCAGACGGGGGCGGGCAGGGACTGACAGGGGCGGGCAGGGACTGACAGGGCGGGGCAGGGGACAGGGACAGGGGCAGACAGGGGACGGGACAGGGGCAGACAGGGGCAGACAGGGGCGGGCGGGCAGGGGGGGGCGGGCAGGGGCGGGCAGGGCCTCTGAGGGAGTTGAACCTGCACACGGCTGCAGTCGGGCAGTTGCAGGAGGATTGCACCAGGACGTTCTGATTTGAGACAGAAATGTTTTAGAAGAGATCAAAAGAACGACAGAGATTAAACTGAGAGAAAGAAGAAGAAGAGAAGAGAGAGAGAGAGAGAGAGGAGGGAGGGAGGAGAGAAGAGGGAGGAGAGGGAGAGAGATTAAACTGAGAGAAGAGAGAGAAGAGAAGAGAGAGAGAGAGAGAGAGGGAGGGAGGGAGAGAGAGAAGAGAGAGGAGAGAGGAGGGAGGGAGGGAGAGGGAGGGAGAGAGAGAGGAGAGGGAGAGGAGAGAGATTAAAGAGAGAAAGAAGAAGAGAAGAGGAGAGAGAGAGAGAGGAGGGAGGGAGAGAGAGAGAGAAGAGAGAGGGAGAGGTAGAGAGATTAATCTGAGAGGAGAAGAAGAAGAGAAGAGAGAGAGAGAGAGAGGAGGGAGGGAGGGAGAGAGAGGGAGAGAGAGAGAGAGAGAAGAGGGAGGGAGAGCTCTCTCTTCTCTCCCTCTTAGAGATTAATCTGAGAGGAAGAAGAAGAGAGAGGAGAGAGAAAGGGAGAGGGAAGAGGAGAGAGAGAGAGAGAGAGGAGGGAGGGAGAGGGAGGGAGAGAGAGAGAGAGGAGGGAGGAGAGGGAGGGAGAGAGAGAGAAGAGGGAGAGAGAGAGAGAGAGAGGTAGAGAGATTAATCTGAGAGGAAGAAGAAGAGAGGGAGAGAGAGAAGAGGGAGAGGGAAAGAGGATAGAGAGAGAGAGAGAGGAGGGAGGGAGAGGGAGAGTAATCTGAGAGGAGGAAGAAGAGAAGAGAGAGAAGGGAGAGAGGGAGAGAAGAGGGAGGGAGAGGGAGAGAGGGAGGAGAGGGAGAGTTTAATCTGAGAGGAAGAAGAGAGGAGGAGAGAGAGAGAGGGAGAGGGAGATTAATCTGAGAGGAGGAAGAAGAGAAGAGAGAGAGGGGGAGGGAGAGAGGGAGAGAAGAGGGAGGAAGAGAGGGAGAGAAGAGGGAGAGGGAGAGAGATTAATCTGAGAGGAAGAAGAAGAGAGGGAGAGGGAAGGAGAGAGGGAGGAGGGAGGGAGAGTTTAATCAGAGGAAGAGAGGAGAGAGAGAGAGAGAGGGAGGGAGAGAGGAAGGAGAGGTGGAGGAGGGTTAGGGACTGAGGAAGGGAGAGAAAGAGGAAGAGGGGATAAAGATGAAAAGAGATAGAGAGAGAGAGAGAGAGGAAGGTAAAGAAAGAGGAAGAGGGGGAGTGATGGAGATGAAGAGATGAAGATGGATAGAGGGAAAGAGATAGAGGGAAGAAAAGGGAGAGAGGAGAGAGAGAAGAGGGAGAGGAGGGAGAAAGAGAGGGAGAGGTGAAGAGAGATTAATGAGAGGAAGAGGAGAGATGGAGGAGGGAGGGGGACGGAGGGTAGAGAAAGAGATGGAGAGAAGAGATGAAGATGGATAGAGGAAAAGAAGAAAGAGGGAAGGGAGAGAGAGATTAATCAGAGAAAGAAGAGAGAGAGGAGGGATGAAAAGGGAGAGAGGGAGAGAGAGAGATTAATCAGAGAAAGAGAGGAGAGAGGGAGAGGGAGGGAGAGAGGGAGGAGAGATGGAGGGAGGGAGAGAGAGGGAGAGAGGAAGGAGAGATGGAGGGAGGGAGAGAGAGGGAGAGAGAGAAGGAGAGAGAGAGGGAGGGAGGGAGGGAGGGAGGGAGAGGAGAGAGAGGGAGGGAGGGAGGGGAGGGAGAGGGAGAGGAGGAGGGAGAGAGGGAGAGAGGAGAGAGAGGAATGGAGGAGGGTTAGGGACTGAGGAAGGGAGAGAAAGAGGAGAGAGGGGAGAGAGAGGAGAGGAGATGGAGAGAAGAGATGAGAGATGGAAAGAGATAGAGGGAGGGAAAGAGAAGAGAGAGAGAGAGAAGGAAGGGAGAGAGAGATGGAGAGAGGAGGGGGAGAGAGAGAGAAGAAGGAGAGATGGAGAAGGCAGGGAGGAGGGAGGGACGTGGGAGAGATAGAGGGAGAGAGAGAGAGGGAGAGAGAAGAAGAAGAGGGGAGTGATGGAGATGAAGAGAGAGAGATGGAAAAGAGATAGAGGGAGGGAAAGAGAGGGAGGAGAGAGAGGAGAGAGAGGAGAGAGAGAGGGACAAAGAAGAGATGGATGGAGGGAGGGAGAGAGGAGAGGAAGGAGAGATGGAGGAGGGAGGGGGCAGGAGGAAGGGAGAGAAAGAGGGAGCGGAGGTAGAGAAAGTGATGGAGATGAAGAGATGAAGATGGATAGAGGGAAAGAGAATAAGGGATGGAAAAGAGGGATGGAAAGAGAGATGGAGAAGGGAGAGAAAGAGAGGGAGGGAGGGAGGGAGGGAGAGAGGAAGAGGAGGGAGGGAGGGAGGAGAGAGAGAGAAGGACAGGAGAGGGAGGGAGGGGGAGAGAGGGAGGGAGGAAAGAGGAGAGGAGAGATGGAGGAAGAGATGAAGATGGATAGAGGGAAAGAGATAAAGGGATGGAAAGAGGGATGGAAAGAGAGATGGAGAAGGACAGAAAGAGAGGAGGGAGAAGGAGGGAGAAGGGAGAGGAAGGGAGGAGGAGGGAGGGGGGGGAGGGAGGAGAGGAGGGAGGGAGGGAGGAGGGAGGAGGGAGGGAGGGAGGGAGGAGAGAGAGAGATGAAGAAGACAGAGAGAAGGAAGGGAGGGCCGGCAATAGATGGAGGGAGAGAGGGAGGTAAAGAAAGAGGGAGAGGGGGTAGTGATGGAGAGAACTGATGAAGATGGATAGAAGGAAAGAGATAGAGGGAGGGAAAGAGAGGGAGAAATGGAGAGAGAGGGGGGTGACAAAGAAGAGATAGAGGGAGGAAGGAAGGAAGGAGAGATGGAGGGGAGTTTTGGACAGAGGAAGGGATAGAAAGAGGGAGAGGGGGGAGAGAAAGTGATGGACAGAAGAGATGAAGATGGAAAGAGATAGAGGGAAGGAAAGAGAGAAGAGAGAGAGAGAGAGGGAGAAACGGAGAAGGGAGGAGAGATAGAGAGGGAGAGATGGAGAAGAAAGGGAGAGAGAAAGAGAGGGAGGGGGTGGAGAGAGGGAGAGGAGAGAGGAGAGAGGGAGAAGGGAGAGGGAGGGACAAAGGAGAGATGGAGGGAGAGAGGGAGGAGAGATGGAGGAGGGTTAGGGACTGAGGAAGGGAGAGAAAGAGGAAGAGGGGATAAAGATGAAAAGAGATAGAGAGAGGGAGAAGGGTAGTTATGGAGAGAAGAGATGAAGATGGATGGAGGTAAAGAGATAGAGGGAGGGAAAGAGAGATGGAGAGAGAGATGGAGAAGGAAGGGAGAAATGGAGAAGGCAGGGAGAAAGGAGGGAGGGACGTAGGAGAGATAGAGGGGAGAGAGGGAGGGAGAGAAAGAAGAAGAGGGGTAGTGATGGAGATGAAGAGATGAAGATGGAAAGAGATAGAGGGAGGGAAAGAGGGAGGGAGGAGAGAGAGAGGAAGAGAGGGAGGGACAAAGGAGAGATGGATGGAGGGAGGGAGAGAGGAAGGAAGGAGAGATGGAGGAGGGAGGGGGCAGGAGGAAGGGAGAGAAAGAGGGAGCGGAGGTAGAGAAAGTGATGGAGAGAAGAGATGAAGATGGATAGAGGGAAAGAGATAGAGGGAGGGGAGAGAGAGATGGAGAAGAAAGGGAGAGAGAGAGAGGGAGGAAGGGGGGCGAGAGAGGGAGTAGAGAGAGGAAGAGAGGAGGGAAGGAGGGAGAGATGAAAGCGGGAGAGAGAGAGAGAGAGATGAATGGAGGGAAATGGATGGAGGGAGGAGAGACGGAGAGGAAGAGATGTGGAGGAGCGAGGGAGAGATGGAAACGGACGAAGATAAAGAGACAGAGAGAGGGATGAAGAGAGGACGAGAAAGAGAGAATACAAGAGTGAGAGGAAGAAGGGAGGAAAACAGAGAGAGAGAGAGAGGGAAGAAGAACCCCTCCTCCTCCTCCTCCTCCTCTTCTCCTCTTCCTTCAGAGAGATTTAGAGTCTCACAGCTCCATCTAGTGTCTGAAACTGAAACTGAACAAAAAAAACAAAAATGAACAAACGTCACGGACAAAAACAAAAACTGTGAGATTCTGAACGCGGAAAAACGACAAACGCCTCAACTCAGGACACACAGGACGACATTCATACTATAATACTCCCTACAACTGTACAACAACTCACCCATGGACTCTTCCTTGTATCACGCTTCACGATATCGTAACTTTAAATTGGTGATTTTCAGATTTCAGATTCGGTCGGTTTTGTATTTTGCCAAGAAATATCCAAAAGGTAAATTCAGAAATGTTTGACTTGATCGTTTCTACAAATAACTAGACCCAAGAGCAGTGCTGGAGTGTTACTTTTAAAATGTAATCCCCTACAGATTACAGATTACACACACCAAAATGTAGTTTGTAACAGAATCCATTAAATTACTTAAAGTGAGTAATGTAATCTGATTACTTTGGATTACTTGATTTGCTGTAGAGAAACAAAGACGAGGAAATCTTCACATAAGAAGTTTTGTCTGATAAAAGAAAATAAAAAGTCCAGATTTTACTGAACCAAATTAAAAATATTATTGATAGAAGAAGAAGAAACACGTCCACACAGCAGGATTTAGTCCTGTTAAATCCTGTTTTAGTCCTGGTTTAGACCTGGTTTAGACCTGGTTTAGACCTGGTTTAGACCTGGTTTAGTTTTTTTTTTTTTTTTATTATGTATGGATTTATTTATTTATTTATTTTATATATTTTTATTCTACTTTATCTTTTTTTTTAAACTTTTTTATTTAATTTTATTTATTTTTTAAATTTATTTATCTATTTATGTTTTTTTTATTATTTATGAAAAAAATTAAATATTTTTTTAATTGATTTATTTTAGTATAGTTTTTTTATTTATTGTTTTTATCTTTTTTTTAGTACTGCTTTTATGTATTGATTTTATTATTTTTGTTAACCGATTCTAATATTATTATTTTATTTATTAATTCTTTTAGTTTAGTTGAACATAATTTTGCTGTTTTTTTTTATTTTTTTTTTTAATGTTTTACATGGCTGTGTGAAGCATTTTGGAAACTCTCTTGTTTATAAAATGTGCTACACAAATAAAGTTGGACTGGACTGGAAGATCGATCTCGTGCCTCTACGCTTGGTTTTTCATTTTTGCTGAATTTTCAGTCCTGCTCCAGCCCGCAAATCCCATAAGATGTGGACGTTTACTTTTTTTGAGCTCTTTCAAACACGGAGAAGCGAAAAGGAATCGTCTAAAATGTGCGTGAGATTAGAGCACATCCGCAAGTTTAGTCTGTTTAAAATGTTTTTATTAATGCCAAATAAAATCTCCAGCACAAATGATGTATGACAGACAAACACGAATCATTTATATATTTTACTTCACACTCATATTCAGTTTATTATTTTTAATTTAGTCCCGAACCGCGACCGCAATGAGCTTAACAAAATGAGTTCAGGGCAGTGGACGGTGATTCAGATCTGAGATTTGAATTTCTGCGTAAATTTCAAGTGTTTTGAGTAAAAGTTGTATTTGATTTGAACACGTTTACGTCGTGTTTATGGACACAGATCGTGAGATGTTTGTGAAATGTAAACTACAGATCGTACACACTCTTCTTTCTTCATCAGGGTCCAACTGAACAGATGTTGTGCAGCTCCTCTAGACCTGCAGAAGAAAAACTCTCCCTCCCAAACTTCACAGACGAACAGGACAGAGGAGTGTTGTTGTGGAGCTGGCGAACAGTCCTCGGAGTTTCTGCTTCACATCCGCTCACGGGACTCGCAGTCTGCGCCACAGGGAGACCAAGAGGAAGAGGAAGAGGAAGAGGAAGAGGAGGGAGTCCTGGCACAGAGACCAGCGCCAAAACAAAAACACAACAAACATGAGAACGAAACAACGAGGAAGGAGACGAGGAAGGAGACGAGGAAGGAGACGAGGAATTCTATCAGAACGTGTAAACCAGACCTGGTTTTTATAAAAATGTGGTGACCAGTAACGAAACGAGGTCAGAGGAGCCGAAAACGTCGATCGTCAAGGTCATGTGGGTAGATTATAGTGTCGTAGTACTTTTTTGTACGGTCTTGGTCTTGTCTTGGACTGGACCAGGCTTGGACTCGGTCTTGAAAGTGCTTGGACTCGATCTCTTCTTGGTCTTGAAGGCTCTTGGACTTGGTCTTGTCTCGGTCTTGTGTTTGGACTCGGTCTTGACTCGATCTTGTCTTGGTCTTGTAGGTGCTTGGACTTGGTCTTGTCTCGGTCTTGTGTTTGGACTCGGTCTTGTGTTTGGACTCGGTCTTGTGTTTGGACTCGCTGTCTTTGTCTTGTGTTTGGACTCGGTCTTGTGTTTGGACTTGGTCTTGTGTTTGGACTCGGTCTTGTCTCGGTCTTGAAAGCGTTTGGACTCGGTCTTGTCTCGGTCTTGAAAGCGTTTGGACTCGGTCTTGTCTCGGTCTTGAAAGCGTTTGGACTCGGTCTTGTCTCGGTCTTGAAAGCGTTTGGACTCGGTCTTGTCTCGGGGTCTTGAAAGCGTTTGGACTCGGTCTTGTCTCTTGTCTCGTCTTGAAAGCGTTTGGACTCGGTCTTGTCTCGGTCTTGAAAGCGTTTGGACTCGGTCTTGTCTCTTGTCTCGGTCTTGAAAGCGTTTGGACTCGGTCTTGTCTCGGGGTCTTGAAAGCGTTTGGACTCGGTCTCTTGTCTCGGTCTTGAAAGCGTTTGGACTCGGTCTTGTCTCGGGGTCTTGAAAGCGTTTGGACTCGGTCTTGTCTCGGTCTTGAAAGCGTTTGGACTCGGTCTTGTCTCGGTCTTGAAAGCGTTTGGACTCGGTCTTGTCTCGGGTCTTGAAAGCGTTTGGACTCGTCTTGTCTCGGTCTTGAAAGCGTTTTGGACTCGGTCTTGTCTCGGTCTTGAAAGCGTTTGACTCTTCGGTCTTTGAAAAGCGTTTTGGACTCGGTCTTGTCTCGGTCTTGAAAGCGTTTGGACTCGGTCTTGTCTCGGGTCTTCTTGAAACTTGGTCTTGTCTCGTCGTTTGGACTCGGTCTTTGTCTCGGTCTTGAAGCGTTTGGACTCGGTCTTGTCTCGGTCTTGAAAGCGTTTGGACTCGGTCTTGTCTCGGGGTCTTGAAAGCGTTTGGACTCGGTCTTGTCTCGGTCTTGAAAAGCGTTTGGACTCGGTCTTGTCTCGGTCTTGAAAGCGTTTGGACTCGGTCTTGTCTCGGTCTTGAAAGCGTTCTTGTCTCGGTCTTGAAAGCGTTTGACTCGGTCTTGTCTCGGTCTTGAAAGCGTTTGGACTCGGTCTTGTCTCGGTCTTGAAAGCGTTTGGACTCGGTCTTGTCTCGGTCTTGAAAGCGTTTGGACTCGGTCTTGTCTCGGTCTTGAAAGCGTTTGGACTCGGTCTTGTCTCGGGTCTTGAAAGCGTTTGACTCGTCTTGTCTCGGTCTTGAAGCGTTTGGACTCGGTTCTTGTCTCGGTCTTGAAAGCGTTTGGACTCGGTCTTGTCTCGGTCTTGAAAGCGTTTGGACTCGGTCTTGTCTCGGTCTTGAAAGCGTTTGGACTCGGTCTTGTCTCGGTCTTGAAAGCGTTTGGACTCGGTCTTGTCTCGGTCTTGAAAAGCGTTTGGACTCGGTCTTGTCTCGGTCTTGAAAGCGTTTTGGTCTTGTCTCGGTCTTGAAAGCGTTTGGACTCGGTCTTGTCTCGGTCTTGAAAAGCGTTTGACTCGTCTTGAAAGCGTTTGGACTCGGTCTTGTCTCGGTCTTGAAGGCGTTTGGACTCGGTCTTGTCTCGGTCTTGAAAGCGTTTGGACTCGGTCTTGTCTCGGTCTTGAAAGTCGTTTGGACTCGGTCTTGTCTCGGTCTTGAAAGCGTTTGGACTCGGTCTTGTCTCGGTCTTTGAAAAGCGTTTGGACTCGGTCTTGTCTCGGTCTTGAAAGCGTTTGGACTCGGTCTTGTCTCGGTCTTGAAAGCGTTTGGACTCGGTCTTGTCTCGGTCTTGAAAGCGTTTGGACTCGGTCTTGTCTCGGTCTTGAAAGCGTTTGGACTCGGTCTTGTCTCGGTCTTGAAAGCGTTTGGACTCGGTCTTGTCTCGGTCTTGAAAGCGTTTGGACTCGGTCTTGTCTCGGTCTTGAAAGCGTTTGGACTCGGTCTTGTCTCGGTCTTGAAAGCGTTTGGACTCGGTCTTGTCTCGGGGTCTTGAAAGCGTTTGGACTCGGTCTTGTCTCGGTCTTGAAAGCGTTTGGACTCGGTCTTGAAAGCGTTTGGACTCGGTCTTGTCTCGGTCTTGAAAGCGTTTGGACTCGGTCTTGTCTGTCTCGGTCTTGAAAGCGTTTGGACTCGGTCTTGTCTCGGTCTTGAAAGCGTTTGGACTCGGTCTTGTCTCGGTCTTGAAAGCGTTTGGACTCGGTCTTGTCTCGGTCTTGAAAGCGTTTGGACTCGGTCTTGAAAGCGTTTGGACTCGGTCTTGTCTCGGTCTTGAAAGCGTTTGGACTCGGTCTTGTCTCGGTCTTGAAAGCGTTTGGACTCGGTCTTGTCTCGGTCTTGAAAGCGTTTGGACTCGGTCTTGAAAGCGTTTGGACTCGGTCTTGTCTCGGTCTTGAAAGCGTTTGGACTCGGTCTTGAAAGCGTTTGGACTCGGTCTTGTCTCGGTCTTGAAAGCGTTTGGACTCGGTCTTGTCTCGGTCTTGAAAGCGTTTGGACTCGGTCTTGGTCTCGGTCTTGAAAGCGTTTGGACTCGGTCTGAAAGCGTTTGGACTCGGTCTTGAAAGCGTTTGGACTCGGTCTTGTCTCGGTCTTGAAGGTGTTTGGACTCGGTCTTGTCTCGGGGTCTTGAAAGCGTTTTGGACTCGGTCTTGTCTCGGTCTTGAAAGGTGTTTGGACTCGGTCTTGTCTCGGTCTTGAAAGCGTTTGGACTCGGTCGGTCTTGAAAAGGTTTGGACTCGTCTTGTCTCGGGTCTTGAAAGCGTTTGGACTCGGTCTTGTCTCGGGGTCTTGAAAGCGTTTGGACTCGGTCTTGTCTCGGGGTCTTGAAAGCGTTTGGACTCGGTCTTGTCTCGGTCTTGAAGGCGTTTGCTTTATCAACGCTGCTGTTGGTAATAAACTTGCACCGGTGTCTGGGAGCGTCTCTCTGAAGCCTGCGCTCACCTGGAGCCCGCAGACACTTTATGAAACATCACAAACACAAACACAAAACAAACACCCCCAGTGTCCACAGCAGCGTGTGTCCTCATGTACCAGCGAGTATCACAGGGCAGGTTCAACTTCTTAAAACGTCAGTGCACCGTTCTTCGGCTTTTAACGCTCTCTCCTCCCCGCGTACAGCACAGGTTCCTCCTCAAGGCGCTGATTAGAAGTCCAAGATGGAACGTGAAGCAAAAACTAATCTAAATTCATGTTAAAGTGTTGACACAGAGGAGCCTACAGCACAGAGCAGATCTACAGCGACATGTGGCTGAAGTTTGTCTAATAAAAGGTCACAAATGCATCTGTGTTAGTCACAACGTGTGTTTGGTAAATGTGCAGAGATAAATCCCACTTTAAACCCAGTAAGAGAATGTAGCACCAGATAGAAACTTGAAAAAACAGGTTTAAAAAACCTCCTACTTCACTTTCTTCACAGTTGTGTGTAAAATGCCAGTGGAAGTTCTTTGAAGAAGAGCTTCTCAAACTGTGGGTGAGGGTCCAAAAAAGCGGCGCAGAGTGTTTCAGTGCAGAAGAGTTTGTTTGTCTTTGTAGCAGGTTGATCATTCGGACTTGGTCATTTTGATAAATTGCTCACATGCTGGAAAAGTGCGGGCTCCTCTGAACTAGTTGATTACCGTATTTTCCGCACTATTAGTCGCTCTGGATTATAAGACGCACTGTCATTAAATGGTCTATTTTTGAACTTTTTTCACAAATAAACGGCGTGGGACTTTAAATGAAACCCAACAGTGTGATGGGTGAGTGGTTTTGTTTGTTTGTTCGTTCACGGTGACTCTGGGCTTTGTTCAGTTGTGGCGTGTAGGGAGGTAGTGTGTCTGGGACCAACGGATTGTCGGCGTGTTCGCAGTGACTCAGTTGTTCAGTCGTGTCTAGAAGCGGACACGTTGGACTCGTCGTTTTTTCGGTACGTTCCTCCGTTCCGTTCCTCGTCGGCGTGGAGTGATGAGTGCGTCTGTGGGTGTGTGTTTCTCTGTGCGGTCGCTGTCTGCTCCGTGTGTGTTTGTGGCTTTATAGTTTACTGAAGTCGTACTGGGACACCCGAGTAGATTCGTGTATGGGGGGCTCTGGATTGTGGCGCGCGGTCGTTTTTTGATGCGGTTAGAGGCTTAAGAGCACGACTAATGACCTGGAAAATACGGTAATGAATTTATAATATATTAATTATTACATGTCCCTCCTCTCCGTATGAAAGATCGTCACATTCTGGGACGTAAACAAACCTGCGGCAGAACTCACCACACTCTAGTTTCTGTAAAAGTCTCGCCCTCTGCCTCTGACACGTTTCCCCGTTCGTATGACGATGGGTAAAATGCAAAAGATAAATTACTCCTCCTCGTTTGTGGATTTTTTCCAGATGCTCAAAGTCCCTTTAAAGTCTCTTTATAGTTTCACACATTATTGATTGAGCGGCCTGCGGTCCCCGAGGCGCCGTCTGCCCGTCCGACCTCCACAAATCATCACCGCCTCACACTCCGCGTTCACACACACACCAGGTGAATGAAATGTCTTGCCCAAGGACACAATTCATAAACTTGTCGGAGCAGAGATCGAACCGTCCGCCGTCGGGTTAATGGGCCGTCGTCAAAATTTAGGTCAATCCGATCACAAACGTTTCTGTGAATCACCTCCATAAAAGCAGACGTCTTCCTCCTCAGGTCTGAGTTTGATTGGACACAGATCAGAACTGTGTGTCTCAGCCGCCATGTTTATGTGATGGTTTTAAATTTAAAGTATAAAAGTATAAAAACAGACGGGAAGTTCTTAAACACCTGAGAGAAAATGTATATGTGTATATATATAATATATATATATATATATATTGTATATATATATATATATATATATATATATATATATATATATATATATATATATGTATATATATATATATATATATATATATATATATATATATATATATATATATATATATATATGTATATATACTGCTGCTGTTACTACTAATGATAATGATGGTAATAATAATGAAATAAGTTATTGTTGTAACTACTGTAATTAGTAGTAGAAGTAGTAGTAGTAGAGGTAATACTAATAGTAGTACTTGTAGTAGTAGTAGTTGTTGTAGTTGTAGTAGTAGTTGTAGTACTAGTAGTAGTAGTTGTAGTACTTGTGGTAATACTAGTAGTTATAGTAGTAGCAGTAGTAGCAGCAGTAGTAGTAGTAGTAAGAGTTATAGTAGTTGTAGTAGTAGTACTAGTAGTCCTAGTAGTAGTACTAGTAGTTGTAGTAGTAGCAGTAGCAGTAGCAGTAGCAGTAGTAGTAGTAGTAGTAGTAGCAGTAGTAGCAGTAGTAGCAGTAGTAGTAGTAGTAGTAGTACTTGTAGTAATACTAGTAGTTATAGTAGTAGCAGTAGTAGCAGCAGTAGTAGTAGTAGTAAGAGTTATAGTAGTAGTAGTAGTAGTAGTAGTAGTAGTAGTAGTAGTAGCAGTAGCAGCAGTAGTAGTAGTAGTAGTAGTAGTAGTAGTAGTAGTAGTAGCAGTAGCAGTAGCAGTAGCAGTAGTAGTAGTAGAGTAGTAGCAGTAGTAGCAGTAGTAGTAGTAGTAGTAGTAGTAGTAGTAGTAGTAGTTGTAGTTGTAGTAGTTGTAGTAGCAGTAGTAGTAGCTGTAGTACTAGTAGTAGTAGTACTAGTAGTACTCGTAGTAGTAGTTGTAGTAGTAGCAGTAGCAGCAGTAGCAGTAGTAGTAGTAGTAATAGTAGTACTAGTAGTACTAGTAGTAGCAGTAGCAGTAGTAGTAGTTGTAGTAGCAGTAGTTTAGTAGTAGTAGTAGCAGTAGCAGTAGTAGTAATAGTAGTAGCAGTAGTTGTAGTAGTAGCAGTAGCAGTAGTAGTAGTAGTAGTAGTAGTAGTAGTAATCGTAGTAGCAGTAGTTAGTAGTAGTAGCAGTAGCAGTAGTAGTAGTAGCAGTAGCAGTAGTTGTAGTAGTAGCAGTAGCAGTAGTAGTAGTAGCAGTAGCAGTAGTAGTAGTTGTAGTAGCAGTAGTTGTAGTAATAATAGTATAATCAACTTCATTCGGAGGAGTCAAAACACGACATTAAGGAAACAAGGAGGGTCGTCAAATGTCGTCTTCATGGGGGAAAGAGTTCAAATCGGAATAAACCAAACACTTACTTCAGAATTAAGTTTGATTCCGAATAATCATTTTCATTAAGTGTTTACATGGACTTTTTAAAGGGGATTTTTATTCAGAATTAAATTAAATCTCTGATGTAAACGAGGCAACTGCTGTTTCGTTTCATTTCACTTTCTTCTTCACTTGTAAATCTCCATGTTTGTTGTGAAACGGTGGAGCTGGTTTGTGCCCCTGGCCGCACATCTCGGCGTAAACGTGTAAAAAGCCCAGAGTGTTTTGCTGCGAGGAAAACAGTGCACTTAAACCTAATGGAGGAGACGAGCGCGCAGAGAAAACTTCAACAGACACAATTTGCAGAAAGGACCATAAACGCGTCTCATTACCGGAGGCGCTGAAACGTGTGGAATGGTCCGGTCCTCGTCTTCCTAACTCTCCGACCGAAACCGCCGGACCTTTCGTCCACATTAGACTCTCTGGGCCGCGTGAAACTCAAATCGATGAGAAACCCGAGCAAACGCGGCAGAAGAACAGACGCAGAACTCAAACCGGACGCCTTGAGTTTGTTCTAATGTCGTTTCCTCGTGACAAACGTCGCAGAGTGATGAGTTTCATCGGGGCGTGTTTGAGTGATTGTGGATTTTTTCAGCTCAAAACACTGGAAAAAAACACAACAGCTCAAAGCAAAATGTTATTTATTGTTTATAACTGTAGAATCTCTAAAGTTTAAACTGGGCTAAAGGGCATTTCTGTTTTGAACATTACTTTCAATATGTGATGTTTTTGTCTTAGTATCTGGCAACGCAAAGTAAAACCTGCTCAAGAACCAAAACATACTGGAACAATTTATTTTAAAGGTCCTATATTGTGCAAAAATTGACTCTTGTGAGCTTTTAGTCAAGTTCTAATGTTGTTATCTCATCAAAAACAGAGCTGCAGTTGTGTTTTGTTTCATTCACACATGTTTGAGTAACACTGCGTTATTACTCTCTGCTACTCTACATCTCCAAAGCTCAAAATTAGGTCACGACCGATATATCGGTTGGCAGATATTATCAGTCGATATGGGCACTTGGAGACATATCGACTCTCGGCCTAAATCTCAATTTCATTCTCATTACTGTTTATTTTCATTCTCATTACTGTTTATTTTGTACGATCTTAAACGATAAACTTTGTGCCTACATTAACATTATTATTAGTTTGTACGACGACAAACAGAAATATGTTTCTGCATGTGTGTATATGTTGTTATACATGTGTGTGTAAACATTTATATCGAGTATATGTACTGGATATTTATGATGTGTATATGTATGTGTGTATGTACATGTGTGTACAGGTGTGTGTACTTGCATATGTATGTAAGTATATGTGGATATGTTTTTGTATATATGTGGGTATATTTTTTTGCAAATGACAGGTAAACACTCCAAAGGTGATAAAAAAAAAAAATTAAAAAAAAGTGAACCACGTGATTATGTAAAACACCTGGGGCAGGACTCCATACGTTTTTTAAACTTCTTCCTAACTCCTTTTGAGCACCAGGTCCCAGATATGTCATGTATATATCACTATTTTTGTTATTGTTTTTGAATTTTGTTGTACCTGCTCAAACAAAGAAATAAATGAAATGAAATGAATGAATCTTGTCGATCTGGGCTGATATTTCACGTGAGCAGGTTATATGTGGTTATAAAGCTCAGACTCTCGATATTCTGTCCATTTAATCCAGTTTACAGACAGATAAATGTCCTGATACGTGGCGCCGCATCAGGAGTAACATGTATGTCTGTGTTTGTTTTTATTTAGATCCTCATTACAAACTGAAAAACAACAACTATTGTTCCTGAGGTCGGTGAGTCTTTTTCTTTCCCCACAGAAAACAGACAGGATGTACATGCGCCACATTCACACCAACAATGAAAAATAACAAAAATATACTAATAATCATAATAATAAAAATATAAATAAAAAATAAAATTATTACATTTAATAAAAAAAAAATAAAAGAAAAATAAAAATAAAAAAATAAAATAATAAATAAATTAAATAAAATCTTGACGTCTGTTCTGATCAGACAGAGCACAACTCTGCAGAACAAAACACACAACATCACAACTTTTCCAACAGAGCTCCTCCCGAGTAAAAATGAACAGTCTGAGCATTTTATGGAAACTAAGTGTGTGTGTGAGACGCCGTACTGCCCCTGAACGCACCACCAGAGTCACGTCACTCACGTGTGCTTGTTTACACTCGTGCACAACACTGAGGCGCTGATTTAAACGACACTGACAAGAAATAAAAGTGAACTTCAGCAAAGTTTAAGCCAAAAACAAAACTACTGCTGTTTTTATCAAAGTGTGAGAGCGGAGAAAAGAGAGGACTGTCCCGCAAAATAAGTAAGTTTTTTTTTAATATAGTAATTTTCACATACATTTGTCACAAAGACACTTTACAGAGCAATATTCACTCCAGACCCGCTGATGGTAAATTATTATTGTAGCCACAGCTGCCCTGGGACAGACTGACAGAAGCACGACTGCCAAGCTGCACCATCTGCACGCACCACTTTCATATTAGGCAATGTTGGTGAAGTGTCTTGCCTAAGGACACAATGACAGTTATTTGTGACTGTGGCACCTGATTTTCCCAGTGTCTCCCATCCAAGTCCAGACCAGACCCGGTCTTGCTGAGCTTCTGAGATCTGACGGGATCAGGCTTTGACAAACTGGTCTGTCCACACAGAGACGACTGTCCCACAGACGGAGGACACACCAACACACGCTGCCGTCCACATGTTGGGTTATATTATTTTAACGGACGATCGGTTTGAGTCAGGATTAAAAGTACACTTGTTAGTGCAGACGTGTGATCTGAGAGGAGCCTGTGTGAGTGTTTTGGTTGTTTCTCGTTGTTTAGCTGCTGTAGTTCTCACATAAACAGTCTGTTTTCTTACATTGTTCTAGTGTAAAGTGCCTAAAGAGTCTGTACATGTGACTGGACCTGCACTGATGTAAATGAGCTGTGAATAGAGGTGTGAATGATCGACATTTACGCAAATAATAAAATACATTGCACGCATTTACCACTAAAGGTTGATAGCGATAGTTTTTACTTTGTTTACAGGTTTACAGGTTAGAATGTGATGCAAAAATGACATCAGTCCAACCTACTGTGTTTAAATATGACATAAAGCGGAAAAATAACAATAAATGTCACCTAAACAAATCCAATTTAAAATCCAGTAGACCCAAACCTAAGTTTTATAATCAACTGAAGATTTACAGTGAATTTTTACATCATTAAATATATCGTTTTTTATATCGACACTCATTTTATCGGTATCATATCAGCCGCAAAAAAATCCATATGGGTTTGGGCTCCTTTTACCTTTAGTTTCAGTCGAGTTTGGCAAATCCAGGGCAGAAAAAAAATGATCCAAATGATTCTAGTGAAGGTGTAAAGTGTATTTTAAAAACACAGTGGAGCACTTCCTGTGTTATTTAGTGCTAAACATTTCCAAAGACACAGGAGGCTTTTCTCTCGCCGCCTGAGCTCTGTACCGTTTGTGTCAGAGTGAGAGAAAAGCGTCCAACTGGTCACTCTCTTTAATTGCCTGTAAGTGTGAAAGTTCTGTGTAATGTGTTTAATGGAGCTGTCAATAAAAAAAAAAAAAACACACACACACTCTGAACATTTTACAGGGTTTCGCAGGAGAGGAGCGTCGGGGAAGGCGCTCGTGATGCTGTGGGAGAGTGGATTACATGAGATATTACAACTTTATCGACCACAAGTCCTGATGGAGGAGCTTTTACAGCCAACGACGCAGAGAAGAGTTTATGTTCAGACCAACAGAGGCACCGGCATCAGAGCGGACGACGACAGCGAGAGCAGGTCTGGTACAAGGGCAGGTCAGGATCGATCAGTGCAGCTCGTTCAGCCCAGATTTGCAAAGTAAACGAACAATCACCAGTCCAGGTCAGTAAGTCTGCGTTCAGACTGCAGCCTGACGTGACCCAAATCTGATTTTTTCGCCCCTTTGCTCCTGTATCTGAACTTTTAACTCTCTCAGGCTCAAATTAAGTTTTAGTAACAGGAAAAATCTGATATTTGGGGAAAATGATCATATGGGGTAATAATATACTGATTTTATAGAACCATAATATTATAACAGACATTTATGTGAGTTAAAATAACTTGAATTAAGAACATCTGACTTTTTTGTTTCTTGTTTTTCTCCCCTGCAGATTTACACTGAAAAACATTCTGTCCCACCTTGTGATGTCATGCAGTAACTGGAAAACACTGGAAAAAAATAACATCTAGAACAATAATCAAAACAACTTGGTATAGATCACTTTTTCGTGCAGTACTCCAAGAAACATTTTTTATTCTTTGTAAAGCTCAAAAGTACTTTGCACTTCTGGTCGTTTGTGTGTAGTCGTTCTTGCACAGTTTGCATCGTCCACATTTATCAGTATGGATGGAGAAAAGGCTCCTGAGTAAAAAAGGCTCATAAAATATGGATGTGGAGTAAGTAGGTCATTGGAATTTAGCTGTTGCAAATCTGCAACGTCTGCCTGGAGGGTTAATGACCATACATGAACCACACAGATCCGATTTTTTCAAATGTGACCCAGGACACTTCGGCTACGTTCAGACTGCAGGGTTTAACGCTCAATTCGGATTTTTTTGTGAAATCCGATGTTTTTTCGAGGTCGTTCACATTTCCAGTTAAATGTGACTTGTATGTGACTCCAGTGTGAACATTAAACGGTCCAAAAGTGTCCCACATGTGACACTGGAGACACGACGACGTCAACCGCAGCGAGCGTCTCTGTGTTTACAGAAGTTGTCCAAACATGGACGCAGCATCGAGCACCTGGAGATTTTAAAGTTCCTCTCGTACCGGAGCCACAACATGAACAACTGACTTGTTTTAAGGAGGAGATTGAGAAGGAGAAGGACCAGGTTTTTGGTCGTGGTGTTTTGTGGTGAGTGGAGATGTGCTTCACTTCAGTCACACGGAGTTTCATTAACAATTTTCGTACGACGAGAAGAACGTTTGTGTACAATTGTCGCTTGTTGATAACGTGTAGGTGGATGAATGCACTTTGGCCGTTCACACTGAAGTCACATGTCAAAGATCAGATATGTATCAGTTTCAGGAGCACAGATCCAAGTGTCCTGGGTCACATTTGAAAAAATTGGATCTGTGTGGTTCAGACTGTGTCATTAAAAGATCAGATACAGGAACATAGAAGCCAGAAAAATTGGATTTGGGTCACTTCAGGCTTCAGTCTGAACGTCGCCTTGGATCTGTGCTCCTAAAACAGACACATATCTGATCTTTTGACATGCGACTTCAGTCTGAACGGTCAGGTCACATTCATCCCACCTACACGTCAGGCTCAGAGTCTCTTCGGAGTCTTATCTGGGCGGTTTTTGAAATAATTGCCAAAGAAATGTTCGAGCGCAGCTACAGACGTCCTGGTTAAAACGTCTACGAAAAATAAAGAACCTGCGAGACAAATACGAGGAGGATAAAGACTCAAACAAATGAAGCGGCCGTGGACGTGTGACCTGAACATTTTACCAACAACTGGACCGGATTTTGGGGGCAAGCTCAACGTTTAGACGACTGCCGTAAACACTGAGCGCGCTCGCTGTGTGTGACGTGGTCGTGTCCTCTAATGCTCATGCAGGACACTTTTGGGGCGTTTAAAGTTCATGCTTTAGATCACAAACAAGTTGCATTAAACTGGAAATGTGAACGACGTTGCAAAAAAAAAATCAGATTTCACCAAAAAATCCAAATAGAGCATTAAGATGTGCAGTGTGAACATGGACTAAGTGACTTAACAGTCAAATCAACTGTAAACAACATTCATTCATTTTAACAGTTATATATAATATGGTATATTGTTTATGCTTTTTAAGGAAACTTGAAACATTGGAGCTGTGCGTTCTGCAGTTTTAACACACAACACAGAATCGTAGAAAGCCACGACACACAGCAGAGGAGCGGTGTTACTGAAGTTACAAAGTCCCATAAAACTCCATGAAGCCAAGTGCATTAAATGAAACATTAAAACATACTTTGGCTCAGAGTGGATAATTCTGTTGTTTCCACATGAAAGCTCATCTGCCAAGAGACCAAACTGACCAAAAAAATAAAAAAATACACTTTTACCTGCAGAGTTTTGCCTTGTACCTCATTTTTTCCCCCATGAATTTGAGTAAAATGTGTCTTACCCCATTTACAGAGATAAAGTTTGGGACGAGCAGCTCTTCAGGTCTAATTATAAAGTATTTTAACTTTGGACACTACAAACTGCTGAAAATGAACCAGTTCTGTTTTTCATATTTTAAAGAGTAAAAATGCGTCACCTTTATGGTCACATTTTTGTTTGTCAGGGGTGTCAAACCTACGGCCCGGGGGCCAGATCCGGCCCTCCAAGACCTTTAATCTGGCCCTGAGCTGATTTTCTACTAAAATATTTTAATGATATTTTAAAACTTAAAGACAGATTTTGCAATTCACAGTCAAAACCTCTGATGTGCCGCAGACATGCACCTAGAAATAATAGATTTACAGTTACTACGTTTGTGAGCAGGTTTTCTCAGTAATGAACATTAATAAAACAAAACTGAACACAAACACACAAATTCCTGAATGACATTCTGAAGACCGCAGCTCCTCACGGTGTCTGATATTTATGCTCTTGTGCAGAATAAAAGACGAGAGGTTTCAGGAGCAAAAAGAAAACACGACTAAATTCTACGAAATGCACAAGTTCATGTTAAAACTTTGTGTTGAAATTGTATTTTTCTTAAAGTTTCAGGTTGTTCATAATATTATAATCAGTGTTGGGAAGTTTACTTTTAAAATATATTCCCTACAGATTACAGATTACAAACCCCAAAATGTAGTTTGTAACATAATCTGTTAAATTACTTAAAGTGAGTAATGTAATCTGATTACTTTGGATTACTTGATTTGCTGTAGAGAAACAAAGACGAGGAAATCTTCACCCGACTTCTAGACTTTATTGAACCATATTAAAAATATTATTGATAGAAGAGGAAAAGACATGTCCACACAGCATGGTTTAGTACTGGTTTAGTTCTGGTTTAGTTCTGGCTTAGTTCTGGTTTAGTCCTGGTTTAGATCTAGTTTAGACCTGGTTTTAGTCCTGGTTTATACCTGGTTTAGATCTAGTTTAGACCTGGTTTTAGTCCTGGTTTAGATCTAGTTTAGACCTGGTTTAGTTTCCGGCAATGAGTGGAATTACAAAAAAAAAAAAAGGGGGGATTTAGCCCAAAATGTGAAAACAGGAAAATCCCTCTGTGTAATCCATTTATTTCAATAAAGTAACTGTAATCCAATTACCACTCACTGAAACAGTAACTGTAACTGAATACAGTTACTCATCATTTGTACTCTGATTACTCTGGTACATGTAATCTGTTACTCCCCAACACTGATGTGAGTGTTTGAGAGTTTGACGCTCCTGGTTTATATCGTGTGCTGCTGTATCGATTTATCACCAAGAGGATTTTTTTGGTTTATTTTACTTAATGATTTAGTTCCAGCTCCAGTTTTGTTGTTATTTTCAGTGGAAGGAAACTCGTTTAAGCGACACATTTGACATTTTCACTGTTTTGAGGATTTAAATATTTGTGTTTCATGTGTTCTGTCAGAAAGCCCAGACACTAATGCTCCTTACAAAACAGCACCGACTTGGAACTCACTTCAGAAAACGGAGGCGGGTGGGGGCTGTTTTTAAACACTCTATTTGACATACAATATTTTAAACTATTTATTCTTATTATTATTTGTGTTGCTGTTGAGTGCAGTTTTTTTTTATACTGAAATGACAAATAAATTCTGATTCTGAACTTTGCACAAGAAGTGGTTTAACAAAGACTTTTAGTATCAAACATGATTTAGATTAAATTTTTACTGAACCGTATCGAATCGATTTAAAATATATCGTATCCAAATCTCACTGTATCGAGGTTTGTATCGTATCGGCAACTTCTTAACGACACCAGCCCTACTGTCACACCGATTATAAATAATAATGAAGCTGTTCACAAAGAAAAGGAAAAACTTTGGACGAGCTACTTCTTATTTTTAAGAAAATAAAAATCGTGTAGAGCGTCGGGAAACGTCATGACGAAACACTCACCATCGTCTCCTTTCCGATGGGAGCGGAGAAGACGTACTCGAGCTGGAAGAGGACGACCACGGCGGGGTGAGGGGGCAGGCTGAGCTGGAGACCACTGCGGACGACCAGCTTCTGCGAGGACGTTCTGGAACAAACAGAACAAGAGAATAAGAGAGGACGTTTAAGAGAGGCTAAGGTCAGAGCCGCCAGGATCACCGGAGCACATCTGCCCCGGGGGAGGCTGCAGGGGCCGGGGCAGCTCCAGGGCCCAGGCCGGACTCTGGACTCTGGTCTGGACTATAAATAGTTTCAGATTTGTGCGAGTGACACAAACTGAAGGACAAGCAGGAGATATTTTCTGCTTCTTTCTGTGTCCTGTATGAAATGTTTCTCTTAATACATGTGACAGATTTTCATGTTTTATTCTAATTCTGACTTCGTTCGGTGGATCGTACTTGTGAGTTTTACATCGTTTAAGTGACAATTTGTGCAAAAATGTTGAAAAGAAACACAAAAATACAAGAAGCAGCAGCGAGAATCCCTCTACCTGTCATCACGGAAAAATCCAAAATGCAGAGACAAATTACCACAGGGAAGGCATTTTCTGACACTTTAAACCTTCATTTAACTAAATAAAGATAAGAGTTTTGGAATTATCTCTACACAGACCTGTCGACAGAACCTCTAATATAAATTAAAAAGTAAAGCTTCCAGTTCTGGGCCCCTGTGAACCTGGGGTTTGGGACAACAGAACCTTTTGTCCAGTGGATCATTCATCCATTTTCTTCTGCTTATCCGGGGTCGGGTCTCGGGGGCATCAGTCTAAGCAGAGACTCCCAGACTTTCTCCTCCCCAGACACTTCCTCCAGCTCCTCCGGGGGGACCCCGAGACGTTCCCAGTCCAGTCCAGAGACATAGTCCCTCCAGTGTGTCCTGGGTCTTCCCCGGGGCCTCCTCCCAGTGGGACATGAACACCTCCTGAGGGACACGTCCAGGAGGCATCAGAACAGATGCCTGAGCCTCAACTGGCTCCTCTCCACGTGGAGGAGCAGCGGCTCTACTCCGAGCTCCTCACCCTATTTCCAAGGGAGCACCCAGCCACCATGCGAAGGAAACTCATTTCGAGCGCTTGTATCCACGATCTGGTCCTTTCGGTCATTACCCAGAGCTCATGGCCAGAGGTGAGAGTAGGAACGAAGACTGGGATTGAGGAGATCCTCAAAGTTTTCCTTCCACCGCTGGACAACGTCCCCAGTCGAGGTCAGCAGCTCTCCCCCCGCACTGTAAACAGTGTTGGTGAAGAACTGCTTCCCCCTCCTGAGGCGCCGGACGGTTTGCCTGAATTTCCTTGAGGCCGTCCGATAGTCCTCCTCCATGGCCTCCCTGAACTCCTCCCAGCTCCGAGTTTTTGCCTCTGCGACCGCAGAGCTGCAACGCGCTTGGCCCGTCGGTACCATCAGCTGCCTCAGGAGTCCCACAAGACAACAAGATCTGATAGGACTCCTTCTTCAGCCTGACAGCATCTCTTCTTCCGGCGTCCACCACCGGGTTTGGGGATTACCGCCGCCACAGGCACCACAGACTTTACGCCCACAGCTCCGAGCGGCCGCATCGACAACAGAGGCCGAGAATGAAGCAGAACATTATGTTTAATTCAAAGTCTTGGGGTCAGGAAATGTTCTGATTGGACAGAGACACCAACTTATTTACGTTTACCGGAAGAAAACATTAACTTCATTAGAAATTAAATGTTTACAAGGCAGAATTAATTTTTATTCAGAATCAGATTATTTTTATTCTGAATTAAAGCTCTTATGTAATCGTGGGAAATGTCGCACAGTAGGTGAATTCTGATTATAAAAACACATTCTGCGAGTTTTCCTGCAGGGAGAAACAACACATCGAATAATAAGTCTCGTCCCAGACACATTCTACACTGATTCAAAGCCGTGACGGACGGTCCCAGAGCCGCCGCTGTTTCACCGTCAGACCTGGAGCCGGGACGTCCTTGGCTCCTCTGCTCGAGTCTCTGTAGGATGTGTCTCTCTTTACGTAACTCAAAGTCAGGCTAAGGACAGCGCCGGGGGCCAGGGCCTGCGCGGAGATCAGGTCCAGCCCCCCTCTCCCCTCGGATAATAAGGGTCTGACCGGAACGGAGAGGGCGCCGGAACCACAAAACCCGTCATTAACGTGCCTTTTTCATTTTTTTCCACCATCTTTGTGCCAGATTTGACGCACAAAAGGCTTCATTTCTGAGTCCTGCGGGCATTTCTGCAGCCGATATTATACCAAATTGACTTTTTGAGCTTTTAACTACCGCGTAATGTTGTGTCCCTGAGTGTTTGGCATCATTAACCTATCAGGAATTTTTCATTTCTCCCAAAATAGTGCAGAAACTGGAGCATTAAAGAAGCAGTATTATGTCAAATCGACTTTTTGGAGCTTTCTGTGACATGTTAGTGTCATCAGAACCAACTCACACTCGGAGGAGCTCAGGGACCGACCTCCAGAGTCACGACTAAACACGAGGAGTCAGAGTTTCAGGTTCACGCAGCTAAAACCTGGAACAGTCTGAACATGTGAGACAGACTCGACTTTGACTCTGTTTAAATCCAGACTCAAAACGGTTCTGTTTATCTGTGCACACGACTGAAAGGTTTTTCATTCCGCACTCTTCTCTCTAATTTATGTAATTAATGTTTCTCTCTCTTTTTTAATTTTAATCTTTAATTTTGTGATGATTATTTATGCTTTGATTTGTTTTTATTGTGATTTTAATGTATTTCTTATTCTGTAAAGTACGGAAGCCAAGAGGGGTCACAACAAACACAAACGCTGCAACAAATGCAAATGTGACAACACAACAAAAAGCCACAACAAAACAAAAAAAAGCCACAACGTGAAAAGTAAAGGAACGGAGAAGTTGGAAACGTAAGTAAAAGTAATTTATTGTTTTATCTTTATTCGTTTCATGTTGTAGTTCTTCTTCTTCACTTGACGCTTGATCGGTCCGTCGGAAAATAGAGTCCAGCGGTCACTTCTGTTGTGGCTTTTTAATGTGTTGTGGCTTTTGCGTTTTCTGTTGTGGCTTTTTAATGTGTTGTGGCTGTTTAATTAGTTGTGGCTGTTTAATGTGTTGTGGCATTTTAATGTGTTTGCGGCGTTTGCATTTGTGTTGTGGCTTTTTTAATGTGTTTGGGCTTTTTTAATGTGTTGTGGCTTTTTAATGTGTTGGTGGCTTTTTAATGTGTTGGGGCTTTTTAATGTGTTGGGGCTTTTTAATGTGTTGCGGCTTTTTAATGTGTTGTGGCTGTTTAATTTGTTGTGGCTGTTTAATGTGTTGTGGCATTTTAATGTGTTGCGGCTTTTGCGTTTGTGTTGTGGCTTTTTAATGTGTTGTGGCTGTTTTAATTTGTTGTGGCTGTTTAATGTGTTGTGGCATTTTAATGTGTTGTGGCTTTTTAATGTGTTGTGGCTTTTTAATGTGTTGCGGCTTTTTAATGTATTGGGGCTTTTTAATGTGTTGGGGCTTTTTAATGTGGTTGTGGCTTTTTTAATGTGTTGTGGCTTTTTAATGTGTTGTGGCTTTTGCGTTTGTGTTGTGGCGTTTGTATTTGTTGCGGCGTTTGCATTAAAATAGAGTCCCGCAGTCATTTCCGTTGTGGCTTTTTTTGGTGTGTTGTGGCTTTTTGTTGTGTTGTGGCATTTGTATTTGTTGCGGCGTTTGCGTTTGTTGTGGCCCCTCTCGGCTTCCGTAGTAAAGCACTTTGAATTACTTTGTGTATGAATTCTGCTGTACAAATAAAATTGCCTTGTAACGTTGCTCCGTCATTAAAAAAAAGCCTTTTGTAAATAACTACAAATCTGAATCTCTGTCCATTCAATTATAGAAACAAATGAGATTCGCACTGAATTAAAAGAAATTGAAGATCAGTTACTAACAGCAGAAACAATCAAGGGGGATAAAAGAAAAATTTATAACATTATTTCAAACGAAGGTCAATCATCAGTCCAGAGGTTAAAGATGTGGGAGAAGGATTTAAAATTAACTTTAGAAGATAATACTTGGTCAAAAATGTGTGAAAATATATATTTTATATTCACCAGTAAAAAATTAATGAAGCAAATTTAAAATTTCTACATAAACATGATCTTACACCTGTAAAAATGAATAAAATATTAAAGATATCTAAGAAATGTAGAATACTGGTTACTATAACTATATTTTGCAAAGAAACGCACACTACTACTGTGGAAATACAATTTACCTCCAACACTTCGGCTGTTTACGAGTCGATAAAGGAGCTGACGTCACACCGGCTCCTCAGGCTAGAGATGCACGGATGGGCTATTTTTTCATCCGCAACCGCGACACAAAACTCATCATCCGCTCGCCGTCCAGTTGCACCCGAGGTTTTGACCAATTTTCAAAACCGCACTCGCCCGCCGTCCGCCCATTGATTTTAGGTTTTAGAACAATCATACAGCAAACAAACTAAAGAGCCTCGATAAAAATGCAAACTCTAGAGCTCATTCATTCCAAAATTCACTCAACGTGCATGTTCACATTCTTAATTGTCCGTAACAAAACGCCGCTCGTTGCTCAGGGTTTAACTCCCTGTTCGGAGCCTCACCGTGAGCGCGTGGGATCAATAAACGGACCAGTTCGTTGTTCAAGAATCGTGGATTTATTTGCCGTGATGCACTAAATAACAGGACAGCTGCTTCCTGACTCGCTTCGGTCGCCTTCTGACCGTTCATTTCACATACAGTAAAACACAGACACCCGTCACGCTCATGCTACACGTCGCTCTGAACATCGCACACAGGAGTAAAGACGCATCTCTCATAACAATTAACAATACAGGCTGTGATATAGATATTTTTAAATTTGAGTAGTTGAACCGCCACCTGCCGAAATTTAATTAAAAATATATTTTTTTTCGTCACGTCATCCGCCCGACCCGCGGTTTAGCAGCGGACACCGCGGCTGTAAACGCAATCTGCGCATCTCTACGTCATGCACTCAGTGTCGCCATTTTGGCAGAAATCGTCAGATCGTCTTGACTCGCGCTGTACGACTCCAGAGCAGTAAGCAGTGAGTTTGTACAAAGTTCTACATGTTTCTGTTTCATGAGTTCACGATGACACTTGAGATGAGGACGGATGTTTCCGTGGTCTGAACAGGAAACATCGGTGTTGATAATTGGAGGTTTCGCTGTTTTCCCGGGAAACAGAGGCTCGTCAGTTGGACCAGTTTTGGTTGGTTTGCCGGTGAACTGCAGATCTTGGACGTCTTCTTCAGCGGAAATATTGTTAAAAAGCACCCGGAGGCATTATACAGGTCGGTAGTGTTTTATCGATTTAATTTTTTGATATAAAGCTCAGTGTCTTGTGAATATCTGGGTTTCACGTGACGTCACAGGGCTACGTTTGTCAGCGCGCAAAATCAGACGGAGGGCAGGAAGTGAACTGACTGGAGGAAAATGCCGATGTGTTGTGTAGTTTACGGCTGTGCCAATCGTTCTAACTGAGAGAAGGAAAAGAGATTTTTTTAGAGTACCGAATATAGTCGAACACAAAGGTCAGAAATGCTCGTGTCTGCAGTGAACGCTTCAACAAAGGTTTGTTACAAAGATAAATTGTTTTTTGTGGTTTACCTGAACATAAACTAATCATTAACGACTAACGACGTTTGTTGACATTAAATAGTTCAGATCGAGGTCACTGCCGATACACTGCAGTTTTTCCCATAACGTCGATACACATAAAATAAGAGAAACACTCACCCCGGCCAAGACCAAACCATAATCATCATTTAGTCATTTTGCGCCGAGGTTGTGGATCCATCCACTGATAGAAAAAGTTCTATGCCTCCAAACTTTTGTACTTTGTCTTCATCTGTTGTCTGGTGTAGAACGACGTCTGAAGAGCTAAATAGTTCATGATCTCCTCTGCCTCGATTGTCGGCAAATCTTTTACTTCGGTTGAAAATTCTCTCATTTTCAATAAGATCAGGGTCACGCCCAATATATTTGTCGACTAACTGCTCGTACTTTTGCCTCGCTACTGGCTCTAAATCCTGACAATAAGAACTCTTCTCCAGATCTGTGTTCTCCAGAGCCGTGTTTGTTTGTCGTGTTTGTCTTCACTTCCTGCCCTCCACCTGAAATTCGCGCGTCATCGAGATCACGTGACTGAAACCCTCCTGTTAAAGTGAGCCGAGTCTCCGGTGGCGCTGTCCATTTTTACTGGCGCGTCCACCGTGAGTCACGTGGGGTCCGGAGCTCTACTGTCGATATAAAAACACCACAAGATGATGATGTTGGCGTGGGGCCCGTCTGTTGCCGCCGCCGCCGCCGTGTGTTTCCTGTTTGGAGCTGTAAATCTGCCCATTAGAGGCATGAATATGAATGTAACATCAACAGCCCTGATCACAGTGATTACACCATTACACAACTGAGACGCAATCAGCACACACACACACACACACACACAGCACACACAGAGACACACACACACACACACACACACACACAGACACACACACACACACACACAGACACACACACACACACAGAGACACACACACACACACACACAGAGACACACACACACACACACACACACACACACACACAGACACACACACACAGCACACACACACACACACACAGACACACACAGAGCACACACACACACACAGACACACACACACAGAGACACACACACACACACAGAGACACACAGACACACACACACACAGAGACACACACACACACACACACACACACAGAGACACACACACACACACACACAGAGACACACACACAGCACAGACACACACACACACACACACACAGACACACACAGACACACACACACACACACAGAGACACACACACACACAGAGACACACACACACAGAGACACACACACACAGAGACACACACACACACACAGACACACACACACACACACACACACACACACACACACACACACAGAGACACACAGACACACACACACAGAGACACACACACAGACACACACACACACACACACACACACAGACACACAGACACACACACACACACACACACACAGACACACACACACACACACACAGACACACACACACAGACACACACACACACACACAGCACACAGACACAACACAGAGCACAGAGACACACACACACACACACACACACACACACACACACACAGAGACACACACACACACAGCACACACACACACACACACAGACACACACACACAGAGACACACACACACACAGAGACACACACAGACACACACACACACACACACACACACACACACACACACACACACACACACACAGGTGTCACAGAGACACACACACACACACACACATGTGTGTGTGTGTGTGTGCGTCTCTGTGTGTGTCTGTGTGTGTGTGCGTCTCTGTGTGTGTGTCTCTGTGTGTGTGTGTGTGTGTCCTGTGTGTGTGTGTGTGCGTGTGTGTCTGTGTCTCTGTGTGTGTGTGTGTGTGTGTGTGTGTGTGTGTGTGTGTGTGGACATATTCTCTATAATAACATTAAAGGTTTTGATGATTCTCTCGTTTCGTCTTCATTTGGTTCAATAATTCCTGAATATAAATTTTAGTTTTACACCAAGTAGCAGTTTGTGAATAAAAGTCGTATCTCTTTGGACATATGTAATGTTTAAACCTTTTCTTATTCAAATAAAAGTTTAATAATAGTTTCACTTAAACACTGAACCCACAACAACCCGAATATATAAAATAATAACAACCTTTTAAATAAATCATGTCTCTTGTCGATCCGTGTGCGGCGGCGGCTCTAATACAGACTTGACATGATCTCGCGGGACAAATATAAATTGGGTTGAGTTTGACATGTCTGATAAATATTATGTCCGTTTAATCCAATTTACAGACAGATAAATGTCCTCACGTGTGGCTCCGCGTCAGTATTTATCTGCCGACTAATATGTCTTTGTCTGTGATGCCGAACCGTCCCTGAACGCACCCCAGAGTCACATCAAGTCCCAATCCAATCCACTTTATTTCACAAACAGTTTCCAAAGTGCTGCACAAATATATAAAAATAACAACAATAATGAAATGATAAAATAAACTATTAAAATAATCATATTAGTCTTAAAATAATAAAACCAGTGAAATAAAATAAGAGCAAAATCATAGAATAGCAATAAATAAATAAAACTAATAAAAATACATAAAAAAAAATAAAATAATAAAAAAACAGAGAGGAGCAATTTTACAAATAATTATAAATAACACCAATTATTAAATGGTGTTATTTGTTATTCTTTTCTGTTTACATTAGAGGAGATTTGGTTCAGGTAAAAGCTGTGGAATTCCCCAGCGTGAAGTCATAATTTCCGACCAAGAAATAAACATTTAAACCTAAAAAACTGGGAAAACTGGGAATGGAATTATAAAAGTTTTAGTAAAATGTTAAGTAGAATAATTAAGAGTGTTTTACTAAAATGAATATTCCAAACTGTCCAAGTTAGTGCATAAAAATGTAAAAGAGTAAGATTAAAAGGCCCCATATTGTACTATTTTGAGTTCTTCTCTTAAACCTCCACCTTGTGACATCATGTGGTGATACAGGAAGTGCTCCACCGTGTTTTTAAACTCCACACACCTTCACTGGAATCACTTGGATCATTTCAGCCTCTGGAATCTCCAGTGAACTGAAGACAAAAGGTTCACTGCTCACTTGAAAACGACCACTACGTGACATCACAAGGTGGACCAGAGCGTTTTGAGGTTCGGAGATGTCGACAAACTCATCAAAAATTGTAACTCAAACGCGCGTGAACTGTTTTTTAAAGGAGGTAAAGCGAAAAAGAAAAGTCCAGAAACACTCCCCGCTCCTCGTTAGTTTCTCCGAGTTCTCGAGTATAATTCCACACTCGCCACACGTCTGCTGTGGGACATTCTTTACTACAGGTTACCATGGCGACGGTGCCTCCAGTGCCTCATTATAGCGCACTGAAAGATACGCGCGCACATATATATATATATTTATATCTATAGTTTGAGCTCTGGGTGCAGGGACGTGTGAGCTCGTCTGTCAGGAGACGACTCTGCACACGTCGAACACGATGTAGGATCCGAAAAGCAATGATGTAAAATCTGACGTTCCATAAAAAGAGACAAGGTGTAGATGTTCCCGGAATGTTCCAATGTATAGTGTCTCCATGGATACGAGAAGAAAGCGCCACAGACAGTGAGTGAGTTACAGGCGCGTCAGAGTCTAGGTCAGAGGTGCTCACACTTTTTCATCATGTGATCTACTTACAAAATGACCAAGTCAAAAAGATCGACCTAATACAAAGTCAAACAAACTGCACTGAAACACTCTGTGCCCCTTTTTTGGACCCTCCCCCACAGTTTGAGAACCTCTTCTTTAAGAGAACTTCCTCTGGCACTTTACACAAAACTGTGAAAAAAGTGAAGGAAGATTTTTAAACCTGTTTTTTAAAGTTCCAAACTGGAGTTTCATTCTTTTCTGGTTTTGCAGTGATATTTACCAGCCTCTGCACGTTTACCAAACCAAACGCACATCGTGACAAACACAGATGCATTTGTCACTTTTGTTACACAAACTTCAGCCAAATGTGGCAGTAGGTCTGTTCTGTAGATCCGCTCTATGCTGTAGACCTGCTTTGTGCCAACACTGGAACACAAATTTAGACTGGTTTTTGCTTCACGTTTGGTCTTGCTCTTCTAATCAGCCGCACTGTGGGAGGGGCTTGTGTTGGCTGTACGCAGGAAGGAGCGAGAGCGTGAAAAGGCGAGGGGCGGCGTGCTGACGTGAGGCAGGTGGACAGGTAGGATGTTTAGGAAGTTGAACCTGCCCTGTGATGCACGCTGGTACACGAGGGCACACGCTGTCGCAGACGAGCCGTGCATAGGGAGCGTGTGTGTTTGTGATGCGCCGTAGAGTCTCCGCGGGTTTCAAATGAGCGCACAGGCTGCACTGAGACGCCCCACACGCTCCTGCACCCGCTACAAGTTTATTACCAACAGCAGCGGCCGGAATGAAACATGATCACACTTGTTGAGTGTCAGACCTCGAGTGAGAGACAAGACCGAGTCCAAACATGAGTCCGAGACGAGACACGGAGATCTACCCACACGACCTTGGCGATCGACTGGTAGATCAGGATCGACGTATTGAGCACCACTGGTCTAGGTTATGAGTCTTAAGGCCGATTCAATCTTCATAAAAACATAACGACTTTGTTCTGGTTCTTGAAGTGATAAAAACAAGAGCAAAGTATGAATCTCTTCCGTCCGTTTGTCTCGGAGCAGGAGTCATGTTGCTGATGTTTCCCTGAGTTTGTTTCTGACTCATCCAGGAGAGACTGAGTTTACACGAACACTCACAGAACCAGGAGACTCAAAAAACCCGATCATCACCGGGGACTCGAGCTCATGTAAACACTTTAACGTCTTGGGTTCTTTTTAAAGACGATACAGTAAAGTGTATTTTATGAAGTAAGAAAGCTTTCAAAAATATTTGTGTGCATAGAATAAAAATCCGTGTATATTTGGCTGTAGTTGCGCATAAAATAAATATTTGTAAACTCTCAAATGAGTCCAGTCGTACATAAAATATATTGTGTGTATTTTATCCATCAGAATTGAAAAGTTAAAGGTTGTATGGAGGATTTTTTTTTGTTTCAAATTGTCAGTGATAGATTATAGATGCAGTCGCCTTGTAATTATGATGACCAAAAAAAAGAGAATAAAAATTCATCAACTCTGGACGTGGTGGGGCTAAACATTTGCCAATAGATAACGACACTGCCTCGTTATCTGTGAGCTGACAGGCTGTCAATCAAACTCCCTACGTTTCTAGTGTAACTGACTTGCCTGCGCCGCCGGTACGTGGTTTACGTACGACTGTCACACAGTCCACAGACGCAAGACGCACAGACGCTGTTTACTCCACCAACGCAACAGTTCTTAGCGGCTTTTTTTGACCTATATCTTCCTCGCAGTTCGCACAAAGTTTGTTGTGATGGCGACAAGAATCCAGGAGCAGTTCGCCGCAAAAGAAAGTCCGTTTTTGAGGTGAAAGAAGAAGACAAGGGGAAAAGCAGCGAAGCCAAACTAAGGTGATTCTTGAAGATTCATTCCAGCGATGGCGCGACTGAAGCAGACGAAGGGTCTAAAGACTGAACCACTGGTCCACAAATTACTCCTGGACAGGAAACTTCTGCTTATTATGAAAACGTACTTTATTTCCAAGAGCTACACAAACGTTTTTCAGGACATGAATGTGATATCCTATGTCTGAAAACGTCATTTTCAAGGCAAAGAAAGAGTCCGCTTGCTGCTGCGTGTTGTAGTTAGTTCATTCGCACTGAATCTCCGCGCAACCTTCTCTGCACCCCTTTCCTGCTCCTCTCCCCGCTGCCCGATCCACTCTTCTCCCTGCTCCTCACTTCTCCGTCTTGCCTAACCAACACTGTAGTTAGTTGTTTACAAGTCATGTGCAGCTGTAAACAAACCTGTTTGTGGCGTAAGGAGGAGGAGGGAGGAGGTGTTTCTACGTAGGAGCTGTAGGGGAGGGGAGGTGGTTTCACACAGGAGCAACATTTGAAAAAGGACAAACAGTCGCTGGATTTCTCCTTCCTTGGAAAATCCTCTATACAACCTTTAAGTCAAGAATTAAAATCATGATTAAACTTTCATCAGTACGAACACGAATTCACAGACGGGACTTTACTGTCACAAACACGTCATCACTTCACAGACGTTATTTATCGAGCAGAAGAAACATCGATCGAGATCAAGACTGCGCATGTTTAAGTTTGTAGTTTATGATGAGACAAGTCTTCATTTGTGCTGCTCTGGTGGGAGGGGCCACGTACAGAGACGCTGGAGACGCTGCTGTGATAAACACCACAGAAAACTAACAAGATCTTAATAGAAAATATAATTAAAATATTTTAGTAGAAAATCAGCCGAGGGACGGATTAACGTTTGTTTGACACCCCTGATCTAAAACCTCTTTTTGATGAGGAAATAAAGTTAAAACATGAGAGAAAGCTCAAAAAACAAAAAAAAAAAAAACAATTTCACAGAATATCTCGTCTTTAATGGTTTTATATTTGCCTGGATATTGGGGAGAGGATTGTATGTTAAATATTGCAAAAGGAGAATGTGAATAACTTCCACTATGAGATCAAATCCAGTTAAACTTTACACAAACACAGACACACAAACACACAAACACACAGGAACTCTGAGAGAAGGATGAAAACCATGAGCAGACTTGACTTTTATATTGACTTCCACATTGTTCCATGAAATTAGACTAAGTTTTGTTTTTAGGACCTGCAGGAAAATAAAGCCAATGAAGACGCACACTCGGAGGGTCTGTGTGGGTTTTCTCTGACTGTGGGGTTTGGAGGGTCTCAGAATTGAACATGTCAGATTTAAGTTGCAAAACGTTTCCCAAATTCTCCATCGACGTGAATGAGCTCCTCGTTTTTAAAGTGAAACCACCAAAAAAGTGTAGTTTAGGAGAACAGTCTCTGCTCAAAACCAAACCGCGCTCCTGGGAATTATCCGGCTTTACTCACACATAAGAGTTTCCTGTATACTGTATTTTTCAGATTATAAATCACACTTTTTTTCACGGTTTGGGTGTTTCCTGTGACTTCTATATTAAAACGTGGAGAGGCTCTAGTCTTGTGTGTCGGCCTCTGGGCCCCGGTCAAACAGAAGTAAACAACAAGGCCAAAACTTCAAGTGAATTCATCTGATATAAAAATGTATTGAACAGATACATATGTACTCGAGTTTATCAAACTGTTGACCTTTTTTCTGGACCATTTTTGGTTCTAAAGTTCCATCCGTTTTAAACAGACCATGTATGAAACATGGAACAAAAATTATTTCCCAAATTTCAAAGACCTGAAAATCATGTAAATAAATGTTTGTATTTCATCATATCTTGTGTTATTCCATCTTTGAACTGTTGATGAAGGGACAGGATTTAAAAAAAAAAATGTATTTAAAATGATAAAAATTTGCTTGGAAGGACTGACATATTTTATAGAAACTAGTGTGACCAAATGTCCTTTTTTCCCTGGACATGTCTGTATTTTGTGTCTTGTCCGGGGAGTCAGTTTTTTTTTTTTTTTAAGTGATGCAAATGTCCGGGTTTTCATTTCCGTTCATTGGGGCATTAAACTGAGCGTCTCTCGTAGCGTCTGTGACTCAGAAGGAGCGAGACACAAACAGTCGGTCAGTCTGAAACACACCGAAGCACAAATGCACATTTAACAACGACTTGGACAAGAAATTCTCCGTTTTCCGTCCCGGTCGGGACAAGTGTGAGTCCATGTGCACAGGTTGAGGTGAGAGTTCAGTGTCCCTCGTTTATCGTGGGAGTTATGTTCTAAAAATAACCTGCGACAGGTGAAATCTGCGAAGTATCAACTTTATATTTTACAATTATTCTGTCTGTTTTAAATCTGTAAAACCTCAGCACAAACTTTATACACTTTTCTCAGACAGGACAGGTGCAACACTTTTTACTTCCTTCTTCAAACTTATTGCTGCTGTCGTCCTTTTGTTATTTTCCTCCTTCTTTATGTAACGAACTGAAGATTCATTTATTCCTTAATAGAGCCGACAGCACAGAGTCCTGCAGTACAACACCGCACCCGCCAGGACAGGACCGCACCTGCCCGTTAACCAGAGATTATATCAAGTTTTTGTGCTGCCTACACCACGGACTGAACCAAGACTAAACCAGGACTAACCCAGGACTGATTCCAGGACTGAAGAGAAGGACTAATCCACGACTGAACTAGGACTGAAACAGGACTAAACCAGGACTAAACCAGGACTAAACCAGGACTAAACCAGGACTAAACCAGGACTGAAACAGGACTCAGGAGAAAGGAGCGGCTCAGCTCCACACCTCACGGAGTTAAACGCGGCAGTTGCCCGATCTCTCTTTGCGGACACTCGGCTCGGTGTTCTCTCTCTTAAGTCCAAGATTAGTCCTGGTTTAGACCTGGTTTAGTCCTGACTCACCTGTGTGTGATTATTACCTGCCTGTAATACACAATACACGTTCATACGCTGTAAAAAAAAAAAAATTAAAAACATGCAAAATTGCACTAAAAAAATCAGAGAAACGGTGAGACCGGTGAGATCTGCCCCTGTTTCCCTCCGTTACCGCTTGACCGGACCCTCTGTTCTGTCTGTATCATGTCAGTCGATCGCACCTTTACTTCTGCACCACAAAGTATTTAACATTTAAACAAACTTTTTTCTTTTTGGGGGCATTTGTGTTCAGATTACAAGCTGCAAGTAACAAAATATGAAGCTGAAAACGGTAATCAAGCAGCAGGAAGAAAGTTTGGAGTGATGGACAAAGCCTGGACTTCAGTGACACCGAAACCATCCTGTCGGGATTCAGAAAGACACGAATAATTCTAACTGGAACTGATGCTGAGTCTGAGTTGCTCAGAAATGACTATTGTTGTTAAAAGAACTTGACTTTCATTAGGAAATGTTGGTCCCTGGTCTCTGATTTTATAAAATACACTTCCCCCCCAAAAAATGCGACTTAAATATGTTTTCTTCTTCATCTTTACGCATTTTTTGACTCTGAAAAATACAGTGCTCCTGGTAATTTACAAAGGAAACTGCCAGATCAAAAATGCAGGAAACATGAGGCTGTTGTGTAAAAATGCAGCCGTCGTCTCAGGACCTCGGGTCAGCGTCCGGGGACGGTCTCACCTGTCTTTGTCCTTGGATCCAGCAGAGGGCAGCACCTCCAGCACCACCACCTGCGGCGTCTCCAGGAAGCCCCAGCCGTTGTGCGCCCCCACGTGGAGCCTCCTCTCCTGGACGACGACGGGCCGCGGGGGGTCCTCCGCTCCGGGCTGCTTCTGCGGACAAGACGCACACTCAGACTCGGACACAGAAACATTTACAGAAAACAGAGGCGAGGATCACGGGCAGAATCGATGACTTCACTCTGTTTCACGTCTCCAGACTGAAACTAAAACGACGACAAACACAAAGAATCTACGAAATACTTTGTGTGCAGCTTCAGAAGAGAAAAAAAACAAACCTGCAGCATCGACAACAAATGCAACAAAACACACTCTGCAGTAATGATTTGTAGTAGTAGTTACAGTCGTAGTAGTTGTTGTAGTAGTAGTTACAGTCGTAGTAGTTGTTGTAGTAGTAGTTACAGTCGTAGTAGTTGTTGTAGTTATAGTTTTTGCTGCAGTAGTTGTTGTAATCGTAGCCCTTGTTGCAGTAGTAGTTGTCGCAGTTGTAGTAGTAGTAGAAGCAGTAGTTGTTGCAGTAGTTATAGTAGTAGTTGATGTTGTAATAGTAGTTGTTGTAGTAGTAGTATTAATTGTTGTGGTAGTTGTAGCAGTAGTAATAGTTGTAGTAGATGAAGTTGTAGTAGTATTAAAAGTACTTGTAGTTGTAGTAGTTTTAGTAGTACCAGTTGTAGTATTTGTAGTAGTTGTAGTATTAATTGTTGTAGTAGCTGTAGTAGTTGTCATAGTAGTTGTAGTAATAGTAGTAAAAGTAGTTAGTAGTAGTATTTTTTAGTAGTAGTAGTAGACTAAACCAGGACTAAACCAGGTCTAAACCAGGTCTAAACCAGGACTAAACCAGGACTAAACCAGGACTAAACCAGGTCTAAACCAGGTCTAAACCAGGACTAAACCAGGACTAAAACAGAATTTAACAGGACTAAACCAGGACTAAACCAGGACTAAACCAGGACTAAACCAGGACTAAACCAGGAGGTCTAAACCAGGACTAAACCAGGACTAAACCAGGACTACTAAACCAGGACTAAACCAGGAGGTCTAAACCAGGTCTAAACCAGGACTAAAACTAAACCAGGACTAAACCAGGACTAAACCAGGACTAAACCAGGACAGGACTAAACCAGGTCTAAACCAGGACTAGGTCTAAACCAGGACTAAACCAGGTCTAAACCAGGACTAAACCAGGACTAAACCAGGTCTAAACCAGGACTAAACCAGGTCTAAACCAGGACTAGGTCTAAACCAGGACTAAACCAGGTCTAAACCAGGACTAAACCAGGAACTGACTAAACCAGGACTAAACAGGACTAAACCAGGACTAAACCAGGTAAACCAGGACTAAACCAGGACTAAACCAGGAGGTCTAAACCAGGACTAAACCAGGTCTAAACCAGGACTAAAACTAGGTCTAAACCAGGACTAAACCAGGACTAAAACTAAACCAGGTCTAAACCAGGACCTAAACCAGGACTACTAAACAGGACTAAACCAGGACTAAAAACTAGGACTAAACTAGGTCTAAACCAGGACTAAACCAGGACTAAACCAGGACTAAACTAGGTCTAAACCAGGACTAAACCAGGACTAAACCAGGACTTAAACCAGGACTAAACCAGGACTAAACCAGGTCTAAAAGACTAGGTCTAAACCAGGTCTAAACCAGGACTAAACCAGGACTAAACCAGGTCTAAACCAGGTCTAAACCAGGTCCATGGTCATACACTGGTCTCTGTGCTCTTAGATTCAGCTCCAGATTGTTCTAAAGATTCACAAAAGGTTTTTTAGTCTCGATACCTGTAAAAAAACGAGGTTCTAGTTTCGATTCTAGTTTTAGTTTTGTTTATCATCTGATTTATGATATTTTACACAACACGAACACACACCACACACACACACACACACGTGGAGTAAAGTGTCATTCTCAAGGACACTTCTTTCCTTCTCTGCACTTCTCTCCATTTTCTATTTGAGGATCCGTCTGTGCGCAGGAGCCAGCGCCCTCTGCTGGCTCCCGGGGGCCGCGCTCACAAACCCCAAGCTTTTAACATAATGACACCGGGCGCCACAAATCACGGGGCGTTTCATTCGCGTTTGGCTCCCGTCCCGCTGCAGAAACGAGCGACGGGCGACCGGCGCCTTCGTGAAACTCTGACTGATTTATGTCAAAATGCTCCGGTGGATTAAAGCTGCACTGTGGGACTTTTCTGCGGGGAGGAGGGTTCGACCGCACGCTTCACGGAGTTACTGCTTTACCTGGAATGTTCCGCAGTTTGACATGAAATTAGTCCAATGAGATTCACTTGGTCTTCAGATATTCTGTGTTTTCAGGTTCTTTTTTTCAGAGCTGGAGTTTTATTTCATCCCTGACAGTTTGTTCTGTTCACCTGCGTCTTCCTCAGAGTCTCGTGATGTTGCTGTGTCGTGTCTGGTCACATGATTTAAACAGGTTTTAAAGATGCTCTTTAAAAATGTCACTTTTTAGTTGAGAGTTCGTCACCTGCTTGTTTCTGTGGATGTGTTACTATTCTGTTTGAAATGTTCCACAGTGTGACATTAATCAACCTGATCCACCTGATATTTATTCAACCACAGGTGGATTTAAAGCTCAAAAACACCTAGAAAAACAAACATTCTGACTGTGAGCGGGGTCGCCTCTCCACAGATCTGACCTGGAACTTGGTCTGGTTTGGTTTGCACTTTTAAGTACAAGTACTTTATGAAAAACCCTGCTCTTGTATCTGTACTTTTAAGTAGCAAAATGTAGTATTTACTTTAGATCTTTACTTGAGTATTTTCTACTCAAATACTTGAACTGGACTGAAAAAAGCATTTTTTTTGTAGTTTAAGGGGAAAAAAAACTGATTCAGTTGATTCTGTTGAACAAAATTCTGCACAAATCTGCATCAAAATCACAACATTTGAAACTTTATAAAACATTAAATCTGTGTTTTCAGGTTCTTTTTTTCAGAGCTGGAGTTTTATTTCATCCCTGACAGTTTGTTCTGTTCACCAGCGTCTTCCTCAGAGTCTCGTGATGTTGCTGTGTCGTGTCTGGTCACATGATTTAAACAGGTTTTGGTTCTGTTTTCCTACAGGTGGAGGCAGGACGACAGCGCCACCTGCAGACCCACTTCCTCAGGACAGTATCCAGGTGTGTGAGAGTAAAAAAGCCCCTCGTCCCGGTTTACAGTCCTGTGGGCACGTTTCTGTATTTCGATTGCTTCTTTAATCCAGCGTCGGTGTTTGTTTTCCTCTGTCCCAGTCCAGAATGTTCTTCTCTCTTTTACAGCGTCACAAACGGACGATTTGAGTTGTTCCTGTTCTGCTTTGTGTTTTGTTTCTCGTGTTTCACCTTCGCTGTTTCCTTCTCTCGTTCTGTTCTATGTTCCTTTTTCCGTGGGCTGAACTCCCTCCCTGTTTCCCCGATGTGTGTTTTATTGCAGGACATGCAGGATATTTTGTATATTAACATTACATTTATGCTCCGGTTCTTTTGTCTTTCGTGTGGACGAGTATTTGTCTGAGTTTTCTGTTCGGTTTCACTGTGTGTTGATATTGTGTTTGTGGATAAGAGTTTGGGTTCGGAGCCAAACGTCGGCGCTCCCCCCGAGGAGCCGAGGAGCCGAGGAGCCGAGGAGCGCGGAGCCGAGGAGCCGAGGAGCCCGAGGAGCCGCGGAGCCGGAGCCGCGGAGCCGAGGAGCCGAGGAGCCGAGGAGCCGAGGAGCCGCGGAGCCGAGGCATCTGCAGCCTGTTGCCATGGAAACAGGGTTTTATCGCATTAACAACGCCGCGGTCCTGTGACTGTGATCCTTGACGATTCGCTCATTAGACGGAGCCGCTCCCCCCGAAAAGAGGCCACGACGGGCAGTACCAGAGTAATCAGAGTACAAATGATGAGTAACTGTATTCAGTTACAGTTACTGTTTCAGTGAGTGGGAATTGGATTACAGTTACTTTGTTCAAATAAACGGATTAAACAGAGGGATTTTAACTGTTTTCACATTTTTCACACACACAGATTAAACCAGATCTAAACCAGGTCTAAACCAGATCTAACCAGGTCTAAACAGGTCTAAAACCAGATCTAAACCATGTCTAAACCCGGTCTAAAACCAGGTCTAAACCAGGTCTAAACCAGGTCTAAACCAGGTCTAAACCAGTCTAAACCAGTCTAAAACCAGTCTAAACCCGGTCTAAACCAGGTCTAAACCAGGTCTAAACCAGGTCTAAAACCAGATCTAAAACCAGGTCTAAAACCAGGTCTAAACCAGGTCTAAAACCAGGTCTAAACCAGGTCTAAACCAGTCTAAACAGGTCTAAACCAGTTCAAACCAGGTCTAAACCAGATCTAAACCGGTCTAAAACCAGGTCTAAACCAGGTCTGTTTAAACCAGGTCTAAACCAGGTCTAAAACCAGATCTAAACCAGGTCTAAAACCAGTCTAAACCAGGTCAGGTCTAAAACCAGGTCTAAACCAGGTCTAAACCAGGTCTAAACCAGGTCTAAAACCAGATCTAAACCTAAAACCAGTCTAAAAACCAGGTCTAAACCAGGTCTAAACCAGGTCTAAACCAGGTCTAAACCAGGTCTAAACCGTCTAAACCAGGTCTAAAACCAGGTCTAAACCAGGTCTAAAACAGGTCTAAACAGGTCTAAACCAGTCTAAACCAGGTCTAAACCAGGTCTAAACCAGGTCTAAACCAGGTCTAAACCAGGTCTAAACCAATCTAAACCACTCAGGTCTAAACCAGGTCTAAAACCAGTCTAAACCAGTCTAAACCATCTAAACCAGGTCTAAACCAGGTCTAAACCAGGACTAAACCAGGTCTAAACCAGGACAAAACAGGACTAAACCAGGACTAAATCCTGCTGTGTGGACGTGTTTCTTCTTCTTCAATAATATTTTTAATTTGGCTCAATAAAATCTGGACTTTTTTATTTTCTTTTATCAGACAAAACTTCTTATGTGAAGATTTCCTCGTCTTTGTTTCTCTACAACAAATCAAGTAATCCAAAGTAATCAGATTACATTACTCACTTTAAGTAACTTAATGGATTCTGTTACAAACTACACTTTAAAAGTAAACTTCCCAACACAGACGTCAGAGGAGCTCGTGGTGAATGATCCCGGTCGCTTCTCGCCCAAACGTACGACACGTTTAAACACGACACACGATCAGACGGTGTTGGGAAAGTGACTTTTTAATCACAGCAGCGTCTCCAGCGTCTCTGTACGTGGCCCCTCCCACCAGAGCAGCACAAATGAAGACTTGTCTCTTTCCAAACGCTCTTAAAGGACGATCGTTTTGACTGTTGACCGTGACACCCTCATCAGAAAAATGTCCAACATGAGAAAAGTGGAGCCGAGTGCAGGATTTTACAAGAAAAATTGGACTTATTCCTGTTTACAGACAAGTTCATGTTAAAACTTTGTGTTGAAATAGCATTTTTCTTAAAGTTTCAGGTTGTTCATAATATTATAATATTTTGTAAAAGAAAGAGTTCATCAATTAAAAAAGATTTCTGTAATAGATTTGTGTTTCTCTGCACAAATATTTGAACTTATTGTTATTTTTGGGGTTTATATGCCTTTTTTTTTTTTTTTTTTTCCAGCCCCTTTGGGATCAAAGTCGGTTGGACACTTCTGCTCTAGTCAAATGTTACTGAAGATATTTGGACACAGCAGCTCACACATCACAGGAAATTTGTGGAGGAAAACAAAAGTGAGAATATGCTGCTTTTCTCTTGTTATAATCCAAATAATTAAGATTTAAAAGCGGTTAATAACGTATAATATACAAAAAAAACAAAAGAAGTCATTGTTCGTGCAGAGTCTGAATAAAGCGTCAGAATAATCGAGCGTGTGGAGCAGGAAACACTCCGAGTCCAGCCTCACGGAGCTGAACACACTGAGACTCAAATGAGACGGACTGATGTGACAAACACTGAAGCTCCCGGGCTTCACACAGGGACAGGTGCGCACCTGTCACATCTACACCTGTCCCCTTTGTTTCTGTCCCCTCTGCTTCCTCTGTTTCTGTCCCCTCCCTCGTCCTCGTCCTCGTCCTCCCTCCCCTCCCTCGTCCTCGTCCCTCCCTCCCTCCTCGTCCTCGTCCCCTCTCCTCGTCCCTCGTCCCCTCCCTCCTCGTCCTCGTCCCCTCCCTCCTCGTCCTCGTCCTCCCTCCCTCCTCGTCCCCTCCCTTCCTCGTCCCCTCCCTCCTCGTCCTCGTCCTCCGTCCCTCCTCGTCCCCTCCTCTCGTCCCCTCCCCTCCTCTCCTCGTCCCCTCCCTCTCGTCCTCGTCCCTCGTCCTCGTCCTCTCCCTCCCTCCTCGTCCTCGTCCCTCCCTCCTCGTCCTCGTCTCGTCCTCCCTCCTCGTCCTCGTCCTCGTCCTCGTCCCTCCCTCCCTCCTCGTCCCCCCCCCCCTCCTCCCTCCCTCTCCCTCCCTCCCTCTCGTCCCCTCCCTCCCGTCCTCGTCCCTCCCCTCGTCCTCTCCCTCCCCTCCCTCCTCGTCCTCGTCCTCGTCCTCCCTCCCTCCCTCCCTCCCTCCTCGTCCTCGTTCCCCTCCCTCGTCCTCGTCCCTCCCTCCCGTCCTCGTCCCCTCCCTCCTCCCTCCTCGTCCTCCCTCCCTCCCTCCCCTCCTCGTCCTCGTCCCCTCCCTCCTCGTCCTCGCCCCTCTCCCTCCCTCCTCGTCCTCGTCCCCTCCCTCCCTCCTCTCGTCCTCGTCCTCGCTGTCCTCGTCCTCGTCCCTCCCCTCCTCGTCCTCTCCTCGTCCCCTCCCTCGTCCTCGTCCCCTCCTCGTCCCTCCTCTCCCCTCCCTCCCTCCCTCCTCCCTCCCTGTCCTCGTCCCCTCCCTCGTCCTCGTCCCCTCCCCTCGTCCTCATCCTCGTCCCCTCCTCGTCCTCGTCCTCTCCTCCTCGTCCTTCGTCCCCTCCTCGTCCTCGTCCCTCCCTCGTCCTCGTCCCCTCCCTCGTCCTCGTCCTCGTCCCCTCCCTCGTCCTCGTCCCCTCCCTCCTCGTCCCTCCCTCCCTCGTCCTCGTCCCTCGTCCCTCCCTCGTCCTCGTCCTCTCCTCTCCTCGTCCTCGTCTCGTCCTCGCTCAGTTTCAGGTCTCGTGGTGTTTGAACAGGATCCTCCTCGTCGTCGTCTCTTTCAGAGGAAACATGAGTCTGAGTGTTTCACTTTTGTAAACCTCAGAGGCTCTTTGAAAATCATCTGGAGGATCACACACTCTCTCTCTCTCTCCTTCTGCTTTCACTTTCTTATTTTATTAATTTTTTTTTCATATTTTGAAGAATTCCCCGTCAGAGTCTCTGGTCCTTCAGCAGATGTGACGTTTGTTTCAGCTTCAAGTGAAACAAAACCAGGATGAGCCTCTTTGAGTTTGAGTCTGAAGAAGGTTTGAAAGAACCAAGTTTATATGAGTTTAAATTCTGAATTTAATCGTTTGGAAAGTGTTTTTTGTTTGGTGATTCACTGGCAGAAACTAAACCAGGACTAAACCAGGTCTAAACCAGGTCTAAACCAGGTCTAAACCAGGACTAAAACCAGGAACTAAACCAGGACTAAAACCAGGACTAAACCAGGACTAAACCAGGTCTAAACCAGGTCTAAACCAGGACTAAACCAGGACTAAAACCAGGTCTAAAACCAGGTCTAAACCAGGACTAAACCAGGACTAAACCAGGTCTAAACCAGGACTAAACCAGGTCTAAACCAGGACTAAACCAGGTCTAAACCAGGTCTAAACCAGGACTAAACCAGAACTAAACCAGGACTAAACCAGGTCTAAAACCAGGTCTAAACCAGGACTAAACCAGGTCTAAAACCAGGACTAAACCAGGACTAAACCAGGACTAAACCAGGACTAAACCAGGACTAAAACCAGACTAAACCAGGACTAAACCAGGACTAAACCAGGTCTAAACCAGGTCTAAACCAGGTCTAAAACCAGGTCTAAACCAGGTCTAAAACCAGGACTAAACCAGGTCTAACCAGGTCTAAAACAGGTCTAAACCAGGACTAAACCAGGTCTAAAAACCAGGTCTAAACCAGGACTAAACCAGGACTAAAACCAGGACTAAACCAGGACTAAACCAGGACTAAACCAGGACTAAACCAGGACTAAAACCAGGACTAAAACCAGGTCTAAACCAGGACTAAACCAGGACTAAACCAGGTCTAAAACCAGGACTAAACCAGGACTAAAACCAGGACTAAACCAGGACTAAAACCAGGACTAAACCAGGACTAAAACCAGGACTAAAACCAGGTCTAAACCAGGACTAAACCACTAAACCAGGACTAAACAGGTCTAAACAGGACTAAACCAGGTCTAAACCAGGTCTAAACCAGGTCTAAACCAGGTCTAAACCAGGTCTAAACCAGGTCTAAACCAGGACTAAACCAGGTCTAAAACCAGGTCTAAAACCAGGACTAAACCAGGTCTAAACCAGGACTAAACCAGGACTAAACCAGGACTAAACCAGGTCTAAACCAGGACTAAAACCAGGACTAAACCAGGACTAAACCAGGAACTAAACCAGGACTAAAACAAACCAGGACTAAAAACCAGGTTCTAAACCAGGACTAAACCAGGACTAAAACCAACCAGGTCTAAACCAGGAGGTCTAAACCAGGACCAGGTCTAAACCAGGTCTAAACCAGGACTCTGTGAGGTCTAAGACTGAAGTGTGTCTTTTCTGTCGTCTTAATTCAGCTTTAAAATCAGAATAAACCAAACACTTAGTTCAGGATTAAGTTTGATTCTGAATCATCATTTTTATCATTTTGAATTAAATGTTTACATGAACTTTTTAAAGCAGAATCAGTTTTTATTCAGAATTAAATTATTTTTATTTGGAATTAAAGCTCTGATTTACACGTGGGAACTATCTCCTCATTTCTCTCTCTCCGTTTATTTTGCTCCTTTTCTTTCTCTCACTCTCTTCCCAATCATCATTACATCTCTCTCTCTTTCCCCTAGTCTCTGCTATTCCTTTCTTCAGCCTTCTCCTTTCTCCTTCTCTCTTCAGCTCTCTCTTTCCTCTCCTCCTCTCTTCAAATTTCTCCTCTCTCCTTCCTCTCTTTCCTCCTCCTCTCTTCTTTTCTCTCCTGTCTTTCTCTCTTTCCTCTCCCCTTTCTGATTCTTCTCTCTTTTCCTCTTCTCCTCCTCTCTTCAGCTCTCTCATTCCTCTCCTCCTCTCTTCAGCTTTCTCCTCTCTCTCTCTCTTTCCTCCTCCCTCTTCTTTCCTCCTCTCTTTCCTCCTTTCTCTCCTCTCTCTCTTTCCTCCTCTCTCCTCCGCTCTCCTTTCTTATTCTTCTCTTTCTTTTCCTCTTCCCTTCCTCTCTTCAGCTCTCTCTTTCCTCTCTCCTTTCTGATTCTTCTCTCTTTCCTTTCCTCTTCTCCTCCTCTTTCAGCTCTCTCCTTTCTCTCGCTTTCCTTTCCTTCTCTCCTCAGCTCTCTCCTCTCTCCTTCTCTCTCTCTCTTTCCTCTCTCCTTCTCTCTTTCTTCTCCCTCCTCTCTCCTCTCTCCTGTCTCTCGTTCCTCCTCTCTCCTCTTTTCAGTTCTTCTCCTCTCTCATTGTCACTGGAGTCTTTCGTTTCCCGTTTCCTGTTTGTCACGTGTGAATATTCCCGAGTTAAGAGGCTTAACAGGAGGAACAATGGAGCGGCTCGGTCCGACTCCCTCTCCCACAGTCGGAACGTTTTCTGGGGGGAGGAGAGTCACATCGATCCCCCCGCTCCTCCACGAATCCTTATCTCCTCCAGAACTGTCACCGGAAAACCACACGCGGAACTCCGGAAAACCACACGCGGAACTCCGGAAAACCACACGCGGAACTCCGGAAAACCACACGCGGAACTCCGGAAAACCACACACGGAACTCGGAAAACCACACACGGAACTCCGGAAAACCACACGCGGAACTCCGGAAAACCACACACCGGAACTCCGGAAAACCACACACGGAACTCCGGAAAACCACACACGGAACTCCGGAAAACCACACACGGAACTCCGGAAAACCACACACGGAACTCCGGAAAACCACACACGGAACTCCGGAAAACCACACACGGAACTCCGGAAAAAACACCTGGAAAACCACACACGGGAACTCCGGAAAACCACACACGGAACCGGAAAACCACACGGAACTCCGAAAACCAACACAGGAACTCCGGAAAACCACACCAGAACTCCGGAAAACCACACACGGAACTCCNGTTTTTCTAGGTATTTTTGAGCTTTATCCACTGTGGTTGAATAAATATCAGGTGGAAGGTTGATTAATGTCACACTGTGGAACATTTCAAACAGAATATACATCCACAGAAACAAGCAGGTGCGAACTCCCAACTAAAAGTGACATTTTTAAAAGAGCATCTTTAAAACCTGTTTAAATCATGTGACCAGACACGACACAGCAACATCACGAGACTCTGAGGAAGACGCTGGTGAACAGAACAAACTGTCAGGGATGAAATAAAACTCCAGCTCTGAAAAAAAGAACCTGAAAACAAATGACATGAAATTAATCACAGTCAATTATCTGTGTTTTTGTTCATCGAAAATTCTTTTAAAAACTTCACCTGCTTGTTTCCATGAAGATCGAGAAGTTTAAAGCTCTAGTGTGGACAGTGTTGGGAAGTGTTACTTTTAAAATGTAATCCCCTACAGATTACAGATTACACACTCCAAAATGTAGTTTGTAACAGAATCCATTAAATTACTTAAAGTGAGTAATGTAATCTGATTACTTTGGATTACTTGATTTGCTGTAGAGAAACAAAGACGAGGAAATCTTCACATAAGAAGTTTTGTCTGATAAAAGAAAATAAAAAGTCCAGATTTTACTGAACCAAATTAAAAATATTATTGATAGAAGAAGAAGAAACACGTCCACACAGCAGGATCTAGACCTGGTTTAGTCCTGGTTCAGACCTGATTTTAGACCTGGTTTAGACCTGATTTAGACCAGGTTTAGTCCTGGTTTAGTCCTGGTTTACACCTGATTTTAGACCTGGATTCAGTCCTGGATTAGACCTGGTTTAGACCTGGTTTTAAGACCTGGTTTTAGACTGATGGTTTAGACCTGGTTTTGACTGGTTTAGACCTGGTTTTAGACCTGGTTTTAGACCTGGTTTAGTTTTTAGACCTGGTTTAGTCCTGGTTTAGACCTGGTTTTAGTCCCCTGGTTTAGACTGGTGGTTTAGTCCTGGTTTAGACCTGGTTTTAGACCTGGTTTAGACCTGATTTTAGACTTGGTTTTAGACCTGGTTTAGACCTGGTTTTAGTCCTGGTTTAGACCTGGTTTTAGACCTGGTTCCTGGTTTAGACCTGGTTTAGTCCTGGTTTTAGACCTGGTTTTAGTCCTGGTTTAGACCTGGTTTTAGACCTGCCTGGTTTAGCCTGGTTTAGAATGTGAAAACAGTAAAATCCCTCTGTTTAATCCATTTATTTCAACAAAGTAACTGTAATCCAATTCCCACTCACTGAAACAGTAACTGTAACTGAATACAGTTACTCATCATTTGTACTCTGATTACTCCGGTACATGTAATGTGTTACTCCCGACACTGTTTATGGACAGAACATGAAGTTGGTTGTTGAATGTGTCAGAAGAAGCTGCTCCTGCTGATTCGTCTTCGCTGCATTTGGACAGATTCTGTTTCAACACTTTTCCCTCGGTTTTTGTACTTTTCTTCTTAACTTTTTTTCCACAAATGATATAAAACTTGTTGTTGTTTCACACCGACCGCAGGTTTATTCAACAAACCAACTCAGAATAACAAACACATGAAAACAACATTTCAAACTCCATTTCGATTTGGAACAGACTCGATACAGATTCCGACACCGTCAACGTTTACATGAGGTTGTAAAATTCTGAATTAATAGTTCGGAATTAAAATATTCTCGTTGGAGTTTACGTGGAAATAATAATTCTGAATTGAAGTTTACACAGAAAACTCGTTAAATCGTCTTTCCTCGAAGTCGTCCTTTTTGGAACTACAGTTTTTTCTTAAAACGTTTTTGTTTAGTCCTGGTTTAAGTCCTGGTTTTAGTCCTGGTTTAGTCCTGGTTTTAGTCCTGGTTTTAGTCCTGGTTTAGATCTAGTTCAGTCCTGTTTTAGATCTGGTTTTAGTCCTGTTTTAGTCCTGGTTTTAATCCATTTTAGTCCTGTTTTAGTCCTGGTTTTAGTCCTGTTTTAGTCCTGGTTTTAGTCCTGGTTTAGTCCTGGTTTAGTCCTGGTTTAGTCCTGGTTTATTCCTGTTTTAGTCTTGTTTTAATCCTGGTTCAGTCCTGTTTTAGTCCTGGTTTTAGTCCTGTTTTAGTCCTGTTTTAGTCCTGGTTTAGTTCTGGTTTATTCCTGGTTTAGTCCTGGTTCAGTCTTGTTTTAGTCCTAGTTTAGTCCTGGTTTAGTCCTGGTTTAGTCCTGGTTCAGTCTTGTTTTAGTCCTGGTTTAGTCCTGGTTTAGTCCTGTTTTAGTCCTGGTTTAGTCCTGGTTTAAGTCCTGGTTTAGTCCTGGTTTAGTCCTGTTTAGTCCTGGTTTAGTCCTGGTTTAGTCCTGGTTTAGTCCTGGTTCAGTCTTGTTTTAGTCCTGGTTTAGTCCTGGTTCAGTCTTGTTTTAGTCCTGGTTCAGTCCTGGTTTAGTCCTGGTTTAGTCCTGGTTCAGTCCTGGTTTAGTCCTGGTTCAGTCCTGGTTCAGATTATTATTCATATTTATTTCATAAAACCTTTTAGTTTTATTGACATATTTAAAATATTAATACATTTTATTTAAAGTAAATATTCGTACTGTTTGTTTCACAGACTCAAATTGTATTAAGTTTAAATCCAAATAATCACTTTCACTGGGAATTAAGTGTTTGTTTAGACTTTTTAAAGCAGAATTACATTATTTTTATTCAGAATTAAAGTTCTTAGTTTCAGTATCGATATCGACGCTCAAACGAGTCTGGATCGGTCCGGGTTCGATCTCGGTCTGGGCAGGATTCGTCTCTGCTCCGGATAATGAGGAGTTTGGAGAAAAACAGGAACATGTGGAAGCGGAGCCCGAACATTGGCTCGTCTCCCCCCGCGGAGCCTGAGGAGCCCGAGGAGCCGTGGAGCCGAGGAGCCGAGGAGCCCGAGGAGCCGAGGAGCCGAGGAGCCGAGGAGCCGAGGAGCCGAGGAGCCGAGGAGCCGAGGAGCCGAGAAGCCGAGGAGCCGAGGAGCCGAGGAGCCGAGGAGCCGAGGAGCCCGAGGAGCCGAGGAGCCGAGGAGCCGAGGAGCCGAGGAGCCGAGGAGCCGAGGAGCCGAGGAGCCGAGGAGCCGAGGAGCCGAGGAGCCGAGGAGCCGAGGAGCCGAGGAGCATCTGCAGCCTGTTGCCATGGAAACAGGCTTTTATCGCATTAACAACGCCGCGGTCTTGGGATTGTGATCCTTGACGATTCGCTCATTAGACGGAGCCGCTCCCCCCGAAAAGAGGCCACGACGGGCAGTACCAGAGTAATCAGAGTACAAATAATGAGTAACTGTATTCAGTTACAGTTACTGTTTCAGTGAGTGGGAATTGGATTACAGTTACTTTGTTCAAATAAACGGATTACACAGAGGGATTTTACTGTTTTCACATTTTGGGCCAAACCAGGACTAAACTAGGTCTAAACCAGGTCTAAACCAGATCTAAAACCAGGTCTAAAACCAGGTCTAAACCAGGTCTAAACCAGATCTAAAACCAGGTCTAAAACCAGGTCTAAAACCAGGTCTAAACTAGGTCTAAACCAGGTCTAAACCAGGTCTAAACTAGGTCTAAAATCAGGTCTAAACCAGGTCTAAACCAGGTCTAAACCAGGTCTAAAATCAGGTCTAAAATCAGGTCTAAACCAGATCTAAAACCATGTCTAAACCCGGTCTAAAACCAGGTCTAAAACCAGGTCTAAAACCAGGTCTAAACCAGGTCTAAACCAGGTCTAAACCAGGTCTAAACCAGGTCTAAACTAGGTCTAAAATCAGGTCTAAACTAGGTCTAAACCAGGTCTAAACCAGGTCTAAAACCAGGTCTAAAACCAGGTCTAAACTAGGTCTAAAATCAGGTCTAAACTAGGTCTAAACCAGGTCTAAACCAGGTCTAAAACCAGGTCTAAAACCAGGTCTAAACTAGGTCTAAAATCAGGTCTAAACTAGGTCTAGCTGTTATCATTGACTAAACCAAAACCGTGGAGAATCGCTCCACAAATCTGCAGCTCGACGACTTTTCATCTCACCTCGTTTAGTTAAATATGAAGGAGGTGACGACGTCTGAAACACAGAGACAGGTGCAGGTTCTGAACAACTCTGCACCTGTCACATCTGCACCTGTCACATCTACACCTGTCACATCTACACCTGTCACATCTGCACCTGTTTCCTCTGCACCTGTCACATCTGCACCTGTCACATCTACACCTGTCCCCTCTGTTTCTGTCCCCTCTGTTTCTGTCCCCTATGTCCCCTCCCTCCTCATCCTCGTCCTCGTCCCCTCCCTCCTCGTCCCCTCCCTCCTCATCCTCGTCCTCGTCCCCTCCCTCCTCGTCCCCTCCCTCCTCATCCTCGTCCTCGTCCCCTCCCTCCTCGTCCCCTCCCTCGTCCTCGTCCTCGTCCCCTCCCTCGTCCTCGTCCTCGTCCTCGCTCAGTTTCAGGTCTCGTGGTGTTTGAACAGGATCCTCCTCGTCCTCGTCGTCGTCTCTTCAGAGGAAACATGAGTCTGAGTGTTTCACTTTTGTAAACCTCAGAGGCTCTTTGAAAATCATCTGGAGGATCACACACTCTCTCTCTCTCTCCTTCTGCTTTCACTTTCTTATTTTAATTTTTTTTTTTCATATTTTGAAGAATTCCCCGTCAGAGTCTCTGGTCCTTCAGCAGATGTGACGTTTGTTTCAGCTTCAAGTGAAACAAAACCAGGATGAGCCTCTTTGAGTTTGAGTCTGAAGAAGGTTTGAAAGAACCAAGTTTATATGAGTTTAAATTCTGAATTTAATCGTTTGGAAAGTGTTTTTTGTTTGGTGATTCACTGGCAGAAACTAAACCAGGACTAAACCAGGTCTAAACCAGGTCTAAACCAGGTCTAAAACCAGGACTAAAACCAGAACTAAACCAGGAACTAAACCAGGACTAAAAAAAACCAGGACTAAAACCAGGACTAAAACCAGGACTAAAACCAGGAACTAAACCAGGACTAAACCAGGACTAAACCAGGAAACTAAACCAGAACTAAACCAGGAAAACTAAACCAGGACTAAACCAGGTCTAAACCAGGAGGACTAAACCAGACTAAAACCAGAAACTAAAACCAGGACTAAACCAGGAACTAAAACCAGGACTAAACCAGGACTAAACCAGGACTAAACCAGGACTAAAACCAGGTCTAAAACCAGGTCTAAACCAGGTCTAAACCAGGATTAAACCAGGTCTAAAACCAGGTCTAAAACCAGGTCTAAACCAGGTCCTAAACCAGGTCTAAAACCAGGTCTAAACCAGGTTAAACCAGGTCTAAACCAGGTCTAAACCAGGTCTAAACCAGGTCTAAACCAGGTCTAAACCAGGTCTAAACCAGGACTCTGTGAGGTCTAAGACTGAAGTGTGGTCTTTTCTGTCGTCTTGGTTTGTTGAAATTCTTTCAGCTTTAAAATCAGAATAAAACAAACACTTAGTTCAGGATTAAGTTTGATTCTGAATCATCATTTTTATCATTTTGAATTAAATGTTGACATGAACTTTTTAAAGCAGAATCAGTTTTTATTCAGAATTAAATTATTTTTATTTGGAATTAAAGCTCTGATTTACACGTGGGAACTATCTCCTCATTTCTCTCCCTCTTTCTTTTGCTCTTTCTTTTCTTTCTCTCACTCTCTTCCCAATCATCATTACATCTCTCTCTCTTTCCCCTAGTCTCTGCTATTCCTTTCTTCAGCCTTCTCCTTTCTCCTTCTCTCTTCAGCTCTTTCCTCTCCTCCTCTCTTCAAATTTCTCCTCTCTCCTTCCTCTCTTTCCTCCTCCTCTCTCTTTTCTCTCCTGTCTTTCTCTCTTTCCTCCTCTCTCCCCTTTCTGATTCTTCTCTCTTTTCCTCTTCTCCTCCTCTCTTCAGCTCTCTCATTCCTCTCCTCCTCTCTTCAGCTTTCTCCTCTCCCTCTTTCCTCCTCTCTAATTCCTCTCTTTCCTCCTCTCTCCTTTCTCTCCTCTCCCTCTTTCCTCCGCTCTCCTCCGCTCTCCTTTCTTATTCTTCTCTTTCTTTTCCTCTTCCCTTCCTCTCTTCAGCTCTCTCGCTCTCTCTTTCCTCTCTCTTTTCTGATTCTTCTCTCTTTCCTTTCCTCTTCTCCTCCTCTTTTCAGCTTTCTCCTCTCTCCTTCTCTCTCTCTCTTTCCTCTCTCCTTCTCTCTTTCTTCTCCCTCCTCTCTCCTCTCTCCTGTCTCTCGTTCCTCCTCTCTCCTCTTTTCAGTTCTTCTCCTCTCTCATTGTCACTGGAGTCTTTCGTTTCCCGTTTCCTGTTTGTCACGTGTGAATATTCCCGAGTTAAGAGGCTTAACAGGAGGAACAATGGAGCGGCTCGGTCCGACTCCCTCTCCCACAGTCGGAACGTTTTCTGGGGGGAGGAGAGTCACATCGATCCCCCCGCTCCTCCACGAATCCTTATCTCCTCCAGAACTGTCACCGGAAAACCACACACGGAACTCCGGAAAACCACACGCGGAACTCCGGAAAACCACACACGGAACTCCGGAAAACCACACACGGAACTCCGGAAAACCACACGCGAAAAAACCACACGCGGAACTCCCGGAAAACCACACACGGAACTCCGGAAAACCACACACGGAACTCCCGGAAAAACCACACTCCGGAAAACACACGGAAAACTCCGGAAACCACACGCCTCCGGAAAAACCACACACACGGAACTCCAGATTCACATGAGCCTCGGAAAACCACACACAGAACTGTGGATTCAGAGAGAAAAACGTGTCAGACGAGGTTGAAGTTGAAGAACAGAAGAGTATCCGGGCGCTGCAGAGTGAGAGAAGAATGTTGCACTGTTGCCATGGCAATAAAAAAAATAATAATATATAAGTGGGGAAAATGTCACGTGTGGACGGGAATAGAAACTTCAGACAGACGTGTGTCTGTAGGTTTAACCTCCGACCCTCCTGGACGTGGACGAGTCTGAGACGCAGCGACACAGTGAAAACAGAACAAAGTCTGATCCCGTCACATCTCAGGAGCTCAGAGTCTGGACCTGGTCTGGACCTGGTCTGGACCTGGTCTGGACTGGACTTGGACGGAGACACTGGGAAAAACAGGAGCCACAGGAGGAGCCAGTCACAAAAACTGTTATTGTGTCCTTAGGCAAGACACTTCACCCACATTGTCTAGTATGAACGTAGTGTGTGAGTGTGTGTGTGTGTGTGTGTGTGTGTGTGTGTGAGATGTTGATGGTCAGAGGGTCAGTGATGCAGATTGGCAGCCTTGCTTCTGTCAGTCTGCCCCAGGGCAACTGTGACTACAATAGTGATTTACCACCACTGAGTCTGAAGTGAATGAATAATGTTCTGTAAAGAGTCTGTGACATTTGTCTGCTATATAAATAAAAACTTAATTACTTAAAATGATAAACTGATTGCCTTTGGGGGTTTTTTTTCATGTGATTCTGTAATTGTCGCTCACACGACAGAGACGCGACTAAAACACCTGCACCTGCAGAGCGACGGGAAACTGTTCTTCCCACACTTTCCATGGAGCAGGATGTTCACAAAGCTCGATGGGGCGACAGGTGCACTCAGCCCTGTGGGTGTGGAGCTCTCACACGGTCTACGCAGGTGCACCTCCAGGTCCGTCCTGACTAGGGATGGGCATGATTAGTCGATTAATCGATAATTGATCATTAAGAATTTCATTGATTATGTTCATTTTAATGGACAAACTGAATGTATGTTTGTGTGTCGTGACCAAACAGGTGTGTACATGTGTCTCTGCATGAGAAGGAGCGAGACACAAACAGTGGGTCAGTCTGTAACGAACCGAAGCACAAATGTGGATTTAACCAGGATTTGTAGAAGAAATTCCACACTTTCCGTTGCGTTGGGACAAGTGTGAGTCCATGTGCACAGTGGATAAAGCAGCACATATGTTTCTGTGTCCAGTGGGAAAAAGTTTTTCCAGGTGAGAGTCGCTCAATGTGGATGACGAGGCCCCGCCCCCCTCCCCCCGTACGCTGTCCTGGTTTTGACAAACACAAATCTGGTCACACTGACCTGTATTCACCTGAGTCATGTCTTTTAATCCAACACAAGTTGAACCACATCAGCGACACAAGAGCTGGAGTTTTATCTTCACTTAGTTTATGTAAATTAGTGATGTGGTTTTAAGTTTTGTTTCTGTGAGATTTGAACAAAACTGAATTAAACACATTATAATGTCAAACAGCTGATGTGGATCTAGAGTCGTTATGTTTATATGTCGTAAAGTTGAATTTATTTATGCAGATTAGTGCAGATAGTAATAATAATGATGATCATTTTAATATAAAAACGTTAATGATTAATCAATAATCAATCGTTAATTCTTCCGACGATCGATTAAGTAAAATTTCACCGAATGCCCGTCCTTAGTCCTGACACTTGGAACAGTAACGAAGCCCCAAGGACGTCCTTTATGATCGAGCACTGGAATTATTTTTCAGAAAGACGAGTAAAATGAGGTGTTCTGATGAAGGGGGGACACATCATGTTACTTGGTCTGTGGAAAACGCCGTTTTCTCTTCAAAATGTGACATTTTTAATCACAATATTGATCTAAAACGACGTCATACTTCACGAAGAAACACGTGCGCTGACTTCGGCTTAAGAAAACTGGTGTTCCATGGAGCTGACGTGGGAAAGGAAGTTCGTACATCACAACGGACATGAAAACGGAGGTAGATTGGCAAAATGACGTCCTGAAAATAAATGATTAAAGATTCTTCAAACATGAATCACAAACACAACTCCAGAGGGTCAGTGCGGGGTCAGGAAACTAGAAGAACATGAAGAGAAGCTCTGAAATAGTCCTGGTTTAACCTTAATTATCCGACTATTTACAACACAAACGCACAAATATCGGCCTCACACTGTAAACAAAACGTAAAAGTGAGAAGAAAAATACTGTTCATCTATAATTAAACAATAAGTCGACAGTAATGACAGAGACAAACTGCAGCTTCTCTGTGTTCAGGTTTAGAACAAAACGACGGTCGAGTCCCGTGTTGTGTGTTGTTGTGTGTGTGTGTGTGTGTGTGTGTGTGTGTGTTGTGTGTGTTGTGTGTGTGTGTGTTGTGTGTGTGTGTGTGTGTGTGTGTGTGTGTGTGTGTGTGTGTGTTGTGTGTGTTGTGTGTGTTGTGTGTGTGTGTTGTGTGTGTTGTGTGTGTGTGTGTTGTGTGTTGTGTTGTGTGTTGTGTGTTCTGTGTTGTGTGTGTGTATTATGTTGTGTGTTGTGTGTTGTGTGTATTATGTATGTTGTGTGTTGTGTGTGCGTTGTGTGTGTGTGTTGTGTGTGTTGTGTGTGTGTGTGTTGTGTGTGTTGTGTGTTGTGTTCTGTGTTGTGTGTATTATGTTGTGTGTGTTGTGTGTATTATGTATGTTGTGTGTTGTGTGTGTGTTGTGTGTGTGTGTTGTGTGTTGTGTGTTCTGTGTTGTGTGCGTGTTGTGTGTTGTGTGTTCTGTGTTGTGTGTTGTGTGTATTATGTTGTGTGTTCTGTGTTGTGTGTATTATGTTGTGTGTATTATGGTGTGTGTTGTGTGTATTATGTTGTGTGTATTATGTTGTGTGTTGTGTGTGTGTTCTGTGTTGTGTGTTCTGTGTTGTGTGTGTGTATTATGTTGTGTGTATTATGTTGTGTGTTGTGTGTATTATGTTGTGTGTTCTGTGTTGTGTGTTGTGTGTATTATGTTGTGTGTGTTGTGTTGTGTGTTGTGTGTGTGTGTGTTGTGTGTTGTGTGTGTGTGTGTGTGTGTGTGTTGTGTGTTGTGTGTTGTGTGTTGTGTGTCGTGTGTGTGTTGTGTGTTGTGTTGTGTGTGTTGTGTGTGTGTGTGTGTTGTGTGTTGTGTGTTGTGTGTTGTGTTGTGTGTTGTGTGTTGTGTGTTGTGTGTGTGTGTTGTGTGTTGTGTGTTGTGTGTTGTGTGTTGTGTGTTGTGTTTGTGTTGTGTGTTGTTCGTTCTGTTGTGCGTTTACATTTGTACATGACTCGTCTGAATTATGAATCGCGTCTAAACATCGTGAACATGTTAAACTTTAAAGCTTCACACACACGAGTGAACACGACGAGCCAGAGGAGAATACACACACACACACACACACACACACACACACACACACACACACACACACACACACAGACACACACAGACACACACACACACACACACACACACACACACACACACACACACACACAGACACACACACACACACACACACACACACACACACACACACACACAGGGACACAGATGGATGGAGCTGTTAGACTGGAGCTGCTCGGACCTGATTTGGGGCTTTGAGAGGTTTTTGTCTGGAGTAAACACACGGACCGAAGATAAGCTTTTCTCTCCCAATTAACCAAAGTCCAGACCAGAGACCAGACCAGAGACCAGAGACCAGACCAGACCAGACCAAAGACCAGACCAAAGACCAGATCAGAAACTAGACCAGAGACCAGACCAAAGACCAGACCAAAGACCAGAGACCAGACCAGAGACCAGACCAGAGACCAGACCAAAGACCAGACCAAAGACCAGATCAGAAACTAGACCAGAGACCAGACCAAAGACCAGACCAAAGACCAGAGACCAAAGACCAGACCAAAGACCAGACCAAAGACCAGAGACCAGACCAAAGTCCAGACCAGAAACTAGACCAGAGACAAGACCAAAGACTAGAGACCAGACCAAAGTCCAGACCAGAGACCAGGGACAAAACCAAAGTCCAGACCAGAAACCAGACCAGAGACCAGACCAGAGACCAGACCAGAGACCAGAGTCCAGACCAGAGACTAGACCAGACCCAGAGACCAGGGACCAGGGACCAGGGACCAGGGACCAGGGACCAGAGACCAGACCAGAGACTAGAAACCAGACCAGAAATTAGACCAGAGACCAAAGACCAGACTGAGTTGGTTAAAATCTCATGATACGATGTTAAAAACTTAAAGAATAAAAAGTTTGAAAATCTGCTCAGTTTGTGAGCCGGGCAGCCACAAGAGCAACCAAACTCTCTGCTGCTACAAAAAAAAAAAAAAGGTAGAAACGATTCAGATCAGAAACTGGATTTTAGTGTCACGCCCCTGCCTGTGACCTGAGTCTTCCTTGTGTGGATGTGGGCGGAGTCTGCTGGGAGCACCTGCTCTCCATCTGCAATCAAGCCTGCTACAAAGGCCCAGCTCTCCAGCCAGACTCTGCCAGATTGTTTCGTCTACCTGATGGTGATTTCCTTGTCGGCTCAGTTTTTGATTTTTCCCTCACTCGCTGTATACTTACCTGCATTTTTTGTACTCCTAGTTCCCGCCATTGAAGACTCCTGCATCCCGGCAGCTGGCTCCTCATCTCTTCTCCGCCTGTCCACCCTGGTTAATAAACCCTTGTTCTTTTTGCATTTTTGCCCTCGTTCTGAGTCTGTTTTTGGGGTCCACTCCAGTGGTACACAACAGAACAATCTGGCCAAGACATGGACTCCCCAGACCCAGTTCGAGCAGCACTCCAAGCCCAAGGACTGAGAATTCAACAGCAAGAGAAGCAAGTGAGTAGCCTCAGAGAAGAACTCAGATCTGCTAATGACGGTCACCAAGAGGCATTTTCTCAGATATCCTCTCAGATGAACTTCATTATTGAGCGATTCAAGCAAATGGAAGATACATCGTTTCCACCTGCACGAGCTACTCCACCTCCCACTCCTGAAGTTGTTTCTGCCCTTCCTCCTCCTGGATCTTCTCTCATTCGTTTGTCCAGTCCAGAGAGATTTTCCGGTGAGTCAGGGGATTGTCGACCATTTCTGTCTCAATGCGAGTTGCATTTCGAATTCCAACCTGCTTCATTTCCCTCCGACCGTGCTAAAGTTGCATATATAATCTCCTACTTGACTGGTCGAGCTAGAGCCTGGGCTACAGCGGAGTGGGATCGGCACTCTACCATCTGCAATTCCCTTCCTCTTTTCCTCAAGACTTTCAACCAAATCTTCCAGACCGTTTCACCTGGTCGAGAGGCTGCTAAGGCCTTGGTCTCATTACGACAAGGACGACGCAGCGTGCTGGATTACGCCTTGGAGTTTCGTACTCTCTCGGCTGACAGTGGGTGGAATCAGTTGGCCCTAGTGGATGCTTTTTTCAACGGACTTTCTGAGACTATTAAAGACCACCTAACTCCCCTTGATTTACCCTCTGAGTTGGAGGCTTTGATTGCTCTGGCCTCCAAGATTGACAAAAGACTGACTGAGAGGGAGCGAGTCCATATCCGTCAGCTTCCCCCACAGCCCAGAAGAATGAACTTCAGGGAGAGGGTTTCTCCAGTTTCCTCCGTGCCTTCTGTGCCTACTGTCGATTCTGAGGAACCTATGCAACTGGGTCGGGCCCGACTAACTCCAGCTGAACGCCAACGCCGACAAAGGTCGGGCCTTTGCTTTTACTGTGGACAAGAAGGTCATTTCATCAGTGCTTGCCCCTTGCGGCCAAAAGGACCAGGCTCACCTGTGAGTGGAGGGGTCCTAGTGAGCCATGTTTCCTCTCCTACGCAATTTTCTCCGGACCGGCTTCTCCTTCAGACCTCCCTGCTGTGGTTATGTGAGTGCCTCTCTTTCCATAGTTTTGTTGACTCTGGGGCCGACGATAATTTTATTGATTCCAACCTTGTTCATCAAGCGAATATTCCTACCGAACCATTAGAGTTTCCCAGAGAGGTTAATGCACTAAACGGTAACCACCTAGCCAAAATCACTCATCGCACCAAGCCTGTTACCCTTATTCTGTCTGGCAACCACAGAGAGGAAATACAGTTATTAATCATTCCATCTCCTCAAGCTCCAGTGGTTTTGGGACTACCTTGGCTCAAGCTGCACAACCCACAAATTGACTGGTCAGCCAATAAGGTTAACAGCTGGAGTGTTCATTGTCACTCCCATTGCCTCAAGTCAGCCGTCACGGTGAGTAAAGGTTCTAACTCCACTCCACCTAGTCCACCTGATTTGACCTCCGTTCCTACCATATATCATGATTTGGCTCAAGTATTCAGCAAAGAGAAAGCACTGTCCCTTCCACCTCACCGCCCCTATGATTGTGCCATAGATTTACTCCCTGGAGCTCCCTTGCCTTCTAGTCGTTTGTATAAACTTACCCGTCCTGAGAGAGAAACTATGGAACAGTACATTAAAGACTCTCTGGCAGCTGGGTTAATTCGTCCCTCCTCGTCCCCTGTAGGGGCTGGATTTTTCTTTGTAGATAAAAAGGATAAGACTTTACGACCCTGCATTGATATCGTGGTTTAAATGACATTACCATAAAAAATAAATATCCCCTACCACTCATTGACTCTGCGTTCGAGCCTCTCCATCAAGCAAACATTTTTACCAAACTTGACCTCCGCAATGCTTACCATCTGGTCCGCATCCGCCAAGGAGATGAGTGGAAAACTGCATTTAATACTCCCATTGGACATTTTGAATACCTAGTCATGCCGTTCGGACTTACTAATGCCCCTGCCGTATTCCAAGCCCTGGTCAATGATGTGCTCCGTGACATGCTCAATAAATTTGTATTTGTTTATCTGGATGACATTTTGATTTTCTCTCGAGATCTTGAAGAACATGTGGAGCATGTGAGGCGGTCCTGCAGAGACTTTTAGAGAACAAGTTATTTGTAAAAGCCGAAAAGTGTGAATTCCATGCCACCACTGTTAACTTTCTCGGTTTTGTCATTGAGCAGGGACAACTTAAGCCTGATCCAGCTAAAGTGAAAGCTGTTGCGGAGTGGCCGAGACCCGAGACGCGCAAACAACTCCAGCGTTTTCTGGGATTTGCCAACTTCTACAGAAGATTCATCAAAGACTACAGTAGAAAAGCAGCTCCTCTTACCTGTCTGACCTCCACCCTTGTTCCGTTCAAGTGGTCTCATGACGCTGAAGTAGCTTTTTCCACACTCAAACAACTTTTCATAACTGCTCCTGTTTTGTCTCATCCAGATCCATCCAAACAATTCATTGTTGAAGTTGACGCCTCTGACTCAGGAGTGGGTGCTGTACTGTCCCAGCGTTGCCCAAAGGATCAGAAAATTCACCCCTGTGCCTACTTCTCCCGGCGATTAACACCAGCGGAAGCCAACTATGATGTTGGCAACCGTGAACTCCTGGCAGTTGTTTTGGCCCTCCAGGAATGGCGCCACTGGCTGGAAGGAGCTGAGCACCCCTTTATTGTGTGGACTGACCACAAAAATCTTTCTTACCTTCGTTCTGCTAAAAGGTTGAACTCCCGTCAGGCTCGATGGGCGCTGTTCCTGGGAGATTTAATTTTGTTTTAACTTACCGTCCTGGATCCCGGAATACTAAGCCAGATGCCCTGTCCCGTCAGTCCATTTCTGAGGAGACTGAAACCCAACCCACTCCTATCCTACCTCCATCTTGCATCATTGACAAACCAGACTCTTTGATCAAGTCCTCGACTTCGAGTTTCCTTCTTGGTGCCGTTAGCTGGGAGATTGAGAAGTTAGTCCGGGAGGCCCAACAAACCCAACCTGACCCAGGTACTGGTCCACCCAATTGTCTTTTTGTACCCGACTCTGTGCGCTCCCAAGTCCTCCAGTGGGGGCACTCCTCCAAGCTAACTTGTCATCCTGGTTTTAATCGGACTTTAGCTTTCCTTAGACAAAGATTTTGGTGGCCCTCCATGTCTCGGGACACCAGAGCCTTTGTTTCTGCTTGTCCTGTGTGCGCTCGCAGCAAATCCAGTCACCTGCCCCCTGCTGGTCTCCTCCATCCTCTACCCATCCCCAGCCGGCCTTGGTCACATATAGCAGTGGACTTTGTTACGGGTCTCCCCACGTCAGAAGGAAACACCACTATCTTAACCATCGTGGATCGTTTTTCTAAAGCCGTGCATTTTGTTCCTCTCCCCAAATTGCCTTCATCCTTTGAAACGGCTAAACTCTTGGTGCAACATGTGTTTCGTCTTCACGGTATTCCCACAGACATTGTGTCAGACAGAGGCCCACAATTTTCCTCTCAGGTATGGAAGGCCTTTTTTCTGTCTCTAGGGACTTCTGTCAGCCTTTCCTCTGGTTATCACCCGCAATCTAATGGACAAACCGAGAGGGCTAACCAGGATTTGGAGTCTGCACTGCGCTGTGTCACAGCCCGTAACCCCACCACTTGGAGTTCTTTTTTGCCTTGGGTCGAGTACGCCCACAATTCCTTGGTGTCATCTGCCACAGGTATGTCTCCTTTTATGGTGTCTCTGGGCTTTCAACCACCTTTATTCCCTGCTCAGGAGACGGAAGTCGCAGTCCCTTCTGTCCAGGCCCATCTACGACGCTGCCGTAGTGTTTGGAAGGCAGCCAATGCAGCACTCAAACACACAAGTCTTCGTAACCAGGAGAGTGCCAATCGCCGCCGCGTACCATGTCCCACTTACCAACCAGGGCAAAAGGTTTGGCTTTCCTCTCGAGATTTGCCTCTTCAAGTAGAGTCTCGTAAATTGGCTCCTAAGTTTGTTGGACCTTTCACCATCGAAAAAGTAATCAATCCGTCAGTTGTGCGTCTCAAATTACCAAGATCTATGAAACATTCATCCCTCTTTTCACGTGTCCCTATTAAAACCTGTGGTTTCTAGTCCCCTCAGCCCTCCGGCCGATCCCCCTCCTCCCACCCGGATCATTGACAATCACCCTGCTTTCACTGTGCGCCGTATCCTGGATGTCCGGCGTCGTGGGAGGGGTCACCAGTACCTTGTGGACTGGGAAGGGTATGGTCCTGAGGAGCGATCTTGGGTCCCTCGGCATTACATCCTTGATGCCTCTCTGCTCCGGGATTTCTACAGGACCTTCCCTGACAAGCCTGGTAGGACGTCTGGAGACGTCCCCTAGGAGGGGGGGTACTGTCACGCCCCTGCCTGTGACCTGAGTCTTCCTTGTGTGGATGTGGGCGGAGTCTGCTGGGAGCACCTGCTCTCCATCTGCAATCAAGCCTGCTACAAAGGCCCAGCTCTCCAGCCAGACTCTGCCAGATTGTTTCGTCTACCTGATGGTGATTTCCTTGTCGGCTCAGTTTTTGATTTTTCCCTCACTCGCTGTATACTTACCTGCATTTTTTGTACTCCTAGTTCCCGCCATTGAAGACTCCTGCATCCCGGCAGCTGGCTCCTCATCTCTTCTCTGCCTGTCCACCCTGGTTAATAAACCCTTGTTCTTTTTGCATTTTTGCCCTCGTTCTGAGTCTGTTTTTGGGGTCCACTCCAGTGGTACACAACATTTAGTATTAAAAAAAGAGACTCGTGTGAGGTTCTGTCTGGTTTCTGATTGGATAATTATCTTGAGAAACAAAACACCAAATTATACCAAACAAACAAACAAACCAACGTGTGTGTCGTGTCACCGCGGTAACTGATGAACATTCCTCCCATAGACACACACGTAGAGCTCCCCAGCCTCATGTCAGAGTGGAGTATCTACAGGAACCTCGACTGTAGACGAGAAGAGACGGAAAAGCGTAAAGACGTGACTCATAATGAAACACGAGCACAGTCCTCTGACAGCGCCCGTCACCCCGAGCCCTGACAGGGACCGCACCTGTCACTGATGATGATGTCACCCGCCGGTAACAAGTGTGACAGGGGCAGATTTCACACTACACCAGATTTATATAAATGTACATGAGAACAGAGAGTGTGTGTGTGTGTGTGTGTGTGTGTGTGTGTGTGTGTGTGTGTGTGTGTGTGTGTGTGTGTGTGTGTGTGTGTGTGTGTGTGTGTGTGTGTGTGTGTGTGTGTGTGTGTACGTCACAGTCAACTGTAAACCCCCCAGGACCTCAACTCCCCAGGACAGAAGAAGAAGAGGAAGAGGAGGGAGGAGACAGGAGGAAGGAGGAAGGAGGAGGGAGGACAGAGGAGGTAGGACGGAGGACGGAGGAGGGAAGAGGGACGAGGGAGGATGGAGTACGGAGGACAGAGGAGGTAGGACGGAGGACGGAGGAGGGAAGAGGGAGGATGGAGGAGGTAGGATGGAGGACGGAGGAGGTAGGACAGAGGACAGAGGAGGGAGGAAGGAGGAGGGAGGACAGAGGAGGGAGGACGGAGGAGGTAGGACAGAGGACAGAGGAGGGAGGAAGGAGGAGGAGGGAGGACAGAGGAGGGAGGAAGGAGGAGGGAGGACGGAGGACAGAGGAGGTAGGACGGAGGAGGGAGGAGGGAAGAGGGAGGACAGGAGGAGGTAGGACGGAGGAGGGAGGACAGAGGACAGAGGAGGGAGGACAGGAGGACAGAGGAGGGGAGGACAGGAGGAGGAGGAGGGAAGGACGGAGGAGGAAGGAGGAGGGACAGAGAGGGAGGGAGGACAGGGAGGGAGGACAGGAGGAGGGAGGAGGACAGGAGGAGGTAGGACAGAGGACAGAGGAGGGAGGAGGAGGAGGGAGGACAGAGGACAGAGGAGGTAGGACAGAGGAGGGAGGAAGGAGGAGGTAGGACAGAGGACAGAGGAGGTAGGACAGATAGAGGTTGTTATAGGTTGGAGGACGGAGGACACTCAGAGACGTCACTTTAAAGAGACTTATTATAAAACTAATAATATTTATTTGAGAATATTTGATTTAACTTTTTAGTTTTACAAAGCAGCACTTTGCACTTTTTTTATTTTATTTTCCCGTTCGTATAAAATTCAAACAAATTGTTGGTCTGATAAAAATACAAATGGCTTTACGTTTTGTTCCCAAACTGAACCAAAAATGACCTTTTCTTTTTCACTTCTTTGTGGTCAGATCGTGTGAAATTAAAGCTCAGATTAAAGTTTAATTTGAGTCACAGACACGAGGGAAACGTTTGGACCAAAACAAACCAACGAAAACCAGATTTACCCGAGTTTTACACTTTTAATCCGCTCTTCTTCTTCGAGTCTTTTAAACACAGATCGTGGGTATTTTCTCTGTTCTAATTTAGCGGCTCTGTTTTGCAGAACTGTTCACTTCTCTTCACTGAACCACAAACTTAAATAAAACACTGAAAAAAAAAAAAAAAAAGGTAATTTATCCGAGGCCTTTTCCTTTTTTTTTGGACAGAACGTTGAAGAGCGTGAAGAATAAATGAGCCGACGCTAATGTGGGACTATTAGACAAGGATCTGAAACTGAACTCGTTCGCTTCACGTTGGTCCAATTTGTCCGAGCTGTAATTTCACACGCAGGATCCTCGTTTCCAAAACCCGGAATATTGGATGAGGTTTGATGAGGGGGATTTTTGTCCTGAGGGAACGTTTCTCCTCGTAATGGACCTGGACTTAATCTGGTGCGACGAGTGTGGGTTAGACTCGGCTCCTGCGATCGGTCTGCGGAGGACAGACCAGGGACTAACCCAGAACTGACCCAGAACTGACCCAGAACTGACCCAGAACTGACCCAGAACTAACCCAGAACCCAGAACTAACCCAGAACTAACCCAGAACTAACCCAGAACTAACCCAGACCCAGAACTAACCCAGAACTAACCCAGAACTAACCCTGAGGACTAAACAAGAGGACTAACCAGAACCCCAGAACTAACGAACTAACCCAGACAGACCAGAACTAACGGACAGACCCAGAACTGGACAGACCCCAGAACTGGACAGAACTAACCCAGAGGAACTAGAACTAACCCAGAGGACTAACCCAGAACCCAGAGGACTGAACTAACCCAGAACTAACCCAGAGGAACTAACCCAGACAAAAAGAACTGAACCCAGACTTAATTTGTGCAATTATAATTTTTATTTTGATGACGTCATCCAGCCCCTCAAAATGTGAAACAGACTCAAAACAGACAGAAAACTGTAGTTTTTGTGTATTTGTACTTTTTATGTAGTTTTAGTTTTTATGTAATTGTAGTATTTGTGTACTTGTAGTTTTTATGTACTTGTAGTTTTTGTGTAGCTGTACTTTTTATGTACTTGTACTTTTTGTGTACTTGTAGTTTTGGTGTACTTGTAGTTTTGGTGTACTTGTATTTTTTGTGTACTTGTACTTTCCGTGTACTTGTAGTTTCTGTGTACTTGTAGTTTCCGTGTACTTGTAGTTTTTGTGTACTTGTAGTTTTCGTGTAGCTGTAGTTTTTGTGTACTTGTAGTTTCCGTGTACTTGTAGTTTTTATGTAGCTGTAGTTTTTGTGTAGCTGTAGTTTTTGTGTACTTGTAGTTTCTATGTATTTGTAGTTTTTGAGTAGTTGTAGTTTTGATGTACTTGTAGTATTGATGTACTTGTAGTTTTGATGTACTTGTAGTTTTGATGTACTTGTAGTTTTGATGTACTTGTAGTTTTGATGTACTTGTAGTTTTGATGTACTTGTAGTTTTTATGTACTTGTAGTTTTTGAGTACTTGTAGTTTTTATGTACTTGTAGTTCTGATGTACTTGTAGTTTTTGAGTCTCTCACCGTGTTCTGTCCGTCTTCGTGGATTCGTTCCAGCAGTTTCCTCTCGAAGGCGTCGACGTCGGGCTCCAGGGACAGGCTCAGGGCGCTGAGGGTGACGGCGGCGGCGGCGGCGGCGGGCAGGGGGCGGGGCTTCAGCAGAGCGCCCCCTGGAGACCGAACACGAACAACACAAGGACACACACGCTCAGATAACACGCAGCATCAAGGACAAGGCAAAGTCTCCACGGGATTAAAGGACCTGCACCTGATTTTTATTTTTTCATTGCAAATAAGACCAGTGTGTCCTGTCTGTCCCCCTCCTCCTGCTCCACGCTAAGTCACTCCCCCTTCAGAGCGCTGTAAGGTTATAAACGCCTCCTCGTTTCTCTTTCCTTAAACAAACACGAGCATCAGAGACGATTATCGAGTAAAAACGTGGGATCTACAAACACGCTCGTGGTCTTATGGTCTTATGGTCCGGTAATCAGGAAGTGTGTGTTAGGCTGCTAGTTGTTCTTAGTTTTACCATCACTGCAAAACTCCACACTGGTCTCAGAAAGTTGTGAAAAGATCTAAACCAGGTCTAAACTAGATCTAAACCAGGCCTAAACCAGGTCTAAACAAGTCCTAAACAGGCCTAAACCAGATCTAAACCAGGTCTAAACAAGGTCTAATTCAGGTCTAAACAAGGCCTAAACCAGGCCTAACCCAGATCTAAACCAGGTCTAAACAAGGTCTAATTCAGGTCTAAACAAGGCCTAAACCAGGCCTAACCCAGATCTAAACCAGGTCTAAACCAGGTCTAAACCAGGTCTAAACCAGGACTAAATCAGGTCTAAATCAGGTCTAAATCAGGTCTAAATCAGGTCTAAACCAGGTCTAAACCAGGTCTATCTAAACTAGATATAAACCAGGTCTAAACCAGATCTAAACCAGGACTAAATCAGGTCTAAACCAGGACTAAACCAGGACTAAATCAGGTCTAAACCAGGACTAAACCAGGACTAAATCAGGTCTAAACCAGGTCTAAACCAGGTCTATCTAAACAAGATTTAAACCAGGACAAAACCAGATCTAAACAAGATCAAAACCAATTCGAAACCAGATCTAAACCAGATCTAAACCAGGTCTAAACCAGATCTAAACCAGGACTAAAGCAGGACTGAACCAAGTCATGAAAAGTTCTTATAACCTCATAATCATAATGTTCCAAATACATGAGGAAAGTTTGGACTCTGCAGACGGTTTTAAATGGACCGGTTCTGTTTTTCACATTTTTAAAGTTTTTTTTTTTTTTTTTTTACTGTGTTTTTTGGGCGCCTTAAAGCGGGACCACACACTAAATCCACTTTATTTGCTCCTAACCTGTTTTACATGCAGCTTTAATAGGACCGTCTACAGCTCCCGGACATTTTCAGTCAAGTTTACTGCAAATTAGGAACATTTGTTTGACTGGAACCCAGAACTAATACACAAGTTTATGAGAGGCTCTGTTCAGATACAAGAGGACAAGTGTGGACAAGTGTGGACAAGTGTGGACAAGTGTGGACAAGTGTGGACGGATGTGGACAAGTGTGGCAGATGTGACAAGTGTGGACAAGTGTGGACAAGTGTGGACAAGTGTGGACGGATGTGGACAAGTGTGGACTGATGTGGACAAGTGTGGACAGATGTGGACGGATGTGGACAAGTGTGGACAGATGTGGACAAGTGTGGACAGATGTGGACAGATGTGGACAAGTGTGGACAAGTGTGGACAAGTGTGGACAAGTGTGGACGGATGTGGACAAGTGTGGACAGATGTGGACAAGTGTGGACGGTGTGGACGAGTGTGGACAGATGTGGACAAGTGTGGACAAGTGTGGACGGATGTGGACAAGTGTGGACAAGTGTGGACAAGTGTGGACAAGTGTGGACAGATGTGGACAGATGTGGACAAGTGTGGACAAGTGTGGACAAGTGTGGACAAGTGTGGACAAGATGTGGACAAGTGTGGACAGATGTGGACAAGTGTGGACAGGATGTGGACAAGTGTGGACAGATGTGGACAAGTGTGGACAAGTGTGGACAGATGTGGACAAGTGTGGACAGATGTGGACAAGTGTGGACAAGTGTGGACGGATGTGGACAAGTGTGGACAAGTGTGGACGGATGTGGACAAGTGTGGACGGATGTGGACAAGTGTGGACATGTGGACAAGTGTGGACAGGTGTGGACAAGTGTGGACAGATGTGGACAAGTGTGGACGGATGTGGACGAGTGTGGACAGGATGTGGACGAGTGTGGACGGATGTGGACGAGTGTGGACAGGTGTGGACGAGTGTGGACGGATGTGGACGAGTGTGGACAGGTGTGGACGAGTGTGGACAGATGTGGACAAGTGTGGACAGATGTGGACGAGTGTGGACAGATGTGGACGAGTGTGGACAGATGTGGACAAGTGTGGACAAGTGTGGACAAGTGTGGACAGATGTGGACAAGTGTGGACAGGTGTGGACGGAGTGGACAAGTGTGGACAGGTGTGGAGAAGTGTGGACGGATGTGGACAGATGTGGACCGGACTCAGATCTCTGGATTGTTGGAGTGGAGTGTTTCTGTCTGTGTCGTTTCACACAAATGACTGAGAAAATTAAGTAAATTTTTGTACACTTGTCTTTATTTAATTTGTCACTTTTATTTTTAATGTTAGAAAAGAAAAGTTCAAGAGTAACTGATTTTTACTGTCTTAAAAACATGATAACCAGAACTAAACCAGGTCCAAAGCAGGTCTAAATCAGGACTAAACCAGGAATAAACCAGATTGAAAACTAAGCCTAAACCAGGTCTGAACCAGGTCAAACTAGATCTAAACCAAGTCTAAACCAGTACTAAACCGGGACTAAAACAGGACTAAACCAGGTGCAAACCAGGTCTAAACAAGTTTTAAACCAGGTCTAAACCTGATCTAAACCAAGTCTGAACCAGGTCTGAACCAGGACTAAACCAGGACTAAACCAAGTCTGAACCAGGACTAAACCAGGACTAAACGAGGACGAAACCAAGTCGAAATCACGATGAGTTTATCAGAGCTTTTACACGACTCTCACAGACCAGAGATGATAACAACTAGCATGCCAACACCACACCTCCTGATTCTAGAACAATAAAGTGTTCTATCATTTGATGCAGACAGAAGACAGTGCTCACGTTTCTGCTTTCTTAAAAAATATATCTGAACTGGAGTTGTGTTTGTTTCATTCACATGTTTGAGTCACTCTTTTTTATTATGAGTCTGTCTACATCTGCAAAGCTCAAAACGCTCTGCTCCACCTTGTGATGTCATGAGGTGGTAGTTTTCAACAGCTCCTTTTAACTTTAGTTCAGTAGAGATCAACAAGTCCAGGACTGAAATGATCCAAATGATCTAGTGAAGGTGTGTGGAGTTTAAAAACACAGTGGAGCTCTTCCTGTAGCACCACATGATGACATCACAAGGTGGAACAGAGTGTTTTCATTGATTTACCTGCAGGGGCCGCCAGGAGCCCGGGGAGCCCCTCGTCGCCGCTCAGGAGCACGTTCTCCGGGAGCAGGTGCAGCGCCGGGGCCAGAGCCGAGTGGCCCCTGACGACACAGTCCAGAAGGGCCCCGTCCACGACCTGGAGCACACTGCTGTCTGAAACACAACCAGAAACCAGGTCTAAACCAGGTCTGAACCAGGTCTGAACCAGGTCTGAACCAGGTCTGAACCAGGACTAAACCAGGTCTAAACCAGGTCTGAACCAGGTCTGAAACAGGTCTAAACCAGGTCTGAACCAGGTCTGAACCAGGTCTAAACCAGGTCTGAACCAGGTCTGAACCAGGTCTGAACCAGGTCTGAACCAGGTCTAAACCAGGTCTGAACCAGGTCTGAACCAGGTCTAAACCAGGACTAAACCAGGTCTGAACCAGGTCTGAACCAGGTCTAAACCAGGAGTAAACCAGGACTAAACCAGGACTAAACCAGGTCTGAACCAGGACTAAACCAGGTCTGAACCAGGTCTGAACCAGGTCTGAACCAGGACTAAACCAGGACTAAACCAGGTCTGAACCAGGTCTGAACCAGGTCTAAACCAGGTCTAAACCAGGACTAAACCAGGTCTGAACCAGGTCTGAACCAGGACTAAACCAGGTCTGAACCAGGTCTGAACCAGGTCTAAACCAGGTCTAAACCAGGTCTGAACCAGGACTAAACCAGGTCTGAACCAGGTCTGAACCAGGTCTGAACCAGGACTAAACCAGGACTAAACCAGGTCTGAACCAGGTCTGAACCAGGTCTGAACCAGGTCTGAACCAGGTCTAAACCAGGTCTGAACCAGGTCTAAACCAGGTCTAAACCAGGTCTGAACCAGGTCTAAACCAGGACTAAACCAGGACTAAACCAGGTCTAAACCAGGAACCAGGTAAACCAGGTCTGAACCAGGTCTGAAACCAGGTCTGAACCAGGTCTGAACCAGGTCTGAACCAGGTCTAAACCAGGTTCTGAACCAGGTCTGAACCAGGTCTGAACCAGGACTAAACCAGGACTAAACCAGGAACCAGGTAAACCAGGTCTGAACCAGGTCTGAACCAGGTCTGAACCAGGACTAAACCAGGACTAAACCAGGTCTGAACCAGGTCTGAACCAGGTCTGAACCAGGTCTAAACCAGGTCTGAACCAGGTCTAAACCAGGTCTAAACCAGGTCTGAACCAGGTCTAAACCAGGACTAAACCAGGACTAAACCAGGTCTAAACCAGGACTAAACCAGGTCTGAACCAGGTCTAAACCAGGTCTGAACCAGGTCTGAACCAGGTCTGAACCAGGACTAAACCAGGTCTGAACCAGGTCTGAACCAGGTCTAAACCAGGACTAAACCAGGACTAAACCAGGACTAAACCAGGACTAAACCAGGTCTGAACCAGGTCTGAACCAGGTCTAAACCAGGACTAAACCAGGACTAAACCAGGACTAAACCAGGTCTAAACCAGGACTAAACCAGGTCTGAACCAGGTCTAAACCAGGTCTAAACCAGGACTAAACCAGGTCTGAACCAGGACTAAACCAGGTCTAAACCAGGACTAAACCAGGTCTGAACCAGGTCTGAACCAGGACTAAACCAGGTCTAAACCAGGTCTGAACCAGGTCTGAACCAGGTCTAAACCAGGTCTGAACCAGGTCTAAACCAGGTCTAAACCAGGACTAAACCAGGTCTGAACCAGGTCTGAACCAGGACTAAACCAGGTCTAAACCAGGTCTGAACCAGGTCTGAACCAGGTCTAAACCAGGACTAAACCAGGTCTGAACCAGGTCTGAACCAGGACTAAACCAGGTCTAAACCAGGTCTGAACCAGGTCTGAACCAGGTCTAAACCAGGTCTGAACCAGGTCTGAACCAGGTCTGAACCAGGTCTGAACCAGGACTAAACCAGGTCTGAACCAGGACTAAACCAGGTCTAAACCAGGACTAAACCAGGTCTGAACCAGGTCTGAACCAGGACTGAACCAGGTCTGAACCAGGTCTGAACCAGGTCTGAACCAGGTCTGAACCAGGACTAAACCAGGTCTGAACCAGGACTAAACCAGGTCTGAACCAGGTCTGAACCAGGTCTGAACCAGGACTAAACCAGGACTGAACCAGGTCTGAACCAGGTCTAAACCAGGTCTAAACCAGGTCTGAACCAGGTCTGAACCAGGACTAAACCAGGACTGAACCAGGTCTGAACCAGGTCTAAACCAGGTCTAAACCAGGTCTGAACCAGGACTAAACCAGGTCTGAACCAGGTCTGAACCAGGTCTGAACCAGGTCTGAACCAGGTCTAAACCAGGTCTAAACCAGGTCTGAACCAGGACTAAACCAGGTCTGAACCAGGTCTAAACCAGGTCTGAACCAGGAATAAACCAGGTCTGAACCAGGACTAAACCAGGTCTAAACCAGGACTAAACCAGGTCTGAACCAGGTCTGAACCAGGACTAAACCAGGTCTGAACCAGGACTAAACCAGGTCTGAACCAGGACTGAACCAGGACTGAACCAGGTCTGAACCAGGACTAAACCAGGTCTGAACCAGGACTAAACCAGGTCTGAACCAGGTCTGAACCAGGTCTGAACCAGGTCTGAACCAGGTCTAAACCAGGAATAAACCAGGTCTGAACCAGGTCTGAACCAGGACTGAACCAGGTCTGAACCAGGTCTGAACCAGGTCTGAACCAGGACTAAACCAGGTCTGAACCAGGACTAAACCAGGACTAAACCAGGACTAAACCAGGTCTAAACCAGGTCTCCATAAATAAACAGGATTATGATGTACATTCCTTAAAATCGTCTGTATATTAAATATTATTATGATATTTCAGAACATTTCAGACTCTATTTAATATTTGATGCTCAAAACTTTAAATTTATTACCGTATTTTCTGGAGTATAAGTCGTACCAGCCAAAAAATGTAAAATGAAGGAAAAAAAATGAATTTTTGGGGGTAAATTTAGTAAAAACAACAGAAGAGAAAAGAACAAACTGTTAATGTCAAATATCTCACAGTTCTTCAGAGAAACAACAGAACAGAACAAGTTTAACAAACGCTCCAATAAACTCTAAATCAATAAACTCTAAATCAATAAACTCCAAATCAATAAACTCTAAATCAGAGTTTCCCCCGGCGCTTTATCGTTACGGCGGCCTCCTTGACAACATTAGTCCTGGTGGTTTAGTCCTGGTGTAGGCCTGGTTTAGTCCTGGTGGTTTAGTCCTGGTGGTTTAGTCCTGGTGGTTTAGTCCTGGTGGTTTAGTCCTGGTGTAGTCCTGGTTTAGTCCTGGTTTAGTCCTGGTGGTTTAGTCCTGGTGGTTTAGTCCTGGTGGTTTAGTCCTGGTGGTTTAGTCCTGGTTTAGTCCTGGTGGTTTAGTCCTGGTGGTTTAGTCCTGGTGGTTTAGTCCTGGTTTAGTCCTGGTGGTTTAGTCCTGGTTTAGTCCTGGTGGTTTAGTCCTGGTTTTAGTCCTGGTGTTAGTCCTGGTTTAGTCCTGGTGGTTTAGTCCTGGTGGTTTAGTCCTGGTTTAGTCCTGGTGGTTTAGTCCTGGTTTAAGTCCTGGCTACAGATTGTCGCACACACACACACTCTGAGCCCCAGACACACACACACACACACACACACACACACACACACACACACACTCTGAGCACCACCGCGCGCACGCACGTATCACACACACACACACACACACTCTGTATCACACACACACACACACACTCTGTATCACACACACACACACACACACACACACACTCTCTGTATCACACACACACACACACGTATCACACACACACACGTCTCAAACTCGGAGCAGCACTGTACACTTCACATGTGTGTTATGTAAGAGCTGAAGAGTCGGTGAGCGTCAGAGCGTCAGAGTGGATCACTGCGCTTCAGACTGAGTCAACTGACAGCGAAACTGAAGAAGCCCCGAGCTCAGGCCCGTTTATCCTCACGCTTCACTTTCAATATGTCTGCACTCCAACGCCTCTCACTCTGGAAACACAAAACTCTAAACACAAAACTCTAAATATAAAACTCTAAATATAAATGGACAGAGCCGCTACGTTCAAATATAATAATAATAAATAATACGTTTTTTATGGTGGTTCATCAAAGCCTGGTAAAAAATTAAAGTTCCAGATCACCTCGATTAGAACCTGCGTCAGGTTTTAGCTCCAAAACATGATTTAGGAAGAAATGTGGAAGAAAATGGAGACGTTTCAGAGGAGTTCAAGCTGCATTAAAGGTTGTACGGAAGATTATTATTATTTTTTTTTTTGTTTCAAATTGTCAGTGAAAGTTTAAAATACCATTACAGAGACGCAGCAGCTTTGTAATTATGATGACCAAAAAAAAAAAAAAAGAATGAAAATCTATCAACTGTGGACGTAGTGAGGCCAGATAAACATCAGCCAATAGAAAACGAGGCTGCCTCATTTGCTATTGGCTGTTAGGTTGTCAATCAAACTCCCCACGCGCGGGGATTATGTGGTTTATGCAGCGGTTTTTAGAGGCTTTTTTTTACACTGTCGCTTCCTCGCAGTTCGCACAAAGTTTGTTGCGACGGCCGACGAGAATCCACGAGCAGATCACCGCAAAAGAAAGTCGGTTTTTGAGGTCGATGAAAGAAGAAGAGAAGAAGGCGAAAAGGAGCGAAGACAAACTGAGGATCATTATTCATTCACTCCAGACCCAGTGGTGTAAACTACTACTGTAGCCACAGCTGTCCTGGGGCAGACTGATGGAAGTGAGGCTGCCAATCTGCACCATCGGTCCCTCCGACCATCACCATCACACACCACTTTCATACAGGGCAATGAGGGTGAAGTGTCTTGCCTAAGGACACAGTGACAGTTTTTTTTTACAACTGGTGCCTCCTGTGGCTCCTGATTTTCCCAGTGTCTCCATCCAAATCCAGACCCAGACCAGACCCGGACCTGCGGAGCTTCTGAGATCTGACGGGATCAGACTTTTGACAAGCTGATATGACCACAAATATATATATATATATATATATATATATATATATATATATATATATATATATATATATATATATATATATATATATATATATATATATATATATATATATATATATATATATATATATTATATATGGAACCAAATCAACCAAATGCAGAGTTCTAATCTAGAGAATCTAAAAAAAAATGTTTAGCTGGATATTTCATAAATGATAAATTGCATCATGTTCCAACACTAATCAACAGACACATAACAGACACATGTTTTAGTAACATTAGAACATGTCTTAAATCTCCCTTGTTAAAGTGAGATGTGGAGTTGTGCGTTGGGTTGTGAGTCTCCGTGCGCAGACAAAGGGCTGAGTGCACTTGGCTGGACAGAGGCTTTGTTCATTAGCGCGGGGTTAAAAGCGCAGCTCTCTCATTATTCCTCTTGATTAGAACACGCTCTCATTACACCGAGTCAAGGCCGCGCCGACGCCCGCTCTCCACAGGGGGCAGCAGCTCCTCCAGAGGACAGACCCCCAACCACAGACGCACTTCACCGCTCCCCTCGCGCTCTCCCCGGCTTCGTTAGAGTTTTCAGGAAACGAGACACGAATCTGAAAAGTACGATTCACGGGTCTGTGCTCAGAAAGGATTTGTTCATGTTAAAGCTGCTCCTTGAGACTGGAGGGGTCGAGTTGCTATGGAAACGAGCTCTTAATCGATTAAAATCCCATAGTTAACTCAAGGTTTATGGTGAATTAATCACACATTTTTGTCCCTTGACATTTTAATCTTCTTATCAACATAGAAAAGTGGATAGGCTTTGTGGAAATGTTTTTTTGTTGTTTTTTTTTAAAATAACTGTGACGTGTTTGACCGAACGCTGCTGTACGAAGGCCGATGACGTCATCACACGCTGCTGTTTGTTTACATGTCGCTTTTAGTGGAGAAAATAAGTCCAGCGGCACAAATATCCATTAAACAGTGAGACAGATGTGAGTCCTGCTGTGAAACTCTTCTCTGTGAGTTTATGAAGATAAAAACAGCCTGAGGAGAGTCTGTAAAACTTCTGTCTGTGTCACAGTTCTTATCGAAGGTCAGCGCGGATTCGCCGTGTGTTTTGGAGCGAAGTTTATTTTGTGTTTTCCTCGTGTGAATAACATCAGCGCACACACACAGGGCTTCTCTGTTTCATAAGTACAGGGCCGTTCACACCAAAGCATCAAAAAACGCCTTGACGTCTCTATTTGGAGCCTTCTGATTTGAGTTTAGACGCCCCGACGCTCGTGTCTTTGACGCCGTGGACGAACGGGACAAAAATACTTGATGCGCGTCCGTTGCCCTGGAAACAAGAGCCCGGTCCCGGTTTTTTCCCGAAACAATGTCAGACCAGACTGAGAGAGACATAAAAACATAAAACATCAGCGGAGGAGATACTAGATTATACTCCACTAATGACACTGGATCAGTCCCGGTCTAGTCCTGGTCTAATCACGGTCTAGTCCCGGTCTAGTCATGGTTTAGTCTCGGTCTATTCAGGGTCTAGTCCTTGTTTAGTCCCGGTTTAGTCCTGGTTTAGTCCTGACGATCGGCTCGGTGATTGTGGTGTATATATTTATTCTCCGCTCATGTTTGTGGTTCTGGTTCTGGGGTTTTTCTTCCTGATAATAACGTCGCTGCGTCTCTGGATACTCGTCCCTGATTGGATGACGCGGCGCATCTGACGCGAAAAGTTCAGCATTTTCAACTTCTTGACACTGACGCCAAAACGCTCAAGACGCGCCGCGCTGACGCCAGATTCGCGCCGCGCTGACGCCGAAGACGCGCCGCAAACACGCAGGACGCTCTCGTCGCGTCCACATCGACTTTACATTGAAACTGGACGCTTTGACGCCTTGGTGTGAACAACCCTTAAGTCTTTACAGTTTTTTACGGAGCTTTATTCAATGACTCCAGACCCGGTGATGGTAAACTACTATTGTAGGCACAGCTGTCCTGGGGCAGACTGACGGAAACGAGGCTGCCATGCCAGTCGCCGCCATCTGTCCCTCCAACCACCACCATCACTCACACACACACCACTTTCATACTGGGCAGTGTGGGTGAAGTGTCTTGCCTAAGGACAAAACAAAAGTTTTTGCCACTGGCGCCTCCTGTGGCTCCTGATTTTCCCAGGTCTTCTGTTCAAGTCCAGACCAGACCTGGACTCTGAGCTCCTGAGGTCTGCAGGGATCAGGCTTTAACAAACTGGTCTGGCCACATGTACAAATAGTTTTTCTTCCTGTTTGCAGCTGGATCCTGTAGATTTTTCTAACATTACAGCAGAGGACACAGCTTATGAACAAAATTAGTTCACGATAAAAAAAATTAACACCATTAAAAAAATCAACACCATTAAAATTGTTTTGCGTTAATTAATAAGTCAATATTTTTGCCAGCACTAATGGAAACGTTACTGCTTTGCTCAGTATGTTCCACAGTATGTTCATTTCTTTTTATTTCTTTATTTTATTTTTTTATTATTATTAAATTTATTTATTTATTTTTTATTTTATTTTTATTTTATTATTATTATTATTATTTTTAATTAATTAATTAATTTATTTATTTATAATAAGGACTGAACTGATCCACATGATTCTAGTGAAGGTGTGTGGAGTTTAAAACACACTGTATCACCGCATGACATCACAAGGTGGAGCAGAGTGTTTTGACCTTTGGAGATGTAGAACTAAATGTGCAGGTTTGTGTGTTAAACTTGTGAATGAAACAAAACAAAAAAAAACACAACTCCAGGTCTGTTTGTGACGAGGAAAAACGACATTAGAAAGAGATCAGAAAACAGCGTAATATGGGCCCTTTAATGCCATAGTGTGGAACATTCCAGAGACAAAGAAAAATTACACAGTGCAGCTTTAAGTGGTGGATACTGGGCCAAAATCTGTTTAATATTTATCATTAATTTCTCTTAATTTTGAGTTAAAAATGCACTGCAGAACTTCTCAAACTCACTCACACCAAGAGCGAAGGTTTTTCAGGGAACTTTAGAGAAATAAAAACACAAATAATTCAAGAAATCTGCAGGTTTGTGTGTTGAACGTGTGAATGAAACAAAAAAACACAACTCCAGGTTTGTTTGCGACGAGGAAACGACATTAGAACATCAGAAAACGGCGTAATAAGAACATTTTGACGATGGCGATGGCTCACAGCAGCAGTAGTTACAGAGAGACGGTTGTGAGGTTTTTTATTTGGGACGTGTGTGTGTGTGTGTGTGTGTTCGTTCTGTCCGTTTCTGTCCGTCCTACGATCCGCCGCACATGTTTGTGTCGCTAAAGGGCTCTCGATAAACAGGAGATGAATGGAGATGTTTGTGTGAGTGTCTGTGGAAAGTGTCTGGAGCTGGTGACTCACTAAATCTGTTTACTCTGGCTCTGCTCCTGCTGCTGCTGCTGCTTCTGCTGCTGCGGAGTCGGACACTTTCTCCAGATTTATCACTGACTTCATCGTTCTGATCGTTATTTACTCGACTGTTTGTTCAAGGGCAGTTTAAGAAAGAGATACGACGATTAAACGAGACACTTTCTGCCTAAGTGAGGACACAGACTGTAAATATAAATGGACAAAGCGAAGCCACGAGCCGCCGTGTTCAAAATCTGGAGTGAGCATGGGCGCGCTTATGGCTCCATCGACCCTGGCCGCAGTGGACTTTATATTGAAAAATTGTCGGTCTCTCTCTGTAACTCGTCACTTCGGTCTTAAGATGTTCGTTTTAACCTGCACGACATGATCCTGGTGTTTTTATTTCGCTGTTGTTTTGGTTGTGTTTTTGGTGCAGGAGGAGAGTGTCCGTGAGGCTGGTCTATGGAGAGACAAACTAGGGGTGGCACGGTTCATGAAAAAAAAAAAAACTGTCATGGTTCGGGACGTGTGCGTACCGTGTGGTTTCACGGTTCCCGGTTTGTGCATTGTATCCTCGTGTTTGTATATGACCTGTTTCACTTTGGACCAAAAGAAGAGGTGTGGAGGGCGGGTGCTGCGCATCACTGTACAAATGACAAGTAGAAGAGAAAAGGGCCTGTGTCGTTATCTCATGAAACCACAGCCGCATGTCAACGCAAAAACGACTCCACCAACAGGTGCAGCAGGACGAACACGCGCAGCACTGACTCCGTGTTTGTCAATGGGAAAAACGATCAAACTTGACTGAGGCGTTTAGTCATGCAGGTCCTAAGGGCCTGACATGTGTATTTCACCGTATGTGAGTGTAAAAATTTAACATTTTGGACACGTAACTTGTAGAATGCATGGAAAGTGAACGAGGGCGGCTCCACTGCATGCACTAGACACGCATATGGAGCAGCTCGTCCTGCGCATGTAGATTTCAGAAAATAGGATCCATCCTGTTTTTTGACTCTCTACGTGAGCGTAGGCGTGTGTCCCCGTCAAAATCCACAAAGAGCATGAATCTTTAGTTGTATTTGTGCGTTTACCATCAGCACATCGTGTCCTGGGGCAGATCTGTGTCATGTGAAAGAGTCCAGCTCCACAAAGACTCTTCATAAGAACTTTAAAATGTCCTTTTGAAATGGTGTGTTTGTGGTGGTGAGTGTGAACAGAAGATAAATACAAGTGTGTTCTGTTAGTTTCACTGTGGACCTGATACAAGCGACTGAACGCCTCAGTCAAGTTTGATCGACTTTAACACTGACACACAGAGTCAGTGCTGCGCATGTTCATCCTGCTGCAGCTTCAGGTGGAGTCATCTTTGTGTTGATGCACGGCTGTGATTTCATGAGGTAAACGCTGAAGTGCGCAGTGGAGCCAGGACCTTAACCTGCAGCCAAGAACTCAATCTCACTAAACCAAGTGTCCGACTCCTGAGGAGGTTTGGGTTTTGGTGGAAGGTGGTACAGCCGCCTGTGGCCAAAAATAATGTGCTTAAAGTCAAATTCAGTTTGTGCTGATTACATTACTGATTATAATTTTATAACTTTTTTAATGCTGTGTCCTAAATTGTGGATGATTAAACTAACATAGCACATGATGAAGTATATTTCTGGAGATTAAAGATTAAAAAGAAAAAATTACAACAAGAACCGAACAGAACCGAAAACAGTGACTTTAAACCGCACGAACAGAACCGTGAATTTTGTGAACCGTGTCACCCCTGAGACAAACAGGAGTTTTTGTTGTGTTTTGTTGTTATTGTTGTTTTGGTTGTTGTGTAGTTGTTGTTGTTTTGGTTGTGTTTTAGGTTGTGTTGTTGTGTTTTCGGTCGTGTTTTTGCTGCAGAAGGAGAGTGTCCGTGAGGCCGGTCTGCGGAGAGACAAACAGGAGTTTTCGTTGTGTTTTGTTGTTATTGTTGTTTTGGTTGTGTTGTTGTTGTTGTTTCAGTTGTGTTTTTGTGTTTTTGGTCATGGTTTTGGTCGTGTTTTTGCTGCAGGAGGAGAGTGTCCGTGAGGCCGGTCTGCGGAGAGACAAACAGGAGTTTTCGTTTCACATTTGGGATTTCTGCACAAAGTCTTTTCATCATAAAACCATCAGACGGCTCGGCGGGGGGCCGCACGCCGACGCCTAAATTACCATATTCATCACTCGTGAAAGCGCTCGCTGTTTTCTCCACTTTAATATCTCCAGAATTCCGTTTGGTTGTAAAGCGTTTCCGTTTCCAGTCGAGTTCAAAGACGGATCTGATTTTGGATTTTTATGTAACTTCAGGGTTCAGACCGGACACAGAGTTTAAAGCTGCATCCTGTAACTTTTCTGAACTGAAATGAATAAATGTAAAGTAGAGCTGCTTAATAAAGTCACACTGTGGAACATTCCAGGCAGAGCAATGACGTAACCATAGAAACAAGCAGGTGATGGACCTGGAAACAAAAATAAAAAAAAAAAATCAAGCACAGAGCTTTTAAATCATCATTTTACTGAAATTTGCGATAAAATTACTGTTGTGATTTTGGTTTGAACAAAAATAAATAAATAAAACGAGACAAAAATCAGACCTGACAAAAAAATCAAGACAAAAAATCCATAGAAACAACCAGAAAAGTTACACAATGCGCCTTTAAACTCCAGAAACAATGAACACGTTTCATCATTTTCATACTTTGTTCAGTGGTTTCCATGGTAACACAAGCACACACGTTATTAAACACGGCCAATGGAGTTTCTAGATTTATACGAGATCAAGTTACAGATCAGATCTGTGGAGAGGCGAGCCCACTCACAGTCACGATGTCTGTTTTCAGGTATTTTTGAGCGTTTAAAAAAAAGTTGAATTGAATAAATGTCAAGTATTGCAAGTGTTGTTTCGGTTTGTTGTATCGGTCAAGTTTTTGTTGTTTCAGTGTGTTGTTTTGGTTGTTTTTTTGTTATTTTGGTTTGTTGTTTCAGTTGTGTTTTTTGTTTTGGTTGTTTTAGTTGTTTCAGGTGTGTTTTGTTGTTTCAGTTTGTTCTTTTGGTTGTGTTTTTTTTTCAGGTGTTTCGATTGTATTTTGTTGTTTCGGTCGTGTTTTTGTTGTTTTGTTTTATCGTTTCAGTCGTGTTTTGTTGTTTCAGTCGTGTTTTTGTTGTTTCGGTCATGTTTTTGTTGTTTCGTTTTATTGTTTCAGTCGTGTTTTGTTGTTTCAGTCGTGTTTTTGTTGTTTCGGTCGTGTTTTTGTTGTTTCGTTTTGTTGTTTCAGTCGTGTTTTGTTGTTTCAGTCGTGTTTTTGTTGTTTCGGTCGTGTTTTTGTTGTTTCGTTTTATTGTTTCAGTCGTGTTTTGTTGTTTCAGTCGTGTTTTTGTTGTTTGAGTTGTGTTTTGTTGTTTTGTTTTGTTGTTTCAGTCGTGTTTTGTTGTTTCAATAGTGTTTTTGTTGTTTCGTTTTATTGTTTCAGTCGTGTTTTGTTGTTTCAGTCGTGTTTTGTTGTTTCAGTCGTGTTTTGTTGTTTCAGTCGTGTTTTTGTTGTTTCGGTCGTGTTTTTGTTGTTTCGTTTTATTGTTTCAGTCGTGTTTTGTTGTTTCAGTTGTTTTGTTGTTTCAGTCGTGTTTTTGTTGTTTCGGTCGTGCTTTTTTGTTGTTTCAGTCGTGTTTTGTTGTTTCAGTCGTGTTTTTGTTGTTTGAGTTGTGTTTTGTTGTTTTGTTTTGTTGTTTCAGTTGTGTTTTTTTTTTTTTGTTGTTTTGTTGTTTCGGTTGTGTGTTTTTTTTTGGTTGTGTTTTGTTGTTTCGGTTGTGTATTTGTTGTATCAGTCCTGTTTTTTTTTGTTTCAGTTGTGTTTTTCTTTTTTTGGTTTGTCGTTTCGGTTACATTTTTGTTATTTTGGTTGTGTTTTGTTTTTTTCATATTGTTGTTTCGGTTGTTTTTTTCTTGCTTTGGTTTGTTGTGTCGGTTGTGTGTTGTTGTATAGGTTGTGTTTTTGTTGTTGTTGTTGTTGTTTGGTTTGTATTCCATTGTTTCAGTTGTGTTTGTATTGTTTCAGTTTGTTGCTATGGTTGTGTTTTGTTATTTCTGTTGCGTTTTTGTCGTTTCGGTTTGTTGTTTCGATATAGCAGCGAACGTCTTTCATCATTTTCATACTTTGTTCAGCAGTTTCCATGGTAACCTGTAATTAAATTAAATTAAATTAAACGTACATTAATGTCACACTGCGGAACTTTCCAGGCAGAGCAGCGACGTCTCCCCGAGCAAAAAGTTCTATCATCTCTGAGGAGGAGATCGGCCCGGAGGTGATGAAAACCAATCTTCTAAACTCATCCGAAGAGCGAAAAGTGAAAATGAGACGTTTCAGTTGTGTTTTTGTCGTTTCAGTTGTGTTTTTGTCGTTTTGGTTTGTTGTTTCAGTTGTGTTTTTGTCGTTTCAGTTGTGTTTTTGTTGTTTTGGTTTGTTGTTTCAGTTGTGTTTTTGTCGTTTCAGTTGTGTTTTTGTCGTTTCAGTTGTGTTTTTGTCGTTTCAGTTGTGTTTTTGTTGTTTTCAGTTGAGTTTTTGTTGTTTCAGTTGTGTTTTTGTCGTTTCAGTTGTGTTTTTGTCGTTTCAGTTGTGTTTTTGTCGTTTCAGTTGTGTTTTTGTCGTTTTCAGTTGTTTTTCAGTTGTTTTTCAGTTGTGTTTTTGTCGTTTCAGTTGTGTTTTTGTCGTTTCAGTTGTGTTTTTGTGTCGTTTCAGTTGTGTTTTTGTCGTTTCAGTTGTGTTTTTGTTGTTTTGGTTTGTTGTTTCAGTTGTGTTTTTTGGTCGTTTCAGTTGTGTTTTTGTCGTTTCAGTTGTGTTTTTGTTGTTTTGGTTTGTTGTTTCAGTTGTGTTTTTGTCGTTTCAGTTGTGTTTTTGTTGTTTTTCAGTTGTGTTTTTGTCAGTTGTGTTTTTGTCGTTTCAGTTGTGTTTTTGTCGTTTCAGTTGTGTTTTTGTCGTTTCAGTTGTGTTTTTGTCGTTTCAGTTGTGTTTTTGTCGTTTTTGTCGTTTCGGTTGTGTTATTGTTGTTTCAGTTAACAGTGACCATCTTTCATCATATTCGTACTTTGTTCAGCTGTTTCCACGTTAACCTGTAAGTGAATAAACACAAAGTAGATGTGTTTAATGTCACACTGCGGAACTTTCCAGGCAGAGCAGCGACGTCTCCCCGAGCAAAAAGTTCTATCATCTCTGAGGAGGAGATCGGCCCGGAGGTGATGAAAACCAATCTTCTAAACTCATCCGAAGAGCGAAAAGTGAAAATGAGACGTGTCCAGGAAGGAGCCGAGGCCTGAGTCACGGATCTTCTCAGCGGGATCCGTCCTCGTCGCCTCTTCAGCCTCCATTAAAAGAAAAACGCTCCCTCCTCTCGGCGCCTGAGGATCAAGAAGAGCTCTCGTCCGGTTCGATGGTTTGATATTATGCAGATGAAACGGCGGCGTGTTTGTCTGAAGGTGAACGGGACGGTCAGGAGGAGAACGTCACCAGAGAGGCCCTCAGCTCGAGACCTTAAACGCCCACTAGAGGAGCACTTCTGCAGGAGACGCTCATGTCCACGTCCTTGGGGAGACTGGAGGAAATTTAAATATTTAAAAATATTCAAAATCACCCGACACACCGATCAGATACTAACAAAATTTGCTGGATCAGATATCGGCTTCGAAATATCGGTTCAGTCGATATTAGTGATGTTTAGATATTTTTTTTTAGGATCTGATCTGATACTGACACTTGCAGGTTCCCGCTATTTTTCACTGACAAAATTTCAAAACTTTTTCCATGACTTCCATGTCCAGTGCTAAACCAGGATAAAACCAGGACTAAAACAAGATTTAAACAAGACTGAACCATGACTAAACCAGAATTTTATCCAGACTAAAACCAGAACTATACCAGGTCTAAAACCACGACTAGATCAGGTCTAAACCAGGACTAAACCAGGACTAAAACAAGATTTAACCAGGTTTAAACAAGGTCTAAACCAGATCTAAACCAGGACTAAACCAGGACTAAGACCAGGTCTAAAACAGGTATAAACAAGGTCGAAACCAGGACTAAACCAGAATTTAACCCTGACTAAAACCAGGACTAAACCAGGATTAAACCATGACTAAAACCAGGACTAAACCAGGTCTAAACCCAGACTACATCCCACACTAAAACACAGACTAAAACCAGGACTAAACCAGGATCTAAACCACGTCTAAACCCAGCCTAAAACCCAGATAAAACGCAGTCTAAAACCAGGACTAGATCAGGTCTAAACCAGACCTAAAAGCAGGAATAAAACCAGGACTAAACACACACTAAAACCCAGACTAAAACCAGGTCTAAACCAGGTCATTTGTGTCTGATAATTAGTCTAACTTAATAAAATAAATCAATAAAAAGACGTCATTGTCCTCCGTAGAAAACTCTGTCAGGTTGTGAAGTCGCTGCTGCTGAATCCACGGTTTTACCACAGGACCAGAGTCGGGAACTAAACCGGAAATCGTCATCTGCATGGTTTTTTTTTCAGTAAATCACTCTCACCTTTTAGTTAAAAATCAAACTCCTGAACAGAACCGTGAACGCTCAGAATCATCACACGCTCCTCAAAAACGTTCTCTTTAAATCCATTTTCTCTTGAGTTTTCAGTCAGTCTTAAAACTTTTTTCGTCTGTGTTTGCTGATGCGTCTCCATGGAAACTGCTGAACAATCCACCAGTAGAAAAGCGTGAATCCACAGGGAAATCCGACGCTTCTAGAAGTTTCTCGTATCACTGTTGACTAACTTTTGTAACTTCGTGGATCCAAGCGGCGAAAGACGATGGACGGACGCATTTACGCACGACTCTGACAAACGCAAGCGTTGGGGTGAAGCGTGAGTGAAACGGGCCGTGTGCTCGTACGGTTGTTCTAATATTCATGTGACTGGACGAGCTTTTCTATCTCTTTATTTTCTTTACGTGTTCTTTTCTCTTTCAGTCAGTGTCACTAAACTAAAAATTTATACACTTCACTTTTCTCGTGCGAATGTTCTTTTTTCCAGGAGACGCTCATGTCCACGTCCTTGGGCGAGTCTGGAGGAAACTTATGTCACGTCATTTGGGGAAAATTATCAAAATCACCCGACGCACCGATTTGATACTAACAAAATTTGCTGGATCAGATATCGGCTTCCAAATATCGGATCAGTCGATATTGGTGATGTTCAGATACTTTTTTTAGGATCTGATCTGATACTGAGACTTGCAGGTTCCCGCAATTTTTTACTGACAAAATTTCAGAACTTTTTCCATGACTTCCATGTCCAGTGCTAAACCCCAGGATAAAACCAGGACTAAAATCAGGACTAAACTAGGTCTAAACCAGGTCTAAACCAGGATTAAACCGGGACTAAAACCAGGTCTAAACAAGGATTTAACCAGGCCTAAATCAGGACTTAAATCAAGACTAAACCAGGACTAAAACAGGATTTAACCAGGACTAATCCAGGACTAAACCAGGTATAAAACCAGGATTAAACAAGGACTAAAATCAAGACTAAAATCAAGACTAAAACAGGTCTAAACCAGGTCTAAACCCGGGCTAAAACCAGGACTAAACCAGGACTAAATCCAGAACTAAACTAGGTCTAAACCACGACTAAAACCAGGACTAAATCAGGACTAAACCAGGATTTAATCAAGCCTAAACCAGGACTAAAATCAAGACTAAAACCAGGACTAAACTAGGTCTAAACCAGAACTAAAACCAGGACTAAATCAGGACTAAACCAGGATTTAATCAAGCCTAAACCAGGACTAAAATCAAGACTAAATCCAGAACTAAACTAGGTCTAAACCACGACTAAAACCAGGACTAAATCAGGACTAAACCAGGATTTAATCAGGCCTAAACCAGGACTAAAATCAAGACTAAATCCAGGACTAAACTAGGTCTAAACCACGACTAAAACCAGGACTAAATCAGGACTAAACCAGGATTTAATCAAGCCTAAACCAGGACTAAAATCAAGACTAAATCCAGGACTAAACTAGGTCTAAACCAGAACTAATCCAGGACTAAATCCAGGATTTAACCAGGTCTAAACCATGACTAAAACCCTAAACCAGGACTAAACCAGGACCAAAACCAGGACTAAACCAGGACTAAACCAGGACTAAACCAGGTCTAAACCAGGTCTAAACCAGGTCTAAACCATGCTGCGCTGTCACAGCCCTTGGTCCTTGAAATGTTGTTGGACATAAAACAGTTCATGGAGCTCAAAAGTTTGAGGACCACTGACCTAAAGTGAATTTTCCATGACTTTCCAGCACAAAAGACTCAGACGTTCAGAAATAATCAGAATAATCTAATGAAAATTTAACAGAACACTGGAGCTGTGCGAAAGAGAGACTAAAATTCCATGACTTGTCCGGGCCTGGAAAATTACATTTTCAGTTTCCAACTTTTCCAGGATTTCCAGGAGTGTGACAACGCTGTACTTGGCATTAGTGTGAATTGAAAGCAACTAAAAAACGTACACTAAATGTGACTAAAATGTTTTATTTTGGTAAACCGGATGTGTTTTATTGTGAAAGGACCTGGACGAGATGCACAATGTATCTGATGTTTCTTGGATTACTGTTCACTAAATTATTTTAAATTTTTTAATCATAATTTCGTGGATCCAAGCGGCAGAAGAAGATGGACGGATGCATTTACACACGACTCTGAAAACTGAAAGCGTTGGTGTGAAGTGTGAGTGAAACGGGCCGGCGCTCTGACGCTCCTCCAATATTCATGTGACAGGACGAGCTTTTCTATCTCTTTCTTTTCTTTACGTGTTCTTTTCTCTTCCAATCTCAGTCAGTGTGAGTAAAACTCTTTTAGTCTTTTACAGACTTCACTTACCTCGTGTGTCGCTCTGTGAGTAAGGCAGACGTTTGGCGTTTGTAATTTGCAAATGACCAGACGTCCCCAGGTTGAACTTATCCCGTGGAACAGGGCTTAAAGGTTGTATGGAGGATTTTTTTTTTGTTTTTTTTGTTTCAAGTTGTCAATGATAGCATTATAGAGGTGCAGTAGCCTTGTAATTATGATGACCAAAAAAAAGAGAATAAAAATTCATCAACTCTGGACGTGGTGGGGCCAGCTAAACATTTGCCAATAGATAACGACATTGCCTCGTTATCTGTTAGCTGACAGGCTATCAATCAAACTCCCTACGTTTCTAGCGTAACTGACCTGCCTGCGCGCCGCCGGTACGTGGTTTACGTACGCCTGTCACGCAGTCCACAGACGCAAGACGCACAGACGCTGTTTACTCCACCAACGCAACAGTTCTTAGCGGCTTTTTTGACCTATATCTTCCTCGCAGTTAGCACAAAGTTTGTTGCAATGGCAGACAAGAATCCAGGAGCAGTTAGCCGCAAAAGAAAGTCCGTTTTTGAGGTCGCTGAAAGAAGAAGACAAGGGGAAAAGCAGCGAAGCCAAACTAAGGTGATTCTTGAAGATTCATTCCAGCGATGGCGCGACTGAAGCAGACGCAGGGTCTAAAGACTGACGCATTGGTCGCCAAATTACTCCTGGACAGGAAACTTCTGCTTATTATGAAAACGTACTTTATTTCCAAGAGCTAGTCAAACGTTTTTCAGGACACGAAAGCGATATCCTATGTCTGAAAACGTAATTTTCAAGGCAAAGAAAGAGTCCGCTTGCTGCTGCGTGTTGTAGCTAGTTCATTCGCACTGAATCTCCGCGCAACCTTCTCTGCTCCCCTTTCCTACTCCTGTCCCCGCTGCCCGTTCCGCTCTTCCCCCTTCTCCTCACTTCTACGGGCACGGAATCTCCGCTCCCCTCTCCCCTCTCCTCTCTCCTCTCTCCTCTCTCCCTGCTCCGCTCTTCTCCCTGCTCCTCACTTCTCGTCCGCGAACGAAATGTCCGCACACCCGCTCCCCCCGCTCCTCACTTCTCCGCCTTGCCTAACCAACACTGTAGTTAGTTGTTTACAAGTCATGTGCAGCTCACCGGCTGTAAACAAACCTGTTTGTGGCGTAGTGAGGAGCGGGAGAAGGCGTTTCTACGTAGGGAGCTGTAGGGGAGGGGGGGTGGTTTCACGCATGCGCAACATTTGAAAAAGGACAAACAGTCGCTGGATTTCTCGTTCCTTGGAAAATCCTCTATACAACCTTTAACGTCACTTCTAAGGAGTTCACTTTTTACAACTTTAGCTCAGAATTGTATGAACTCTTCTAAATGTTTGGATATGTTTGTAAAAGAAAGAAAGAAATACAACGAGGAATATTAATGATGATACTGTGTGTGTCCTGCAACCCCGACGCAAACCGGTGCGGCGCGAGCAGTGTCGGGGAGTAACAGATTACATGTACCAGAGTAATCAGAGTACAAATGATGAGTAACTGTATTCAGTTACAGTTACTGTTTCAGTGAGTGGTAATTGGATTACAGTTACTTTGTGGAAATAAATGGATTACACAGAGGGATTTTACTGTTTTCACATTTTGGGCTAAATCCCCCCATTTATTTCTTTTTATTTCTTTTTCGGTAATTCCACTCATTGCTGGAAACTAAACCAGGACTAAACCAGGACTAAAACCAGGACTAAACCAGGACTAAAACCAGGACTAAACCAGGACTAAACCAGGACTCTAAAACCAGGACCAGATCTAAACTAGATCTAAACCAGGTCTAAACCAGGACTAAAACTAGGACTAAACCAGGACTAAACCAGGACTAAACCAGGACTAAAACCAGGTCTAAACCAGGACTAAACCAGGACTAAAACCAGGTCTAAACCAGATCTAAACTAGATCTAAACCAGGTCTAAACCAGGACTAAAACTAGGACTAAACCAGGACTAAAACCAGGACAAAAACCAGGACTAAAACCAGGACTAAACCAGGACTAAAACCAGGTCTAAACTAGATCTAAACCAGGTCTAAACCAGGACTAAAACTAGGACTAAAACCAGGACTAAATCCTGCTGTGTGGACGTGTTTCTTCTTCTTCTATCAATAATATTTTAAATTTGGTTCAGTAAAATCTGGACTTTTTATTTTCTTTTAGTAGATAAAACTTCTTATGTGAAGATTTCCTCGTCTTTGTTTCTCTACAGCAAATCAAGTAATCCAAAGTAATCAGATTACATTACTCACTTTAAGTAATTTAATGGATTCTGTTACAAACTACATTTTGGTGTGTGTAATCTGTAATCTGTAGGGGATTACATTTTAAAAGTAAACTTCCCAACACTGGGCGCGGGACACATTTTGAAAACTCACTGTGGGGGCGGGACTACACACTGTGGGAGGGGGCAGGTGGGATGATAAATTACAGTCCCGTAAACTAAATATGAGAGTAAAGTAAAACATACAAATGATGAATGTAAGAATATTATGCATCATTTGTGCTGGAGATTTTATTTTGCATTAATAAAAACATTTTAACGCCCAAAAGCTGCCAGCAGACTTCCAAGCTGAGGTCAACACTGTTAATATGCTAATTAACATACCAGACATGGGGTCTGTCAACAACTGTCAAGTCACACACAAAACTGACACACACACACACACTAGCCAACTTCATGATGACAAATATTTGTAGTCCACTGTCTTTTCCCACTGTCTGATATCCACAGTGCTCCTCGAATTTCTTTAAAGGTTGTATGGAGGATTTTTTTTTTGTGTTTCAAATTGTCAATGAAAGTTTAAAATACCATTAGAGAGACGCAGCAGCCTTGTAATTATGATGACCAAAAAAAAAAAAAGAATGAAAATTTATCAACTGTGGATGTGTTGAGGCCAGATAAACATCAGCCAACAGAAAACGAGGCTCCCTCACTTTCTATTGGCTGTTAGGTTGTCAATCAAACTCCCTACGTTTCTAGTGTAACTGACTCGTCAGGATGTGGGGATCACGTGGTTTATGCAGCGGTTCTTAGAGGCTTTTTCAAACCTGTCGCTTCCTCACATTTCACACAAAGTTTGTTGCGACGGCCGACGGGAATCCACGAGCAGTTCGCCGCAAAAGAAAGTCGGTTTTTGAGGTCGCTGAAAGAAGAAGAGAAGAAGAGGAAAAGGAGCGAAGACAAACCGAGGTGATTCTTAGAGATTCCTTCCAGCGATGGCGCGACTGAAGCAGACGAAGGAGCTAAAAACTGACGCGTCGGTCGATAAATTATTTCTAGACAGGAAACTTCAACAGTAATTCTGAACGCGCACTGGCTGGAAGCAAGCGTGATTTCTAGAGTAAAGAGGCGGGAGGAGATGTTTCTACTGAGGCTGTGGAGGAGGAAGGTGGTGTCGTGCATGTACAACATTTTAAAAAGGACTGTCGCTGTATTTCTCTTCCCTTAAAAAATCCTCTATACAACCTTTAACCAGTATAACTATAGTTTACACTTTTTACTACACGCCTCGGTGTCGTTGTTATGCCACCTCGCCCCCTGTCTGTCCTCGCCCCTTTGCCACAACTTTCCTCTTTCGCCACAGCAGCTACGACCACATCGCTGCTTCCTCCCAATCGCCAAACTCAAGTCATTTTACCAAAACTCCTAAAAACTGCTTCCATTTCCCGCCGCTGTGTTACGTCATCTTTCTTTTTTACATCACTCTGAAATCGGGATTTCACGGCATCGTCGTCTGTTCCTCCACTTTTTCAGTGAAGCTGAGGCTGATCGGCGCAGAAAACAGAGCCTATCCGCTCCGAGTCTCACGACCAGACTGGTGTGGGCAGGACTGACCTGAAGTCAAACTGCTCCTGTCGCTGTAAACATCAGACTCTCTGTGGTGTCGCTGCACGAATCAACACATCTTGGTTAAATAAAAAAACAAAAAACAAACTGCTGCTGGACTAGACTCGGCGTTTATTTGGTATTTTACTGTACGTTTTTTTTATTTTTTGGCTGGTGCGACTTATTCTCCGGAGCAATTTATACTCCAGACATTACGGTAACTTTCTTTTGTAAACACATTTAGTTTTTGAGCATGTTTAGCCTCTCCTGTCTCATGTTTTTGTGCCCTTGAGCCAGACATTACAGCGTATAAACCAGTTAAAGCGGCCGTCTACACTTTAAACAAACTACATCAGCGTTTCGAGCACTTCTTTCTTTCTTTCTTTCTTTCTTCCGGCTTCGGTGCTGCATTTTCGCAGACACCTCTTCAACCCGCTTCATTAACATCATTTCCACACAAACTTCACCGCGAATGCACGAGCCCAAAGGCACAAAGGCACAAAGGCAGAGATCGGAGGGTCCTTACAGTGCGCGGGGCTCTTCAGGGACGGGTGGAGCAGGCTCCTCGGGGACCCGTGATGTAGATGGAGTCTGAAACGAGAGGAACAACACGGAGGATTGTGTGGGAGGTGAGAGTGCGTCTGAAAGCCTCGTGTAAGAGCGGCTGAGAGCAAACACACACACACACACACACACACACACACACACACACACACACACACACACACACACACAAACACACACACACACAAACACACACACACCGATCTGCGGCTTCAACACGAGCGTCTGTGACATGAACATAACAGCGCACTCTGAGCCCGACCAGACCAGAACGGAACACAAAGGCTCTTCATGGATCCGGCACTCAGACCTGACGCACACTGAACACACACACTGAACACACACACTAAACACGCACACTAAACACGCACACTGAACACACACACACTGAACACACACACACTAAACACACACACTAAACACACACACTGAACACACACACTGAACACGCACACTGAACACACACACTGAACACACACACTGAACACACACACTGAACACACACACTGAACACACACACACTGAACACGCAACACTGAACACACACACACTGAACACACACACTAAACACGCACACTGACACACACACACACTGAACACACACTGAACACACACTGACACACACACACACTGAACACACACACTGAACACGCACACTGAACACACACACTGAACACGCACACTGAACACACACACTGAACACACACACACTGAACACGCACACTGAACACACACACACTGAACACACACACTAAACACGCACACTGAAACACGCACACTGAACACACACACTAAACACACACACTAAACACACACACTGAACACGCACACTGAACACACACACTGAACACACACACTAAACACGCACACTAAACACGCACACTGAACACACACACTAAACACACACACTAAACACACACACTGAACACGCACACTGAACACACACACTGAACACACACACTAAACACGCACACTAAACACGCACACTGAACACACACACTAAACACACACACTGAACACGCACACTGAACACACACACTACACACACTAAACACACACACTAAACACACACACTAAACACACACACTAAACACACACACTGAACACACACACTGAACACACACTGACAGTGTCGGGGAGTAACAGATTACATGTACCAGAGTAATCAGAGTACAAATGATGAGTAACTGTATTCAGTTACAGTTACTGTTTCAGTGAGTGGTAATTGGATTACAGTTACTTTGTTGAAATAAATGGATTACACAGAGGGATTTTACTGTTTCCACATTGTCGGTAATTCTGCTCATTGCCGGAAACTAAACCAGGTCTAAACTAGATCTAAACCAGGACTAAACCAGGCCTTAACTAGATCTAAACTAGACCTAAACTAGACCTAAACCAAGACTAAACCAGGTCTAAACTAGACCTAAACCAAGACTAAACCAGGACTAAACCAGGATTTAAACCAGGATTAAAACAGGACTAAACTAGGACTAAAACCAGGCCTTAACTAGATCTAAACTAGACCTAAACCAGGACTAAAATCAGTTCTAAACTAGATCTAAACTAGGACTAAACCAGGACTAAAACAAGACTAAATCCTGCTGTGTGGACGTGTTTCTTCTTCTTCTATCAATAATATTTTTAATTTGGTTCAGTAAAATCTGGACTTTTTATTTTCTTTTATCAGACAAAACTTCTTATGTGAAGATTTCCTCGTCTTTGTTTCTCTACAGCAAATCAAGTAATCCAAAGTAATCAGATTACATTACTCACTTTAAGTAACTTAATGGAAACTACATTTTGGGATATGTAATCTGTAATCTGTAGGAGATTACATGTTAAAAGTAAACTTCCCAACACACAAACTGAACACACACACTGAACACACACACTGAACACACACACACTGAACACACACACTGAACACACACACACTGAACACACACACACTGAACACACACACACACTGAACACACACACACTGAACACACACACACTGAACACACACACACTGAAACACACACACACTAAACACACACACACTAAACACACACACACTGAACACACACACACTAAACACACACACACACACACACACACACACACACACTAAACACACACACACACTAAACACACACACACTAAACACACACACACTAAACACACACACACTGAACACACACACACACACACACACTAAACACACACACACTAAACACACACACACTAAACACACACACACTAAACACACACAACACACACACTAAACACACACACACACTGAACACACACACACTGAACACACACACTCCACGTGAGACGAGCTTTTTTAACCAAACCGCAAACTTTTATGGAGGGTTTCTTCAGCAGAGTTTAAAGGACGAGTTTATTTTAGTATTTCTGATGTTCTGATGTCGTTTCCTCGTCACAAACACACGTCGAGTTGTGTTTCGTTTCTTTCCCACACATGTCAAACACACAAACCCTGCGTATGTATTAGGGATGCAACAATACAGTTTTCCCATGATTCATCTCAATACACAAGTCACAATATTGATACGTATTAAGAGTGATTCTGAAGTTTTTAAAAGTGAATGTCTTTGTCATTTCTGGGTCTATCAATGTAAAATAAAAAGTGAAGATCAAACCCTCCTCTATTAGAATATTTCAGCTGTGAGTAGAGACGGGCATTTGATTAAATTTTCTTAATCGATCGTCGGAAGAATTAACGATCGATTATCGATTAATCATTAACGTTTTTCTATTAAAATGATCATCATTATTATTACTATCTGCACTAATCTGCATCAATAAATTCAACTTTACGACATATAAACATAACGACTCTAGATCCACATCAGCTGTTTGACATTATAATGTGTTTAATTCAGTTTTGTTCAAATCTCACAGAAACAAAACTTAAAACCACATCACTAATTTACATAAACTAAGTGAAGATAAAACTCCAGCTCTTGTGTCGCTGATGTGGTTCAACTTGTGTTGGATTAAAAGACATGACTCAGGTGAATACAGGTCAGTGTGACCAGATTTGTGTTTGTCAAAACCAGGACAGCGTACGGGGGGAGGGGGGCGGGGCCTCGTCATCCACATTGAGCGACTCTCACCTGGAAAAACTTTTTCCCACTGGACACAGAAACATATGTGCTGCTTTATCCACTGTGCACATGGACTCACACTTGTCCCAACGCAACGGAAAGTGTGGAATTTCTTCTACAAATCCTGGTTAAATCCACATTTGTGCTTCGGTTCATTACAGACTGACCCACTGTTTGTGTCTCGCTCCTAAGTGCAGAGAGCTTCTTCTCCGGACCCACGTTTGTCCCCAGACACAGACGTTTGGTCTCAACCTACATTCGGTTTGTCGATTAAAATTAACGTAATCGATGAAATTCTTAATGATCAATTATCGATTAATCGACTAATCAGGCCCATCCCTAGTCCAAGATTGTCATAGTCATGGTTCAGTCTTGGTTCAGTCTAGGTTCTGTCCTGATGTAGTCGTCTGTACTTTATGTTCTGTAGGTGATTCTGAACGGCTTTACTGTTAACAACATGATTCTGCATCATTTTGAGTAAAATATTCAAATATCAGATCAATCAAACAAATGACAGATTTTTTCTGGGCTGGCACCATATTATTATTGTTAACTTATCATTGCTGAAGAGTAAAGCTGTTCCACTGAGGCTAAAACAAACTGTTAACTTTAAAACTACCACTACATGACATCACGAGGTGCAACAGAGAATCAGAGCATTTAGAGTTTTGGAGATGCAGACAAACTAATACTGCAGATTTACTCCGACATGTGAATGAAACAAAACACAAGTCCAGGTCTGTTTGTGAGGAGAAACATTGGAACACGACTTAAAGCTCAACAAGAGTCAGACTGATGTAATATAAAACGTTTAAGAGTAAAAAACGGTCACTCGCTTGTTTGTTGAATCTGTACGTTTGAGTTTGTGGTTCCATTTCTCGTGCAGGTGAGCGTCTTTACCTGTGGTTCCCCTCGGCGGCTGCAGGCGGCGCTGCGGAGCTGAAGAGCTGCAGCAGGGTGAAGCCCCGCCCCCTGGCCTGGTGGGAGGAGTCTGCTCTGACGCTCAGCTCCACCAGCTCCAGCACCAGCAGCACCCACGGGACCCTGAGCGCCGTGTGGAAGTACAGCACCTAAAGGAGACGGGCGCACGTCAGTGTCACACAGAAACTCATTTATTTAAGGCGTTTACACAAAGATCTCTGTATTTTTTTGTCAGAATATCAGAGGAGAACATCCCAGAAATGAGTTTTTTTTTTCCAATTTGAAGTTCATATAAAATGACAATGAGTTGAGAAATCCGTGTATCATTCGTTCATTCATTTTTCAATATAAAACCAAAAATAAGAAAACGAAAAAACAACAGTTTTCTTCATTATTTGTCTCCAAAACCAAAATGAAAAACGGATAACGATTCGTTTTTTCACTTTTCGATTTTGTGTTTAAATGAACAATGGAAAAAACGGATAACGGCGACCAGACCGAGACTAGAGCGGGACCAGACCAGGACCAGACCAGGACCAGAGCGGGACCAGAGTGGACTCCGAGCTTTAACTCTGAGCCTCCGCGGGGTCCAAGCCTCAGCTTCGAGCTCCGGTCCTGCCGTGGGCTCTGAGCCTCTGGTCTGGTCTCGGTCTTGTCTCGGTCTTATCTCGGTCTCAGTCCCGCTCCGGTCCCGGTCTGGTCCCGGACCTGGTCCATTTGAACCAAAAGCTCTTAGTTCGGTTCGTTTTCGTTGGTGTGAAAGTGTCAGTCGGATGTTTTGCTCCACCTCAGAACCAGTCGTGGTTCTTGAGTGTGGAGGAGGAGCAGCCCGTCCAGACCTGTAGTCCACAGAACATCTCACTTTCCCCGCATGAAACCAGCGCGGAGACGATGACACGGAACCGCTCGGACCGCAGGTCTCGGTCTCAGTTCCGCTCTAGTCTCGCTCTGGTCTCGGACCTGGATCAGTCCTGGTTCAGTCCGTACGCGGTGCAAAAGTTCGGCATCGCAGTCACAGAAGTCACGTAAACGGGAAACGGCTGTTATCCATTTTTTCCATTCTTCATTTAAACACAAAATCAAAAACTGATAAAAAAAACGAATCATTATCCGTTTTTTCATTTTGGTTTTGGAGACAAATAACGAAGAAAACTGTTGTTTTTTCGTTTTCTTATTTTTGGTTTTATATTGAAAAACGAATGAACGAATGATACACGGATTTTGAGATACCAAACTTTCGATAGTTGTTCTTTGAACACAGAGGTGAGGAGCACAAGTCTACAACATTTGAGCCTCTGTATGTGTGACACTTACGGAGATATCGACCTGTGAAAACAGACGAGAAAAAATGACGCAATTTTGGGCCTGAAAATGGACAAATACTCCCCTCACTGAAAAGTATGTAACTTAAAAATCACCAAAACTTCCCAGTGTTGGTACATGATAGTTTGGGACCAGCTGGTCATTTTTTCAAAAATTTTTAAAAAACATGATGCGTGAGATTTTCAGGAAATTTGATGAAATAGCGTGGAATGACCCTTTTTGCAATTATGGAGTTCGCAAACTTCTGAAGCCCATTTCTCGAGTCGTTTTCCGCTGTTAGGATCCGACAACCACAACAATTACAATGTCTGAATCCCAAAACTAAAATATGACAATATCAGAACCAGAAACAAAAGTGATATGGTTCAAAAGACTTGAAAAGATCAACTTTGACAATAGACACGTCCCACTGGGAAAACAAACGTGGAGGTTTGGATTGTGCGATGATCGAAGTCCGAAATTCATGATGCATGTATTATTTTAGATGAAAGTGTCAGTTTTAATATTGGCCTATAGTTTTTTTTTTCTCAGACTGATCCAAGTTTGTCTTCTTTAAAATAAAACACAATCCCAGAGAGATCGAAGAGAGCAAAACATCTGCTCCTGGAGATACGACAGGACGTACTGCGGGGGGAGCCGGGCAGCACGGGGAGAAAAAGTGGGTTTGTTTTATCGGCGTTTGTGTTAGAATATCTGCTCTTTATCTGGATCAGTTTTTACGGCAAACGCCAGATCAGTTTGTGTAAAGCTGCAGAGGAAAACGCAGAAAAAAGAAAAAACAAAACAGCTCTGAAAGATTAAGGAGGAAACACTCGAGTCAGAGTTTTTTTTACATTTAAACACAACATTCTTCACAACAGAGGAACATTTATACTCTTTTTTTTATATCTATACAGTCCAAATTATTCTCTAGAATCCTTAAAAAAGCAATAATTACGTTAATCAAATCTTAAATGTTCCATATTAAACTATTTTCTGATCTGTTCTAAAGTCGTTTCCTCATCAAAAACAAAAATGTTCAAAAACAGACCTGGAGTTGTGTTTTTTTTTTTGTTTCATTCACGTTTAACGCACAAACTCTGCACATTTAGGCTCTTCTCAAACGGAAAACACTCAGTTGCACCTCGTGATGTCATCATGTGGTGATACAGGAAGTGCTCCACTGTGTTTTTAAACTCCACACGCCTTCACCAGAATCATTTGGGTGATTCCAGTCTCTGCTGAACGAAAGATAAAAGGAGCTTGAAATCGACCACTTCGTGACATCACAAGGTTGGAGATGTGCGAATGAAACACAAAAACACAACTCCAGGTCTGTTTGTGACGAGGAAACGACATTAGGACAGATCGGAAAATAGTTTAATATGGAACATTTAAGACACAGGTGTCAAACACACGGCCCGGGGGCCAGATCCGGCCCTCCAAGACCTTTAATCTGGCCCTCAGGCTGATTTTCTACTAAAATATTTTAATGATATTTTCTATTTAAATATCGGTAATTTATGGCCCCTCCCACCAGAGCAGCACAAATGAAGACTTGTCTCTTTCCAAACGCTCTTAAAGGACGATCGTTTTGACTGTTGACCGTGACACCCTCATCAGAAAAATGTCCAACATGAGAAAAGTGGAGCCGAGTGCAGGATTTTACAACAAAAATGGACTTATTCCTGTTTACAGACAAGTTCATGTTAAAAACTTTATGGTGAAATTGTATTTTTCTTAAAGTTTCATGTTGTTCATAATATTATAATATTTTAATAAGAAAGAGTTCATCAATTAAAAAAGATTTGTGTAATAGATTTGTGTTTCTCTGCACAAATATTTAAACTTATTGTTATTTTTGGGGTTTATATGACATGAGTTTTCTGATCCGGACACTTTGGATCAAAGTCGGTTGGACACGACCCCGGAACAAAATGAGTTTGACTCTCCTGGTTTAAGATTTGATTAACCCTTTAAGACCTAAGGGCAGTTTTAGTACATTTGGTTTATATTTCATCTGGATTTTTCCCTTATTTTTACATTTAAATCTCGTCCTTTTACCCCCTAAAGAAGAGTTAATGAACCTGTTATTTCACAATCTGCTGCTGTAGTTGAGTCAAGTGTAAAATATCAAGTCTGTAAATAAAACAATTAAAACATCTCCTTATTGCAACCAGAAAAGTTACATGATGCAGCTTTAAAACTCACAAGAATCTATTTGTGTAATAAAATGTTTCCAGTTTCTCCTCCCCTGTTCAGTTCCACCTGATGCCCTCCCAGACCCTCACCACGCCCCACAGGTCTGACTCTGGGCGTCCTGTGCCAGGGCACATGAGGTGGGTACATGAGGCGGGCACATGAGGTGGGTACATGAGGCGGGTACATGAGGCGGGCACATGAGGCGGGCACATGAGGCGGGTACATGAGGTGGGTACATGAGGCGGGCACATGAGGGGGTACATGAGGCGGGTGAGGCGGGCACATGAGGCACATGAGGCGGGTACATGAGGCGGGTACATGAGGTGGGCACATGAGGCATGAGGTGGGCACATGAGGCGGGTACATGAGGCGGGTACATGAGGTGAATGACATGAGGTGGGTACATGAGGTGGGTACATGAGGCGGGTACAAGAGGTGGATACATGAGGCAGATACATGAGGCGGGCACATGAGGCGGGTACAAGAGGTGGGCACATGAGGCGGGTACATGAGAGGTGGGCACATGAGGCACATGAGGTGGGTACATGAGGCATGAGGTACAAGAGGTGGGCACATGAGTGAGGTGGGCACACATGAGGCGGGTACATGAGGTGGATACATGAGGCAGATACATGAGGTGGGCACATGAGGCGGGTACAAGAGGTGGGCACATGAGGCGGGTACAAGAGGTGGGCACATGAGGTGGGCACATGAGGCATGAGGCGGGTACATGAGGTGGATACATGAGGCAGATACATGAGGCGGGCACATGAGGCGGATACAAGAGGTGGGCACATGTGGTGGGCACATGAGGTGGGTACATGAGGCGGGCACATGAGGTGGGCACATGAGGCGGGTACATGAGGTGGCTACATGAGGTGGCTACATGAGGTGGGCACAGGCGGGCACATGAGGTGGGCACACATGAGGTGGGCACATGAGGTGGGCACACATGAGGTGGGCACATGAGGTGGGCACATGAGGCGGGTACATGAGGTGGGTACATGAAGCGGGTACATGAGGTCGGCACATGAGGCGGGTACATGAGGTGGGTACATGAGGTGGGCACATGAGGCGGGTACATGAAGCGGGTACATGAGGTGGGTACACATGAGGCGGGCAGATGAGGCAGGCACATGAGGTGGGCACATGAGGCGGGTACATGAGGTGGGTACATGAGGTGGGCACATGAGGCGGGTACATGAGGTGGGTACACATGAGGTGGGCAGATGAGGCAGGCACATGAGGTGGGCACATGAGGCGGGTACATGAGGTGGGTACATGAGGTGGGTACACATGAGGTGGGCAGATGAGGCAGGCACATGAGGCGGGTACATGAGGTGGGCACATGAGGTACATGAGGTGGGTACATGAGGTGGGTACACATGAGGCGGGTACATGAGGCGGGTACATGAGGTGGGCACATGAGGTGGGCAGATGTGGGCGCTCTCAGCTCTGAGGCAGAAGGGGCGTGTGGGTAATTAATGTCTCTGCAGGGGGCGCTGTTCATAACTGACTCTATGAGAACACAACAGCTGTTACAGAGAGAGAGAGAGAGAAAGAAAGGAAAGGGAGACGGAGGAAGGAGAAGAGAGGAGGAGGAGAGGAGAAGGAGGAGAGAACGAGGGAGAGAGAGGAGAGAAGGAGAGAAGGGTTAGAAGGAGGAGAAGAGGAGAGGAGGAGGAGGAAAGGGAGAAAGGGAGCAGAGGAGAAGAGGGAGGAGAGGGAGGAGATGAAGAGAGGAGAGGAGCTAGAAAAGGAGAGGAGAAGAGGGAGAGAGAGGAGGAGAGAGGGTGGCGAGGAAAAGAGGAGAGGAGAGAGAGATAGAGGAGAGAGATAGAGGAGAGAGAGGAGGAGAGAGAGAGAGAAATGGAGGAGGAGAGGGAGGGAGAAGAGAAGAGGAGAGAGAGAGAGGAGGAGGAGAGGGAGAGTGACGGAGGAGAATGAGAGGGAGGAGAGGAAAAGAGGGGGAAGAGGGAGAAAAATAAATAAACAAATAAATAAATAAATAAATAAATAAAAGTGAAACTCCCGTGTGTGTAAATATGTAAATATAAATCACGTTCACTGAGTTCAGGTGAAACGAGGATCTGACTCGTCGTTTGCTCGAGTGAAGCGAGAGGTGTCCCCGTCGCCATGGCAACACCCCCCCCCCCGTCTATATCTGTCAGAACGATTCAACGGGATCACTGCTTTTACAGTAAAACGGAGAGAGAGAGAGAAAGAGAAAGAGAAAGAGGGAGAGAAAGAGGGGGCTGTGTGCACAAAATGGAGTCACGCTCACAAGTGAACGAGTGTTTTATGGTCGATCATTTACACCAGAGATTAGAGAGAGAGAGAGAGAGAGAGAGAGAGAGAGAAGGAGAAGGAGGAGAGGAGGGGAGGAGGGAGGAGAGAGTGGAGAGAGAGAGAGGAGGAGGAAGAGAGAGGAGAGAGAGAGAGAGAGGAGAGAGAAGGAGAGGAGAGAAAGAGAGAGAGAGTGGAGGAGGAGAGAAGGAGGGAGAGAGAAAGAGAGGAAGAGGAGAGAGGAGAGGAGAGAGAGGAGGAGGCGAGAGGAGAGAGAAGGAGAGGAGAGAGAGAGAGGGAGAGAGAGGAGAGAAGAGGAGAGGAAGGAGAGAGAGAGAGAAAGAGAAAGAGAGGAGAAGGAGAGAGGAGGAGGAGAGAAAGAGAGGAGGAGAGGGAGAGGAGAGAGGAGAGGAGGAGAAGGAGGAGAGAGAGAGGAGAGAGGAGGAGAGGAGAGAAGAGAGGAGGAGGGAGAAGGAGAGGAGAGAGAGAGGGAGAGGAGAGGAGAGGAGAGAGAGGAAGAGAGAGAAGGAGAGAGGAGAGGAGAGGAGAGAGAGTGGAGGAAGGAGAGAGGAGGGAGAGAGAAAGAGAGGAAGAGGAGAGAGGAGGAGAGAAAGAGAGAGAGGAGAAGGGAGGAGAGAAAGGAGAGAGGAGAGAAGCAGAGGAGGAGGAGGGAGAGGAGGAGAGAGAGAAAGAGAAAGAGAGGGAGGAGGAGGAGGAGAGAGAGTGGAGGAAGGAGAGGAGGGAGAGGAGAGAAAGAGGAGAGAGAGAAGGAGAGAGAAGGAGAGAGAGGAGAGAGAAAGGGAGAGAGAGAGGAGAGGAGAGGAGAGAGGAGAGAGAGAAGGAGAGGAGAGGAGAGGGAGAAGAGAGAGAGAGAGAGTGGAGGAGGAGAGAAGGAGAGGAGGAGAGAGAGAGAGAGAAAGAGAGGAGAAGGAGAGCGGAGGAGGGAGAGAAAGAGTGGAGGAAGGAGAGGAGGAGGGAGAGAGAAAGAGAGGAAGAGGAGAGAGGAGGAGAGAAAGAGAGAGAGGAGAGGAGAAGGGAGGAGAGAGAGGAGGAGAGGAGAGAAAAGGGAGAGGGAGAAGCAGAGGAGGAGGAGGGAGAGGAGAGAGGAGAGAGAGAAAGAGAAAGAGAGGAGAGAGGAGAGGAGAGGAGAGAGAGAGGAGAAGAGAAAGGAGAGAGAGAGAGAAGAAGAGAGAGAGGAGGAGAGAGGAGGAGGAGAGGAGAGGAGAGAGAGAAGCAGAGGAGGAGGAGGGAGGAGAAAGAAGAGAGGAGAGAAAGAGGATGAAGAGAGGAGGGAGAGACGAGCTCCTCTGGGCCAAAGTCAAAGCTCAAACGACAAAAGTCAGTTCCATGAGTGAAAGAGCAGCTCGTCTTCATCAGTCTGTGTGATGAAGACGAGCTGAGAGAGTCACGTCCTCCACAACATCCAGCTCCAGTCAAATGAAGCTCATCAGCTCCAGTCAAATGAAGCTCATCAGGCGGCAGATACAGGAGAGTTCCACATTAGGAGTATTGGGCATGTCACTTTCAAAAATAATTAGTTATAGATACTAGTTACTTCTCCCAAAAAGAAGAGTAGAGTTACTCCACTATAAAAGTAAGTAGTTACTGGTTACTTTTTTTTTTTTTTTGCGCTCATACTGGGAGTTCAGAACCATGCTGAGCCTCGGATTCTATGTTCCACACTCACACCTGCACGACCGACCCGAGCCACGATGACGTCACCACACGGCGCCGTTTGTTTACATGTCGAGAAGCAGAGCGAACGATTTAGCGAAGAGACGCGTCCGTCGCCCTGGAAACAAAAGCCCAGTCCCGGACTTTTCCCGAAACAACGTCAGACCAAACTGAGAGACTTTAGTGTTTTTATGACATAAAACATCAGACGAGGAGATCGACTCGACAACTGCGGCGTGTTTATATTTATACTCCACTAATGACACTGGTCTAGTCCTGGTTTAGTCCTGGTTTAGTCCTGGTCTAGTCCTGGTCTAGTCCTGGTCTAGTCCTGGTCTAGTCCTGGTCTAGTCCTGGTCTAGTCCTGGTCTAGTCCTGGTCTAGTCCTGGTCTAGTCCTGGTCTAGTCTGGTCTAGTCCTGGTCTAGTCCTGGTCTAGTCCTGGTCTAGTCCTGGTCTAGTCCTGGTCTAGTCCTGGCCGAGGACAGGGTCAAACCGGACCAGACCGGACCGGACCGGACCAGAGAAATGCTTTCATATTTCATCTGAACAGGACCTTGGCCTGAGCCGCTCACCGGGTTTATGTTTACTCCAGTCTGTGTGAAAGAGAAAGAACAACTCTGACCAGAATGTTCCACAGTGAAATACACCAGGACTAAACCAGAACTAAACCAGGACTAGAACCAGGACTAAACCAGGACTAAACCAGGACTAAACCAGGACTAAACCAGGACTAAACCAGGACTAAACCAGAACTAAACCAGAACTAAACAGGACTAAACCAGGACTAAACCAGGACTAAACCAGGACTAAACCAGAACTAAACCAGGACTAAACCAGGACTAAACCAGAACTAAACCAGGACTAAACCAGGACTAAACCAGAACTAAACCACTAAACAGACTAAACTAAACCAGGACTAAACCAGAACCAGGACTAAACCAGGACTAAACCAGGACTAAACCAGAAACTAAACCAGGACTAAACCAGAACTAAACCCAGGACTAAAACCAGAACTAAACCAGACTAAACTAAACCAGAACTAAACCAGGACTAAACCAGAACTAGACCAGGACTAAACCAGGTAAACCAGGAACTAGAACCAGAACTAAACCAGGACTAAACCAGGACTAAACTAGACCCAGAACTAAAACCAGGACTAAACCAGACTAAACCAGACTAAACTAAACCAGGAATAAACCAGGAATAAACCAGAACTAAACCAGAACTAGACCAGGACTAAACCAGAACTAAATCAGAACTAAAACAGGACTAAACCAGAACTAAACCAGGACTAAACCAGAACTAAACCAGAACTAACCAGGACTAGACCAGGACTAAACCAGGACTAAACCAGGACTAAAACCAGAAAACTAAACCAGGACTAAACCAGAACTAACCAGAAACTAAACCAGGACTAAACCAGAACTAGACCAGAGACTAAACAGAAACTAGAAGGACTAAACCAGGACTAAACCAGGACTAAACCAGGACTAAACCTAAACCAGAAGGACTAAACCAGGGACTAAACCAGAACTAAACCAGGACTAAACCAGAACTAAACCAGGACTAAACCAGGACTAAACCAGGACTAAACCAGGACTAAACCAGAACCAGGACTAAACCAGGACTAAACCAGAACTAAACAGGACTAAACCAGAACTAAACCAGGACTAAACCAGAACTAAACCAGGACTAAACCAGACTAAACCAGAACTAAACCAGGACTAAACCAGAACTAAACCAGGACTAAACCAGGACTAAACCAGACTAAACCAGAACTAAACCAGAACTAAACCAGGACTAAACCAGACTAAACCAGGACTAAACCAGGACTAAACCAGGACTAAACCAGGACTAAACCAGAACTAAACCAGGACTAAACCAGAATAAACCAGGACTAAACCAGGACTAAACCAGGACTAAACCAGAACTAGACTAAACCAGAACTAAACCAGACTAAACCAGGACTAAACCAGAACTAAACCAGGACTAAACCAGAACTAGACCAGACTAAACCCAGAAACCAGGACTAAACTAACCAGGACTAAACCAGGACTAAACCAGGACTAAACCAGAACTAAACCAGGACTAAACCAAAACTAAACCAGAATTAACCAGAACTAAATCAGGACTAAACCAGCACTAAACCAGAACTAAACTAAACCAAGACTAAACCAGAACTTAACCAGGACTAAACCAGAACTAAACAGGACTAAACCAGGACTAAACCAGGACCAAACCAGGACTAAACCAGGACTAAACCGAACCAGGACTAAACCAGAACCAGGACTAAACCAGGACTAAACCAGGACTAAACCAGGACTAAACCAGGACTAAACCAGGACTAAACCAGAACTAAACCAGGACTAAACCAGGACTAAACTAAACTAAACCAGGACTAAACCAGAACTAAACCAGGACTACTAAACCCAGGACTAAACCAGAACTAAACCAGGACTAAACCAGAACTAAACCAGAACTAAACCAGGACTAAACCAGAACTAAACCAGACTAAACCAGAACTAAACCAGAACTAAACCAGGACTAAACCAGGACTAAACCAGAACTAAACCAGAACTAAACCAGGACTAAACCAGGACTAAACCAGGACTAAACTAAACCAGGACTAAACCAGACTAAACCAGGACTACCATAAACCAGAACTAAACCAGGACTAAACCAGGACTAAACCAGGACTAAACCAGGACTAAACCAGGACTAAACCAGAACTAAACCAGGACTAAACCAGGACTAAACCAGAACTAAACCAGACTAAACCAGACTAAACAGGACTACACCAGGACTACACCAGGACTAAACCAGGACTACAGAACATCTGGGTGTGTGTGTGGACCGATCATCAGCATCAGAATCAGGGGGGAGTTTCTGCTTCGTTCGCTCACGTTGAAAAATTCATAAACATCAAGTCGGGGTTTGGTTGTTGTCGTCCAAGAACAGAAGAGCTGGACTCACGCACAAACAAGAAGAAAAAAACTATCAATTACTGACCTAAAAAACTCACATTCTTACTGTGTGCGGCTCGCCTCTCCACAGATCTCACACCCAGCTAAGTCACTCCCCCTTCAGAGCGCTGTCACAATTAACCCGTGTCATTCATTTGTTCGTTTTTCAAAATAAAATCAAGAATAAGAAAATGATTTTTTTTTTATTATTATTACATTATTAATATTATAAACAACATTATTTGTCTCTAAAACTAAAATGAAAAAACAGATAATGATTTGATTTTTCAGTTTTCGATTTGGTGTTTAAATGAAAAATGGAAAAAACGGATAACGGACTAAACCAGGACTAAACCGTTTTCACTCCCGGTCTCAGTTCCGGTCTCAGTCCTGGTCTTGGTCCTGAGCTCGGTCCTGGTTTGGTCCCGGTCTAAGTCCTGGTCTCGGGTCTGGTTCTGGTCTGGTCTCAGCCTCAGTCCTGGTCTCAGTCCAAAGTCTGGTCCCTGTATCGGTCCTGGTCCCGGGTCGGGTTCTGGTCTGGTCTCAGCCTCAGTCCTGGTCTCAGTCCAAAGTCTGGTCCCTGTATCGGTCCTGGTCCCGGGTCGGGTTCTGGTCTGGTCTCAGCCTCAGTCCTAGTCTCAGTCCCCAGTCTGGTCCCTGTCTCGGTCCTGGTCCCGGGTCGGGTTCTGGTCTGGTCTCAGCCTCAGTCCTGGTCTCAGTCCCCAGTCTGGTCCCTGTCTCGGTCCTGGTCCCGGGTCGGGTTCTGGTCTGGTCTCAGCCTCAGTCCTGGTCTCAGTCCCCAGTCTGGTCCCTGTCTCGGTCCTGGTCCCGGGTCTGGTTCTGGTCTGGTCTCAGCCTCAGTCCTGGTCTCAGTCCCGGTCCTGGGTCTGGTTCTGGTCTGGTCTCAGCCTCAGTCCTGGTCTCAGTCCCCAGTCTGGTCCCTGTCTCGGTCTGGTCCTGGTCTGGTTCTGGTCTGGTTCTGGTCTGGTTCAGTCCTGTTTTAGTCCTGGTTTAGTCCTGGTTTAGTCCGTTATCTGTTTTTTTTTCCAAAGAGGGCCACATGATCGAGCACTGGAGTTATTTTTCCGAAAGTCATGAAAAAGTAAATGGATATTAGGGCTGTGCAAAAATATTGAACTATCTATATATCGTATCGGTTAATGTGATGATTCAGTATCGGTATCGGGGCTGCTGTATCGATGTATTTTTTGGTTTATTTTACAAAATGATTTAGTTCCAGCTCCAGTTTTGTTGTTTGTTCAGTGGAAGAAAACTCGTTTATGCGACACATTTGACATTTTCACTGTTTTGACGATTAAAATATTTGTGTTTCATATGAACTTTGCACAAGAAGAAGTGATTTAACAAAGACTTTTAGTGTCACAAACATGATTTAGACTTTTGAACCGTATCAAATCGATTGGAAATATATCGTATCGAATCAAAAGCTCACTGTATCGAGATGTGTATCGTATCGTATCGGCAGCTTCTTAATGATCCCAGCTCTAACGCACCAAACACACTCATGCTGTTTCATTATTACATTTACGTCTAATTACGGCATTTTATTTATTTAATTTGAATTATTATATCATTTTTACATTATTACGTTGTTGGGATTAAAGATTCCTCAAACATTCATGAACGACTCCAGATGAAACTCCAGAGGCTCAGTGAGGAGGAAACTGCTCTAACGCGGTTCAAAGGTTTGAAAAGTCGGTTTTGTAGAACAGTTCTGCTCTAACTCCAGAGTCGTCGGCTCTTTACACTCATGGAGTCCCTCTGGGGTCACGTCGCGCTGTGGCCTTTTCACCAGAGCCGATCACGAGGAGCAGAAGAACACAGAAGAACACAGAAGAACACAGAAGAACACAGAAGGTTTGTGTGTTTTATGTTTTAAATGGACTCATCACATCTGCACTTCAGCTTCTGCTCAGCTCCATCTGCAGAGCGACACTGCCCTCTGCTGGACGCACACACAACCACACACAACTGCACAGAGTTTGGGATTAGAACTGTGCAAAAATGCTAAAATATCAATATATCCTATATTTTAACATGATGATACAGTATCGATATTTCACCAAAAGTATTTTTCCAGGACTAAACTAAACCTAAACTAGGACTACACCAGGATTAAACCCGGATTAAAAGGAGATTAGAAGGAATCGAGGAGAAGGAAGTGAGGAGAAGGAATCGAGGAGAAAGAATCAAGGAGAAGGAAACAAGGAGATGGAATTGAGGAGAAGGAATCGAAGAGAAGGAAGCGGGAAGGAGGAAGCGAGGAGAAGAAATTGAGGAGAAGGAAGTGAAGAGAAGCAAGCGAGGAGAACGACGCGAGGAGAAGGAAGCGAGGAGGAGAAGGAATCGAAGAGAAGGAATCGAAGAGAAGGAATCGAGTAGAAGGAATCGAAGAGAAGGAATCGAGGAGAAGGAATCGAAGAGAAGGAATCGAGGAGAAGGAATCGAGGAGAAGGAATCGAGGAGAAGGAATCGAAGAGAAGGAATCGAAGAGAAGGAATCGAGGAGAAGGAATCGAGGAGAAGGAATCGAGGAGAAGGAATCGAGGAGAAGGAATCGAGGAGAAGGAAGCGAGGCGGAGGAATCGAGGAGAAGGAATCGAGGACAGAGAAATGAGACGCGGCCGATCTGTCTGCCCTTTTGTCTCTTTTGTAACTACAGTTCGGTTTTTCTTCTCGTTTCGCTGTTCCAGCTCGGTCAGATTCCAGTTTTATTCGGGAAGTTCCGTGTTTTCCCGACGTTCCAGATTCCAGATCTCAGAGTTTGATAAACGTTGCCGAGTCGTTTGAGTTTGTTGAAACGACAGAAGCTCGTGCACGTTTACGAAGCGAAGTGAAACTGATGTTGTGCAACGATCAGAAAATCCACTTCCTGCGGCGGTTTTCGAAGCCGACGTCCCGACGCAAAACTCCATCATGTTAATTATTTATCGATTAAACGAGTTTCAGATTTTATTTCCACAAACGTTTAATCACGTTTAAGACAATTAGTCGTGTGTCCGAGATTTATCCCCAAAAATACAAACATGAAGACAAAGGATTCTCTTGAACAAAACAAACAGCTTCACTTCTCCTCTTTCTCTTCCTCTCCTTCTCTTCTCTTCCTCTCCTCTTCTTCTCCTTCTTCCTCTCCTTCCTCTCCTCCTCGTCCTCTCCTTCTTCCTCTCCTTCTCTCTCCTCCTCTTCTCCTTCTCTCTTTCTCTTTAATCACTGTTAATCTTTATGGCCACATATTAGAAGTGATCCATCATCCTCCTCTCCTCCTCTCCTTTCCTCTCCTCTATCTGTTCTATCTCTCCTCTCTCTCCCCTTTCCTTTCTCCTCTCTTCCCCCTTCTCCCTACTCTTTCCTCACTCTTCTCTTCTCTCTCCTCTCCACTTTCCTCTCTCCATTCCTTTCTCTTTTCCTCTCTCCTCTCCTCTCTCCTCCTCTCTATTTCCTCTCTCCTCTCCCCTTTCCTCTATCCTTTCCTCGCTCCTCTCCTCTCCTCTCTCCTTTCCTCTCTCCTCTCCTTTCCTCTCTCTTCTCCTCTCTCCTTTCCTCGTTCCTCTCTCCTTTCCTCTATCCTTTCCTCTCTCCTCTCCTCTTTCCTCTCTCCTTTCCTCTCTCCTTTCCTCTCTCCTCTCCTCTTTCCTCTCCTCTTTCCTCTCCTCTTTCCTCTCCTCCCTCCTCTTCCCTCTCCTCTCCTCCCTCTTCTTCCCTCTCCTCTTCTCTCCTCTCTTCTTTTCCCCTCTCCTCCCTCCTCTTCCCTCTCCTCTCCTTCCTCTTCTTCCCTCTCCTCTTCTCTCCTCTCTTCTTTTCCTCTCTCCTCCCTCCTCATCCCTCTCCTCTTCTCTCCTCTCTTCTTTTCCTCTCTCCTCCTTCTCCTTCCCTCTCCTCTTCTCTCCTCTCTTCTTTTCCTCTCTCCTCCCTTCTCTTCCCTCTCCTCTTCTCTCCTCTCTTCTTTTTCACAGTATTTGTATTTCCAGCAGTATTTTAGTTTGGTGAAGAGTCTGTGGTTCGTCTGAGCTCAGACCTGCTCCTGGTCATGTTCACACTGTGGAGAAAAGGACCGGAGCGACGGAGGGAGAAGGTTCAGAAGGTTCAGAAGGTTTCACAAACGAGTGCAGGAGAGACGGAGGAGAGGAGGAGAGGAAAGAGGAGAGAGGAGAGAGGGAGCAGGGATCAAACGTGTGCAGCTTTAGTGGAGCCGTTAGTGACAAAATGACTCTGTGTGTGTGTGTGTTTACGCTTATGTAACTCTCCAGAGTCAAACACTCGAGATAAAACCAAACACCAAACACCAGGACGAAACGAGACGAGCTCCGAGACAAAACCACCAGGACGAAAAGAAACGAGACGAAACGAGACAAAACCACCAGGACGAAAAGAGACGAGACGAAACGAGACAAAACCACCAGGACGAAAAGAGACGAAACGAGACAAAACCACCAGGACGAAAAGAAACGAGACGAAACGAGACAAAACCACCAGGACGAAAAGAGACGAGACGAGACAAAACCACCAGGACGAAAAGAGACGAGACAAAACCACCAGAACGAAAAGAGACGAGACAAAACCACCAGGACGAAAAGAGACGAGACAAAACCACCAGGACGAAACGAGACGAAATGAAACGAGACAAAACCACCAGGACGAGAGAAGCACAGAAACGACCAACTCAAGACTCACAAACACGAAAACACAAAAAACACTTCAACACATCAATTCCAGAAAATAAATAAACTGTATTTTCAGACTATAAAGTGCATTAAGAGAAAAAAAACGGACGACACTTCAGACCAGTGGTGCTCAACACGTCGATCTCAATCTACCAGTCGATCGCCAAGGTCGTGTGGGTAGATCTCTGTGTCTCGTCTCGGACTCGATCACGTTTGGACTCGGTCTTGTCTCTCACTCGAGGTCTGACACTCAACAAGTGTGATCATATTTCATTCCGGCCGCTGCTGTTGGTAATAAACTTGTAGCGGGTGCAGGAGCGTGTGGGGCGTCTCAGTGCAGCCTGTGCGCTCATTTGAAACCCGCGGAGACTCTACGGCGCATCACAAACACACACGCTCCCTATGCACGGCTCGTCTGCGACAGCGTGTGCCCTCGTGTACCAGCCTGCATCACAGGGCAGGTTCAACTTCCTAAACATCCTACCTGTCCACCTGCCTCACGTCAGCACGCCGCCCCTCGCCTTTTCACGCTCTCGCTCCTTCCTGCGTACAGCCAACACAAGCCCCTCCCACAGTGCGGCTGATTAGAAGAGCAAGACCAAACGTGAAGCAAAAACCAGTCTAAATTTGTGTTCCAGTGTTGGCACAAAGCAGGTCTACAGCATAGAGCGGATCTACAGAACAGACCTACTGCCACATTTGGCTGAAGTTTGTCTAACAAAAGTGACAAATGCATCTGTGTTTGTCACGATGTGCGTTTGGTTTGGTAAACGTGCAGAGGCTGGTAAAATATCACTGCAAAACCAGAAAAGAATGAAACTCCAGTTTGGAACTTTAAAAAACAGGTTTAAAAATCTTCCTTCACTTTTTTCACAGTTTTGTGTAAAGTGCCAGAGGAAGTTCTCTTAAAGAAGAGGTTCTCAAACTGTGGGGGAGGGTCCAAAAAAGGGCCACAGAGTGTTTCAGTGCAGTTTGTTTGACTTTGTATTAGGTCGATCTTTATGACTTGGTCATTTTGTAAGTAGCTCACATGATGAAAAAGTGTGAACACCTCTGATGTAGACTGATCCACGTATCATTCGTTCATTTGTTTTTCAAAATAAAACCAAAAATAAGAAAACGGAAAAAAAATTAACAATTTTCTTCATTATTTGTCTCCAAAACCAAAATGAAAAAAAAACAAAAACAACAGATAATGGACTAGACCAGGACTGAAACAGGACTAAACCAGGACTAAACCAGGACTAAACCAGGACTAAACCAGGACTGAACCAGGACTAAAACAGGACTAAAACAGGACTAAACCAGGACTAAAACTGGACTAAAAGGACTAAACCAGGACTAAAACCAGGACTAAAACCAGGACTAAACTGGACTAAACCACTAAAACTGGACTAAAACAGGATTAAACCAGGACTAAACCAGGATTAAACCAGGACTAAATCAGGACTGAACCAGGACTTAACCAGGACTAAAACTGGACTAAAACTGGACTAAACCAGGACTAAAACTGGACTAAACCAGGACTAAAACTGGACTAAACCAGGACTGGTGGTGGTGTTTAGTCTTTGGGAAAATGAGTCCTTCCAGAACCAGGTGGAGAACCAAAGAACTAAAACAAAACTACTAAAGTAAAGTTCTAGTAAAAGTCCAAACACTAAATGATAAAAAATAAAAATAAAAGACTAAAGGCTCCAAATCAGTTTTCAACCAGGTCTAAAAATAGAACAGAACCCGCAAACTAAAGTTCCAGGTCAGATCTGTGGAGAGGCGACGCCGCTCACACTCAGAATGTTTGTTTTTCTAGGTCATTTTGAGCTTTAAAAACACTTGTAATTGAATAAATGTAAAGTAGAGCTGTTTAAAGTCACACTGCGGAACATTCTAGTTAAAGCAATGACATCTCCACGGAAACAAGCAGGAGAAAAGTTACACAGTGCACCTTTAAATGTGAATTCTGTTTGTTTAGGGAGCAGTGTGACCTGTAACGATAACAAGTGTTGTGAAGTTTACTTTTAAAATGTAATCCCCTACAGATTACAGATTACACACACCAAAATGTAGTTTGTAACAGAATCCATTAAATTACTTAAAGTGAGTAATGTAATCTGATTACTTTGGATTACTTGATTTGCTGTAGAGAAACAAAGACGAGGAAATCTTCACATAAGAAGTTTTGTCTGATAAAAGAAAATAAAAAGTCCAGACTTTACTTAGTCCTGGTTTAGACCTGGTTTAGACCTGGTTTAGACCTGGTTTAGTCCTGGTTTAGTCCTGGTTTAGTCTGGTTTAGTCCTATTTTAGTCCTGGTTTAGTCCTGTTTTAGTCCTGGTTTAGTCCTGGTTTAGTCCTGGTTTAGTCCTGGTTTAGTCCTGGTTTAGTACTGATTTAGTCCTGTTTTAGTCCTGGTTTAGACCTGGTTTAGACCTGGTTTAGTCATGTTTTAGTCCTGATTTAGTCCTGGTTTAGTCATGTTTTAGTCCTGGTTTAGACCTGGTTTAGTCCTGGTTTAGACCTGGTTTAGTCCTGTTTTAGTCCTGTTTTAGTCCTGTTTTAGTCCTGTTTTAGTCCTGGTTCAGTCCTGATTTAGTCCTGTTTTAGTCCTGTTTTAGTCCTGTTTTAGTCCTGTTTTAGTCCTGGTTTATTCATGTTTTAGTCCTGGTTTAGTCCTGGTTTAGTCCTGATTTAGTCCTGATTTAGTCCTGGTTTAGTTTCTGGCAATAAGTGGAATTACCAGGAAAAAAAAAGTGAAAACAGGAAAATCCCGCCTTTACTCATCATTTGTACTCTGATTACTTCACTCCGGTCCATGTAATCTGTTACTCCCCAACACTGACCACTGACCAAACAAGCAGGTGAAAAGTTACATAATGCACCTTTACACGTGAGTTCTGTTCGTTTAGTGTTTTCAGTGTTTTTTTTAATTCTCGTTAGCAGCGGCGGCGTTTAAAAAGGAAATGAAAGTGGTGGGGATTTTGTGCTTTTGGTTTTACTGGGGCAGAGTTCAGAGCCCAGCCCTAAAAAAAACAACTCTGTGTTTATCAAGAGAGCAAAGATCAGGAACTGCTCAGTCCAGGTGCAGACGGAGGAAGAAGGATCCACACCTGAGCGACGCTTTCGGAGCCAAAACAACAACACAAACACGAGAAACACGAGAAAAACGAGAAGAAACAGACTAAGAGTTTGTGGATCAGCTCTGAGTTTTGGTGAGTCGCAGTGACACTTTATTATATTTTACCGTGAAGTTTGATTAAAGAAGAAACCGCAACACGATTTAATCATTATTTAGGCTCGTTTTGGACATGACTAAATGCAGAAATACTTCATTTTTTTTCATTTTGTGTTTCATTTCTGTTTTCTGACTCGTCCCCGGTTTATAAACTCAAACCGAACGCGGATGTGAAAAACCTGAAAAACCACAAACCGACGAAAACACCCGAACACGTGAACTGGACTTTCTACGGAATCGAACGGAAACTGAACGGAAATAAGTTAATATAAAACAAAAATAATTTAACGTTCACGAGCTGAGTGAGTGTGGCAGAAGAGAAAGTGAAAGTGTCACAGACGAACGCGACGGGATCCAGGTTTGGGTAACTCGACGTACACATTTTTAATATTAGATCAGATCAGAGTGAGGCGCCGATGAACACGACTGTGGGTTTTTAGTCCAAACACAAATGTGCATCAGTCAAAACAATAATTATATTTAGATTTGAAACGTAAAAGGGAGAACGTGACAGCGACAGAGGTGAGGAATGTGGCCACACCGGCTCAGCAGCGGGAACCGGCCTGGCAGCGCTGGGACGGGAAACACCGGGGAATACCGTGAGAAAAACTGTGGGGAATACCGTGGGAAAAACTGGGGGGAATCGCGGGTAATACCAGGTGCACAGTGGGGCGTGCACCTTCTAACCCGACTGTATCGTAAACAATACCTGGGAGTATGTTTTATGGAACCGCACAGAACTTTCCAACCATAAAAAACAGAAAACAACTTTTATTTTTTTCTTGAAAAGCTGAGAGCTGCAGGTTTCCAGGCACATTCCCGGAGTGAGTCGACCTGTAACGATAACAGATTTTGCTGGACGATTAATTGACCAAGATTTTATTGCGATAAATATTATAAGATATTGACATTTTGAGACCAATGTATTCAGTTACAGTTACTGTTTCAGTGAGTGGTAATTGGATTACAGTTACTTTGCTGAAATAAATGGATTACACGGCAGGATTTTCCTGTTTTCACTTTTTTTTTTTTTTTCCCCGGTAATTCCACTCATTGTCGGACATTAAACCAGGTCTAAACTAGATCTAAACCAGGTCTAAACCAGGTCTAAACTAGATCTAAACCAGGTCTAAACTAGATCTAAACCAGGTCTAAACTAGATCTAAACTAGATCTAAACCAGGTCTAAACTAGATCTAAACTAGATCTAAACCAGGTCTAAACTAGATCTAAACCAGGTCTAAACTAAACTAGATCTAAACCAGGTCTAAACCAGGTCTAAACCAGGTCTAAACCAGGACTAAACCAGGATAAACCAGGACTAAAACCAGGTCTAAACCAGGTCTAAAACAGGATTTAACAGGACTAAATCCTGCTGTGTGGACGTGTTTCTTCTTCTTCTATCAATAATATTTTTAATTTGGTTCAGTAAAATCTGGACTTTTTATTTTCTTTTATCAGACAAAACTTCTTATGTGAAGATTTCCTCGTCTTTGTTTCTCTACAGCAAATCAAGTAATCCAAAGTAATCAGATTACATCACTCACTTTAAGTCATTTAATGGATTCTGTTACAAACTACATTTTGGTGTATGTAATCTGTAATCTGTAGGGGATTACATTTTAAAAGTAAACTTCACAACACTGATCATGTCACTGTTTTTTGTTTTGTTTTTTATGACTCTGAAAATCCAGTGCGGTGACACATTTTCTTCGGTCTCATTGTGGTTTTAGAGACAAAATGGATTCCAAGCTGGAGGAGGACCTGACCTGTCCCATCTGCTACCGGCTCTTCAGGGATCCTGTGGTTCTGTCGTGCAGCCACAGCTTCTGCGAGGTCTGTCTGCAGGTCTGGTGGATGGAGAAACCCGTAAGGACGTGCGCGGTTTGTAAGAGAAAGTCCTCGCAGGCCTTTCCTCCGATCAGCCTGGCCCTGAGGAACCTGGTGCAGACGTTTGAGGAGCACAGGGGGAAGGTACCGTCAGAGCTCCTGTGCGGCCTTCACTCGGAGCAGCTCCGGCTCTTCTGCGTGGACCATCAGCAGCCGGTGTGTCTGATCTGCAGAGACTCCAGGACTCACAAAGACCACAGGTTCAGTCCCATGGAGGAGGCGGCCGAGGACCTGAGAGAACATCTGAGGACGTCCATCAAGACTCTGCAGGACAAACTCCAGGTACAGGTCCTCACTTCTAGGGTTAGGGTTCATGTTTCTGTTTGTTATTACCGTATTTTCCAGACTATAAGTGCCTCCGGAGTATAAATCTCACCAGCCAAAAAATGTGTAATGAAGAAGAAAAAAACATATAAGTCGCACTTTTTGGGGGAAATGTATTTTATAAAATGAGAGACGAGGAACCGACATTTCGTGTGTAAAGTCAAGTTCTAGTAAAAAGAATAGAAGAGAGAACAACAGACTGTTAACGTCACATATGAACAGTGTTTGGAGTAAAGAGTTACTGTGCTGCGTTGCTTTTTGCTGTAACGCAGTAAAGTGGAATTACAGCGGGAAAAAAAATTAATATTTTACTGTGTACAAATGTGAGTATCGCGCATCACAAAGCTTTTTTAACCTGGATTCAAGTGGTGGGTTTTTCGTTTTTCTTCGTACAAATTCGCTAAAATCACGGCGATATCAGCAGCGGTGAAACACCGGAGACACGCCCACGTAGACCGTCAGGTGACCACGAGCAAAAGGACCAGCGCATACAGACACCCTGTCTGCAAGGCACTTCCAAGGTCTAGTCCAAGCTTAATCCTGGTTTAGTCCTGGTTCAGTTCTCGTTTAGTTTTAGTTCAGTCCTGGTTTAGACCTGGTTTTAGACCTGGTTTAGTCCTGGTTTAGTCCATATACGGCGCAAAAGTTCAGCAGTTATTTTGGTGAGAGTAACTTAAAAGTGCTGCAGTAGTTGTGTATTTATTGAAGTGCAAGACGTCGGCAGTTCAGTCCTGGTTCAGTCCTGGTTCAGTCCTGGTTCAGTCCTGGTTTAGACCTGGTTTAGACCTGGTTTAGTCCTGGTTCAGACCTGGTTCAGTCCTGGTTCAGTCCTGGTTTAGACCTGGTTCAGTCCTGGTTTAGTCCTGGTTTAGTCCTGGTTTAGACCTGGTTCAGACCTGGTTCAGTCCTGGTTCAGTCCTGGTTTAGTCCTGGTTAAGACTTGATTTAGTCCTGGTTCAGACCTGGTTCAGTCCTGGTTTAGTCCTGGTTCAGTCCTGCATCAGTCCTGGGTCAGTCCTGGTTTAGACCTGGTTCAGACCTGGTTCAGTCCTGGTTCAGTCCTGGTTCAGTCCTGGTTTAGACCTGGTTCAGTCCTGGTTTAGTCCTGGTTTAGACCTGGTTCAGACCTGGTTCAGTCCTGGTTCAGTCCTGGTTTAGTCCTGGTTAAGACTTGATTTAGTCCTGGTTCAGACCTGGTTCAGTCCTGGTTTAGTCCTGTTTCAGTCCTGCGTCAGTCCTGGGTCAGTCCTGGTTTAGACCTGGTTCAGTCCTGGTTCAGACCTGGTTCAGTCCTGGTTAAGACTTGATTTAGTCCTGGTTCAGACCTGGTTCAGTCCTGGTTTAGTCCTGGTTCAGACCTGGTTCAGTCCTGGTTCAGTCCTGGTTAAGACTTGATTTAGTCCTGGTTCAGACCTGGTTCAGTCCTGGTTCAGTCCTGGTTTAGTCCTGGTTTAGACCTGGTTTAGACCTGGTTAAGACTTGATTTAGACCTGGTTCAGACCTGGTTTAGTCCTGGTTCAGTCCTGGTTTAGTCCTGGTTCAGTCCTGGTTCAGTCCTGGTTAAGACTTGATTTAGTCCTGGTTCAGACCTGGTTCAGTCCTGGTTCAGTCCTGGTTTAGTCCTGGTTTAGACCTGGTTTAGACCTGGTTAAGACTTGATTTAGACCTGGTTCAGACCTGGTTTAGTCCTGGTTCAGTCCTGGTTTAGTCCTGGTTAAGACTTGATTTAGACCTGGTTCAGACCTGGTTCAGTCCTGGTTTTGTTTGTTGAATCCATATCAAGTTTAAATATCGCCGACCCCTAACACACACAGACACTGTCAGACTCACACGTGTGTCAGGACCCACACACCAGAGAGCCGCTTCTGTCTGATTCACTCTGACTCTTTGTGCAGGTTCTGACGGGGACGAAACATCATTTGGAAGACGCGGCGGCTCACATCAGCGCCCAGGCTCGACAGACGGAGGCACAGATCCGACAGCAGTTTAAGACGCTGCACCAGTTTCTGCTGGACGAAGAAGACACCAGGATGAAGGACGTGAGGGAGGAGGAGGAGCAGAAGACCCAGAGCATGAAGGAGAAGCTGGACGCCGTGAGCAGAGAGCTGGAGACCGCGTCCACGACCATCAGAGAGGCCGAGGAGCAGCTGAGGGCCACGGACGCCTCCTTCCTGCTGCAGTACAAGTCGACGGCGGAGAGAATCCGGCGCCACCTGGAGGGCGAGGAGACGAAGATGGAACGCGGGGCTTTGCTGGACCAGGCCAAACACGTGGGCAACCTGGGCTTTAACATCTGGAGGAACATGAAGACCGCGGTGAGGTTCTACCCCGTCATTCTGGATCCAAACACGGCGGCGCCCGAACTCGTCCTGTCCGAAGATCTGAGCTCGGTGAGGAGGGGGACGACGCAGAAGCTCCCGCAGAACCCGGACAGATGCACAGACCACAACGTGTTCCGGTCTAAAGTGTTTCGGTCGGGGACTCACAGCTGGGACGTGGAGGTCGGGGACAACAAACGATGGTCCGTGGGCGTGAGCGGACTGGTCCTGAGGGACGGGCGGACCGAGCCCGGAGGTTGGTTTATAAGTTTCAGTAACGGAGAATACTCGGCGTGTTCCCACCCGGACCCGGTCACGCCGCTGCCCGTGACCAGTCTGCAGAGGCTCAGGGTGAAGCTGGACTTTAACGAAGGGACGGTGATTTTCAGCGACCCCGACACAAACGCCGACCTGAGCGTCTTCACGGGCGCCTTCACCGACGGACTCATCCCGTATTTGTTCACAGAAGACGACAACATCCCGCTGAAGATTTTACCAAAGGACGCCATCGTGAAGAGGAAATACTGAAACTTTAAAGGCTGTATAGAGGATTTTTTAAGGGAAAAGAAATACAGCGACAATCCTTTTACAAATGTTGTGCATGCGTGACACCACCTTCCTCCTCCACAGCTCGTTTACAGCCAGTGCGCGTTCAGAATTACTGTTGAAGTGACCTGTCTAGAAATTATTTTTTTAGACAGTTTTTAGACCCTTTGTCTGCTTCATTCATGCAATCGCTGGAAGACACCTCCACGAATCACCTCAGTTTGGCTTTGCTCCTTTTCCCCTTCTCTTCTTCTTTCAGCGACCTCAAAAACTGACTTTCTTTTGCGGTGAACTGGTCGTGGATTCTCGTCCGCCATCGCAACAAACTTTGTGCAAACTGCGAGGAAGTACAGTTTAAAAAAGCCTCTAAGAACCGCTGCATAAACCACTTAATCCCCAAGCACTGGCAAGTCAGTTACACTAGGGAGTTTGATTGACAACCTAACAGCCAATAGAAAATGAGGGAGCCTGGTTTTCTATTGGCTGATTTTCTCTGGCTTCACTACGTCCACAGTTGATAGATTTTCATTCTTATTATAATTTTTTTTTTTTTTTTGGTCATAATAATTACAAAGCTGCTGCATCTCTGTAATGGAATTTAAACTTTCATTGACGATTTGAAACAAACAAAAAAAATCCTCCATACAACCTTTAAGAGTAAAGGTATGCAAAAATATTGAACTATCGATATATCAAACCGTTTAATGTGATGAAACAGTATTGATATCGTGGGCTGCTGTATCGATATATCACCAAGAGTATTTTTGATATATTTTACTAAATTATTTTGTTACAGTTGTACAGTTTTTGATGCTTGTTTTGAGGAAGGAAACTCATTTGACATTTTCACAGTTTTAAATGTTTGTGTTTCATATGAACTTTGCAAAAGAAGTGGTTTAACAAAGTCTTCTAGTGTCACAGCTGTGATTTAGACTTTATTTTTTACTGAAGCACATCAAATCGATTTGAAATTTGATTTGAATCAATTTGAACAGAAATCGAACAACATCCCAGCTGCAATAAGACCAAGTTTACACTGAAACGAACCTGCATAAAAAAAGCCTTTGTCAGATATTTTTCTTGCTTTGGGTGTGCTGTGGTCCAAAGTAAGAAAAATATCTGACAAAGGCTTTTTTCTGAAGAAATGTTATTTTGAAAATTAAAAAGCTTTTGGACATCGGCCATCTGAGTGTGCTGTGCGTTTGTTCACTTTTGTCTTGCACAGTAACGTCACATTGTTGAACTACACTGTGGAAATGTCTCACACACGTCTCATTTCATAAACACGTCTCATGATATAAACACGTCTCATTTTATAAACACGTCTCATTTTATAAACACGTCTCATTATATAAACACGTCTCATTTTATAAACACGTCTCATTTTATAAAACGTGTCTCATTTTATAAACACGTCTCATTTTATAAACACGTCTCATTTTATAAACACGTCTCATTTTAAACACGTCTCATTTTATAAAAACACGTCTCATATAAACACGTCTCATTTTAAAAACACGTCTCATTTATAAAACACGTCTCATTTTATAAAACGCGTCTCATTTTATAAACACGTCTCATTTTATAAACGCGTCTCATTTTATAAACACGTCTCATTTTATAAACACGTCTCATTTTATAAAACACGTCTCATTTTATAAACACGTCTCATTTTATAAACACGTCTCATTTTATAAACACGTCTCATTTTATAAAACACGTCTCATTTTATAAAACGCGTCTCATTTTATAAACACGTCTCATTTTATAAAACGTCGTCTCATTTTATAAACGTCTCATTTTATAAACACGTCTCATTTTATAAAACACGTCTCATTTTATAAACACGTCTCATTTTATAAACACGTCTCATTTTATAAAACACGTCTCATTTTTATAAACACGTCTTTTATAAACACGTTCTCATTTTATAAACACGTCTCATTTTATAAACACGTCTCATCATTTTATAAAAACACGTCTCATTTTAAACACGTCTCATTTTATAAACACGTCTCATTTCATAAACACGTCTCATTTTATAAAAACGTCTCATTTTATAAACACGTCTCATTTTATAAACACGTCTCATAAACACGTCTCATTTTATAAAACGTGTCTCATTTTATAAAACGCGTCTCATTTTATAAAACACGTCTCATTTTATAAACACGTCTCATTTTATAAACACGTCTCATTTTATAAACACGTCTCATTTTATAAAACACGTCTCTCATTTATAAACACGTCTCATTTTATAAAACACGTCTCATTTTATAAACACGTCTCATTTTATAAACACGTCTCATTTTATAAAACGTGTCTCATTTTATAAACACGTCTCATTTTATAAAACACATAAAACACGTCTCATTTTATAAAACACGTCTCATTTTATAAACACGTCTCATTTTAAAAACACGTCTCATATAAAACACGTCTCATTTTATAAACACGTCTCATTTTATAAACACGTCTCATTTTATAAAACACGTCTCATTAAACACGTCTCATAAACACGTCTCATTTTATAAACACGTCTCATTTTATAAACACGTCTCATTTTATATACACGTCTCATTACAATCATCCACCTCGGCTTTGACTGAACAGCGCCCCCGTGTGTTCACTCTGATCGGGTCACAGCTCTCGCACACAGACTCAGTGGACTGGGCGGAGTGTTCAGTACCTGGTTGAAGCAGATCTTTCCGTTCTTGAGGCTCTGGGCGCTGCTCCTCCAGGTCTGACCGAAGAACTGCTGCTGCCTCGCGTCCAGCAGAGACGCCCTGAGCTCGTAGGACACCTGTGCGCCCTCTGCTGGCTCCTGCGGACATTTACACAAACAAATTTAAACTAAACGTAAAAATACTGTAGAGTTTTGTATTCTGACTGACTCCTGCTTCTGACAGTTTATACTTCACTGTGATTGGTTAAATCCACCTGTCACTCAGGACAGTTTTACTATAAAACTGTGTGTGTGGTGTTTTGTTTGTATTTTCTTCTGGTCCTGGTTCTTATTTGGATTTTTAGTGCAAACTAGAGCTGCACAACGAGGAACTAAACATAAAAGTTAAGTTAAGTTAAAATAATCAACATTGGCTTAGTCTTTGTTTAGTCCTGGTTCAGTCCTGGTTTTAGACCTGGTTTAGTTCTGTTTAAATCCTGGTTTAGACCTGGTTGTGTCCTGGTTCAGTCCTGTTTTAGTCCTGGTTTAGTCCTGGTTTAGTCCTGGTTTAGACCTGGTTTAGACCTGGTTTTAGTCCTAGTTTAGTCCACATTTAGACCTGGTTTAGTTCTGTTTTAATCCTGGTTCAGTCATGGTTTAGATCTGGTTTTAGTCCTAGTTTAGACCTGGTTTTAGTCCTATTTTAGTCCTGGTTTAGTCCTTGTTTAGACCTGGTTTTAGTCCTGGTTTAGTCCTGGTTTAGTCCCGGTTCAGTCCTAGTTTAGACCTGGTTTTAGTCCTAATTTAGTCCGATTTAGTCCCGGTTTAGTCCCGGTTCAGTCCTAGTTTAGTCCCAGTTTAGTCCCGCTTTAGTCCTGGTTTAGACCTGGTTTAGTCCCGGTTCAGTCCCAGTTTAGACCCAGTTTAGTCCTAGTTTAGTCCTAGTTTAGAGACCTGGTTTAGACCCGGTTTGGTCCCGGTTCGGTCCTGTTTTAGTCCTGGTTTTAGTCCTGTTTTAGTCCCGGTTCGGTCCTGTTTTAGTCCTGGTTTTAGTCCTGTTTTAGTCCCGGTTCGGTCCTGGTTTAGTCTTAGTTTAGACCTGGTTTAGTACTGGTTTAGTCCTGGCTTTAGTCTTAGTTCAGTCCCGGTTCGGTCCGGTGCTTTTCTCTCAGCGGTGTGTCGTGTCTTCACCTGCGGGAGATGAGGCGCTGTGACGCGGCTCAGGCTCAGCTCAAACCCGCGCGACTCCCGGGGCTGGTTCTCCCCGGCGGCGCGGCTCGTGTGGCGGGACGGAGGAATCACACGGCCCCGGGCGAACACCTCCTCCCACGGCCGCGCTCCTGAGGCCGGCTCCTCGGGCTTCACCATGTCTGACGCGGACAAAATCACTCAAATCACTCAAATCACTCAAATCACTCAAATCACTCGGGTTTACAGATTTTTCCTTCAGATTCTCCTCTCCTCCGTTAACACCGAATCACCCGCCGCCATTTTGAGACGGGACCGTACCAAAGCGCGGGGGGCGGCGGGTCACGAGCCACCCCCGGGAAACGAGATTAAAATGGCGAATTATTACAAATACACGGATCAGACAAAATTATAGTGTTACGTTTTTGTTTATTAAGAACTACCTGTGCATAATTTAGGTAGAAAGACAAAACTGAGATAATTTAATGCGGAGCGAATAACCCGTATTTTGGTCTCTACCGCGGAGAAGCGTTGGTTGCTATGGTAACGCTCAAACTCAGAAGCCGCAGATCCACGTGAGGAGCTCAGGGAGTTTATAATAAAGTGTCCAGACGTCCCTGTTTCTCCAGTGTTGAGTCTGTGTCCCCTGTCCCAGCAGATTTATACAAAACCACTTTTTGTCCCAGTTTTATACAAGAAATGTCCTAGGCGTCTCTGTTTTTGACCAATCAGATGCTGACAACAGTAAAGAGACACATAAACTGACATTTGGTTAGGTAAACTACAGAAAAACTGCTTATAAACGACCAAAACATAAAGAAAATGTGACTATACTGAGTCATATTAGGGCCAAGTGCAGAACAATTCTCCTTAATTACACACTCGTTTCACAATATTTATTTAATTATTTATTTATTTATTGAATTTTATTGTATTTTTGTATATATTTTTTTTTATTTAATTTAATTTTTATTTAATTTATTTATTTTTTATTTGTATTTATTTTATTTTTATTTATCTCTATTTTTGACCAATCAGATCCTGCAACAGAAAAGAGAAACATAAACTGACATTTGTTTTGGTAAAATACAGAAAAACAGCTTAAAACAGTTTTCATTCCGCACTCTTCTCTCCAATTTATGTCTCTCTTTTTTTATTTTAATCTTCATGATTATTTATGTTTTGATTTGTTTTTATTATTATTTTAATGTATTTCTTATTCTGTAAAGCACTTTGAATTACTTTGTGTACGAATTGTGCTGTACAAATAAACTTGCCTTGCCTTAAAAACAACCAAAACATAAAGAAAATGTGACTATACTGAGTCACATTAGGGCCAAGTGCAGAACAATTCTCCTTAATTACACACTCGTTTCACAATATTTATTTATTTATTTATTTATTTATTAGTTTGTTTGTTTATTGTATTTTATTTTATTGTAATTTTTTATATATTTTTAATTTAATTTAATTATTTTTTTTTTATTTTTTATTTGTATTTATTTATTTATTTATTTAGTTGTATTTATAAAATTTTTATTTATCTCTATTTTTGACCAATCTGACACCTGCCAACAGTAAAAAGAGATGTAAACTGACATTTGTTTCGGTAAAATACATAAAATCTGCTTAAAAAACGACCAAAACACAAAGAAAATGTGACTGTATTGACTCAGATGTTCATCATGAACGGGCTGAGTGCAAAACAGTTTTCATTAATTACTCACTCGTTTCACAGTTTTATTATCACCAACTACCACCAAACCAAAGGTGTCCCAGTTTTTACTTTAAAAAATCTGCTCATATAGTTTATAAAATGGTTAAGTGTAATGAGGCAGGTTCATTTATTTCCATAAAGAGTAAAAGAGAGAGAGCACAGTGGTTGGTCTCTCACCCTCATCCAGCTCAGGTCGTCTACCAGACGCCTGGGAGTCTACATTCTCATACTTTACTTATTTCAATAGTCCCTCTAGTTTCTGAATAAGAGACATTTGAATGTCAAAGATCTGTTTCCCTCCGTTAACACTTGACCAGACACAAATTTGACTTCACACTCGGGTTTCCAGCGCTGGACGGTTCTGCGTCACATCCCACAGATGCAGGTCGATTTAAAGGCCCAATGAAAGATAAAAAACCCAGACATTTCCATCACTTAAAAAAAAAAAAAGTGTTTCTTCAGCTTCCACGGTGGTTGGTCTCTCCCCCTCATCCAGCTCAGGTCGTCTACCAGACGCCTGGGAGTCTGACAGTTCTGCGCCGTATCTTTGCTGTTCCAGTTCTGCACTTTTCTGGACTTTTCTTGTATCTGCTGTCGTCTCTTCCAGTTTGGGGGTCACAGCCCCGAGTGTCTGATCACCACAGGCTCCACTGATGCCTTCACCTTCCAGACCTTCTCCAGCTCCTCCTTGAGCTCCTGGTGTTTCTCTAGTTTCTCATGTTCCTTTTTCCTGATGTTTCCATCTCTTGGTGTTGTGATGTTCCACCACCACGGCTCTGCTCTGTTTCTTCTCCAGCTCCACTATGTCTGGTTGGTCCATCTCCATCCTGTCAGTCTGTACCTGAAGTCCCACAGGATCTTGGCTCAGTCGTTCTCCACAACCTCTGGAGGTGTTTCCCACCTTGATCCTGGGTTCTCCAGCTCGTACTCTGCTCAGATGTTTCTGTACACTCTGTCTCCTCTTGGTTTTGTGGCTCCATGTTTGTTTCCCTGCAGCATCTGACACCTGCAGTTCTGTGCTGGACTGTCTCAGGAGCCTCTGTGCACAGTTTACACCGTTTCTACGCAGAACTCACAGACTCCCAGGCCTCTGGTAGAGGAGCTGAGCTGAATGAGGGTGAGAGACCAACCACCATGGAAGGTGAGAAACACATTTATATATTCATCAGCTGGTTTATTCGTCTGACTTCGTTATCTCGTGTGTATCTCTTTAGGCGGCTGGCCAAGGCTTGGAGCCTTTGTTTGGCAGGTTCGAGTGCTTCAGGTCGGGCATCTGGTTCTACCTCTTGGGTACTTGCTTTTTTTATTGCACCTTTCTGGGCCTCTGACAGTTGGTTCACTTCTCTCCGTGCCTCCTTGATTTTAGCCTCTAACCGTCTTTTCCATGGTGGGTGTCGTATCTCATGGCTCCATGGCTCTTACAGCCCAGCACCTCTAGGATCACTGCTGCTGAAGTGTAGATCAGCTCACTGGTTTCAGTGATGGTTGTGGTTGGATCAGTGCTGTATTCACATCGTCTAGACCAGAGGTGTCAAACTCATTTTGTTCCGGGGGCCGTATCCAACCTACTTTGATCCAAAGTGTCCGGATCAGAAAACTCATGTCATATAAACCCCAAAAATAACAATAAGTTCAAATATTTGTGCAGAGAAACACAAATCTATTACAGAAATCTTTTTGAATTGATGAACTCTTTCTTTTACAAAATATTATAATATTATGAACAACCTGAAACTTAAAAAAAAATACAATTTCAACACAATGTTTTAACATGAACTTGTCTGTAAACAGGAAAAACTCAGTTTTTGTTGTAAAATCCTGCACTCGGCTCCACTTTTCTCATGTTGGACATTTTTCTGATGAGGGTCACGGTCAACAGTCAAAACGATCGTCCTTTAAGAGCGTTTGGAAAGAGACAAGTCTTCATTTGTGCTGCTCTGGTGGGAGGGGCCACGTACAGAGACGCTGGAGATGCTGCTGTGCTCAGGAAATTTACAATATTTTAATAGAAAATATAATTAAAATATTTTATCAGAAAATCAGCCAAGGGCCACATTAAAGGTCTTGGAGGGCCGCATCCGGCCCTCGGGCCTTATGTTTGACACCTGTGATCTAGGAGACTTTCAGATGGTACTTCACTTAGCCTCTGTAACTGGCATCGGGGTATGTATATGTATATATATATATATATATATATATATATATATATATATATATATATATATATATATATATATATATATATATATATATATATATATATATATATATATATATATATATATGTGTGTTGTATTGTGTTGTGTTGTTGTGTTGCACTGTTCACTGGTGGACGAGTTAATGTTGAGGACAGATTTCCCTGCGGGGACAGTAAAGTGAACAGTGAACATTACGTCCAGTGAAAGCTTCATATTTCACTCCTTTATAATAACACTGTGAGTGTTGTTTGCAGACGTCCCCAGAGCCTCATCGCCCACAAACACGTCCTGCACTCAAACACCTTTTACACTCACAATAAAACCAGCATCTGCATGAATTTACTTTATTAGTTTTATGTATTAATATTTCCACACACGTCGTTCAACACTAGAGAAGATTAACCACAAACAACAACTGATGTGACCCACAGACTGAGTTTGATGTGAAAACAAACAACACCGAGGAAACCAGGAAACCCACATGTGGCTCATTCACCGAGACTGAAACAAACACGAGCTCAGGCTGAATCTGAAACACGAGAACAGCGTCTCCACGACTCAAAGTGTTCGTTTTATTGTGTGATGTGTTGAATGAGTTTCTCGTCTTGTCAGAAATGTTATTTTCCTCTCTGCAGCGTTCGACTTCTGTTCACAGTGACAGGTGTTCCCCAGGTGAGAGTCTGAGTGGAGCTGATGTATGAAACTGACTCCACAGAACCACAGAAACACGAGAACGAACAAACACAACTGCAGATATTTGTAGTTTTTAACAACAAACGACACTAAAACAGACTTCAAATCCCAAAAAGCTTGATGGGTGAGCAGAATTTCAAAATAAAAAACTGGGATATCCTCGTTTTTTTTGGTGGTTGGTAATAATTTTTCACCAAAAGTTTTCCTCAGTGGACAAACTGAATTAAGAGTGAACCATGTGAATTAAATACAAGAAACCCACCGAAAGAGCTGCTCCACCTTTATAGAAAACCAGATTTACACAAGAAATGTTCCAGGTGTCTCTATTTCTGACCAATCTGACCCTGACAACAGTAAAGAGAAACATAAACTGATATTTGTTTCAGTAAAATACAGAAAAGCTGCTTAAAAACGATCAAAACACACACACCAAAAATGTGAATATACTGACTCACGTTAGGGTCAAGTGCAGAACAATTCTAATTAATTTCGCACTCGTTTCATAATTATTTATTTATTTAGTTAGTTATATATGTATTTAATTTGTTAGTTATTTAGTTATTTATTTATGTATGCATTTATTTGCTTATTTATTTATTTAGTTAGTTAGTTAATTAGTTAGTTATTTTGTTATTTATTTTGTTATGTATATTTATTTGTGTAGTTATATATTTAGTTATTTTGTTATTTATTTAGTTAGTTAGTTATGTATGTATTTAATTTGTTATTTATTTATTTAGTTATTTTTTATTTAGTTAGTTAGTTATATATGTATTTAATTTGTTAGTTATTTAGTTATTTATTTATTTATGTATGCATTTATTTGCTTATTTATTTATTTGTGTATTTATTTATTTAGTTAGTTAGTTAATTAGTTAGTTATTTTGTTATTTATTTTGTTATGTATATTTATTTGTGTAGTTATATATTTAGTTATTTTGTTATTTATTTAGTTAGTTAGTTATGTATGTATTTAATTTGTTATTTATTTATTTATTTGTGTATTTATTTAGTTAGTTTATTATTTTGTTAGTTAGTTATTTTGTTAGTTATTTATTTAGTTAGTTTGTTAGTTAGTTATTTTCTTATATTTATTTATTTAGTTATGTATTTATGTATTTAGTTATTTATTTATTTATTTTAGTTAGTTATTGTTATACATGTATTTATTTTGTTATTTATTTATTTATTTATTTAGTTAGTTATATATTTATTTATTTAGTTAGTTAGTTATACATTTATTTATTTATTTATTTAGTTAGTTAGTTATACATTTATTTATTTATTTAGTTATGTATTTATGTATTTAGTTATTTATTTATTTAGTTAGTTATATGTGTATTTAATTTGTTAGTTATTTAGTTATTTATTTATTTATGTATGCCTTTATTTGCTTATTTATTTATTTGTGTATTTATTTATTTAGTTAGTTAGTTAATTAGTTAGTTATTTTGTTATTTATTTTGTTATGTATATTTATTTGTGTAGTTATATATTTAGTTATTTTGTTATTTAGTTAGTTAGTTAGTTAGTTATGTATGTATTTAATTTGTTATTTATTTATTTAGTTATTTATTTATTTATTTAGTTAGTTATATATGTATTTAATTTGTTAGTTATTTATTTATTTATGTATGCATTTATTTGCTTATTTATTTATTTGTGTATTTATTTATTTAGTTAGTTAATTAGTTAGTTATTTTGTTATTTATTTTGTTATGTATATTTATTTTGTGTAGTTATATATTTAGTTATTTTGTTATTTATTTAGTTAGTTATGTATGTATTTAATTTGTTATTTATTTATTTATTTGTGTATTTATTTAGTTAGTTTATTATTTTGTTAGTTAGTTATTTTGTTAGTTATTTATTTAGTTAGTTTGTTAGTTAGTTATTTTCTTATATTTATTTATTTAGTTATGTATTTATGTATTTAGTTATTTATTTATTTAGTTAGTTATTTAGTTATACATGTATTTATTTTGTTATTTATTTATTTATTTATGTATTTATTTTTATTTAGTTAGTTAGTTAGTTAGTTAGTTTAGTTTACATTTATTTATTTATTTAGTTAGTTAGTTAGTTAGTTATACATTTATTTATTTAGTTATGTATTTATGTATTTAGTTATTTATTTATTTATTTTGTTATTTATTTTGTTATTTATTTTGTTATTTATTTATTTTGTTATTTAGTTATGTATTTATGTATGTATGTATTTATTTATTTAGTTAGTTAGTTATACATTTATTTAGTTAGTTAGTTAGTTAGTTAGTTAGTTAGTTAGTTAGTTAGTTGTTAGTTAGTTAGTTAGTTAGTTAGTTAGTTAGTTATCACCAACTTCCACAAACCAGGGACGTGCCAGTGTTTTATTTTGAAAATCCCTTTAGTATAAACTGTTCGTCGCGCTGCTCCGGGCCTCCACTCGGGGGCGGTAGTGCTTCATTTCAGTCCCAAAAACAAGAAGAGGAAGACGGAGAAGTTTCAAACCAAAACCACGTGACCAAAACAGGCGGACCGGGTCGGTGTTCGGCTCGGAAATGTTCGGGCTGTTCGGGAAAACCAAAGCGGTGAAAGTCCGCGGCGTGAGCGACAGCCGGAAGTACGGGGTGGCCGCGCGGAACCTGAAGGACCTGACGCGGAAAGCCTGCCAGTACCTCCAGGTCAGACACACGAGTCACCACCGGGTCCTCGGTTCTTCCGCCGTTTCCGCAGTTTGCGCTGTTTTCTCCGAGTTCGGTCCTTCAGACTCCGCGCGTAATTACGCACGGCACAGGGACGGAACCCGCTTTTACGCGCCGTGATAAATCTGAACCACGGATTTGTTTAGTTTGTTTTTTGGTTTCCCGTTAATTGTCCAGTGTCCAGACGTCCCTGTTTCCCCGGGAAAGTCCCAGTTTTGAGTCTTTGTCCCCCTGTCCTGGCAGATTTGTCCCAGTTTATACAAGAAATGTCCCAGGTGTCTCTATTTTTGACCAATTTGATCTGAACGAGGACTAAAACCAAGACTAAAACAGGATTTAATCAGGACTAAACCAGGACTAAAAGCAGGACTAAACCAGGTCTAAACCAGGACTAAACCAGGTCTAAACCAGGACTAAAATGGGACTAAAAGCAGGACTAAACCAGGTCTAAAACCAGGGCTAAACCAGTCCTAAACCAGGTCTAAACCCAGAACTAAACCAGGACTAAACCAGGTCTTAAACCAGGACTAAACCAGGTCTAAACCAAGACTAAAACCAGTCCTAAACCAGTCCTAAACCAGGACTAAACCAGGACTAAACCAGGTCTAAACCAAGACTAAACCAGGTCTAAACCAAGACTAAAACCAGTCCTAAACCAGGACTAAACCAGGACTAAACCAGGTCTAAACCAGGTCTAAACCAGGACTAAAACAGGACTATCACAATTTTTGACTAATCTGATCCTGTCATCAGTAAAGAGGAGCATAAATTGCCATTTGTTTTGCCAAAATACAGAAAACCATGTTTGAAAATGACCATAAAGTATAAAAAAAAAAAAAAAAAAGTGCAGTAATTTAGTTTGTTCAGTAATTTAATGTTTTGTCCTTCAAATTACATTCACTTTAAATTATAAATCTGTAATTTATAATTTTGTGCACTGCACTTGCACACTTTTACTTGAGCGTTACTCCCACTTAAACAAACTTTACTGATGCACATG